>NC_056739.1:1504015446-1504315446 GCF_019279795.1 Protopterus annectens
TATTCAAAAGGCATCAACAATGCCTCTTTTTCGAATCAGAAAAATCCTGGCTTTTCCAAAGTGTGCAAGGTTTCACCAAAAGAAAAATCCTCTGGAGGAGAAGCAGATGGAATACAGTCCTCTGCGTCAGAATCCTCATAAGTAGATAAAGGTAAATCCAGATAATCAGAAGAATCAGAAAAATCAGAATCCTGGTCAGGAGATTCATAAACAATTTCAGTCCTATGTCTCTTAGAAGAGGGAGGTTGGCTTCCCCTGATTAAAGTAATAAGATCTTCAGTCATTCTTATCATTTGTTTTTTAGGCATAGAGGCCTGGGCATTGGTTTTCTAGGCATGGTTCAATGTTTAGGTCTTAAAGAAGAAGGCGGCGTTGGCTTAATATGCAAGTCCGTAGACCTGAATACACCCTCAGAAGCCAGTGCCTGCACAGCGGCTCCAGACCCATCCAAGGTAGAGACATCAGCAGGTTCCACAGTTGAAGCATCTCGCGGCATACTGGACTCCGAATGGGTCTCAGTAGAGGCCTACAAATCAGAAGTAGTGGCTATCAGGGGCTGCGAAAGCACCTCGCTGATTACTGGCGACTGGCTTAGGAGAAGCGTAGTCAGTAGCTATAGACCTAGGCGGCCTGTCTCTGTCTTTATCCTTGCTTTTTTTATGAATTCCGGTAGTCGGATGGCTTCTGACGACATTTCTGGATAATTGAACCGAGAACCAAAATATTCAGAGGCAAAACTATACAGATGACAGATAGTGTGTTGAATACATAAAGCACAAAACTGACAGTAAGGTATGTTGTGGTCAGGCCTAGGTAAGGAATACAGTCCGAATGAAAATCTTTGTGAGGTATTTGCTTTCCACAAGAAATGCAATTAACTTTTACTGACATTGGTAAGGAGCAAGAAAAATCTTCCCCAATGGGGTACTTAGCTTTAGTTGAAGACTTTGGTTCTGAAACATGAAAACGAAAATTTCAGGAGTCGGCCGACCGGCACTTGCAAACTGCTTCAGGCATCGCACAGCAATAAAGATTGATGTAATGGCATCAGCTGCATGTTTTATACCCCTGCCAACCTGACGTCATGGAAGAAGGGTCAGCAACCGACGCAGGACCCAAGACTTTGTTAATCAGGCCAACTGAGGGCTACTGCATGGAGATTACCCAAATGTGATGACTGCAACAGTGTAACACGAAGATCATCAAATACATTGTTCACATAGTGCCAAATAACCTAAAGTGCAAGTAGTATAGTCCGCATAGAGTTCAAAGTGATAAACCCTTTTTGTAGTTGGATGCTGAAATGCGCCATAACTGTTGATGTAACTGCACTCCTTACACCTCCTGCAAGTTCACAGACGTCCCAATACATACTTTCTGGACTCTGGAGGGATTATTATCATACAAAACTCTCCTTAAATTCTGTTACTTTTAAAACAAACAAAAAAAAAAAAATAAGCAGAATTTAGAGAGTTTTTGTGTGATACTCTCTTCAGAATGATTTATAACTTTGAATTCTAAGTGGACTGAGTTTATTTGGACTATGTGAACAATGGCAATCCAACTTGTCACGGATAATTTGAGGGAAGGGGATATATCCAATCTTGTATTTACTTGCAAGTTTTTACTTTTCCATCTTTGGGACTTGAACTTTGAGCTTGGATTTTAGCTTTTTAATTAAAGCGTTTGATTTAAACAGTTCTGCCTGGTAACGGTCTTTTTATTCTAAGCTGCTATTCTCATTCTTACAAGGCTTGTTTTCAGTGAAACTGGTACATTTTATTTCACTTTTAAATATTTTAGGGATACCAGAATCTAATGCAGGGGAAAAACACAACAGGTATAATCTGCAACCATAATAATAAAGAAGTTATGTACTCACCATGTTTATTTATTTACCTTATTTTACATATGCTGACTGGATATATGTCAATTTTCAGCGGAGGCCCAGGGAGAAAAGCTCCACATACCAAAAAAGAGACAGTACATACATCACTGAGTGATAAACTCAGGCAGAGGCAAATGTTCCATCTGTGTTGTCCATTTTCATACATCCTCAACCCGTGGGATCGGATCAGACTTGGCCACTTCCTTACAGCTCGTAGATACTACAAGCTCTCACACTCCTCCCTTATCCATAATGCAGCAGTCCCCTTCTTTCCCCAGATCTTGTTTGCTGCCCTTTACTGTATATAGCAATGAAATTAAATGTTTTACATGGAAAATCACTATCTGGAGCTCATAAGACAGGAAAAAGAAGTTATGTACCTACCATAATGTTCCATGTTAGTTGTCCATCATCTCGCCTTCCTTCTTGCTGTTTGGGTTCGGAGCCGATCCTCGGCTCCGACTCGGCGTACTTCTTTAGCTTGAGAGCTGTTGACTGGCTCGAGGCTAACCCTTATCCCAGAATGCCCAGTGTCAGCTACCCAGATCTCGTTTGCAATAGCGCACACTAGACATATAAAGTAACGAGTAACTTAAAAACTGACTTACCAAAATAAAAGATCAGAGTAAACTGTCAAAAGTTGACCTGGCATGCGAACCAAGAAAAAGGAAATCAGCCAGTGAAACCATAGTGAACTCCTCTCAATCCTCCAGGAAGGGGGAAGGAGGGGGGACGCAAGGAAGGAAGAAGAGATGGACAGCTAACATGGAACGTTATGGTAGGTACATAACTTCTTTATGTTACGTTGTCCCATCTCACCTTCGTTCTTGCCGTTTGGGACAGCGTCCCTGGCACCTATAGACCCGGGGTGGCTCATTGGAACGGACTTCAGAACAGTGGACCCAAAGGAAGCCCTGCTCTGGGAGACCACATCCACTCTGTAAAGAGAGAGAAAGGTATGAGGGTTTGCCCAAGTGGCAGCTGCACAAATTGAGTCTATAGGCAATTTAGAGTGAAAGGCTACAGAAGTGGCTAATGCTCTAGTAGAATGACCTTTTGATTTTGCTGATAGATCTTTATGCCTTAAATGATAAATAAAGGCAATGGTGTCAGATAACCATTTGGATAATTTAGAAATTGAAAGGCCTTGCTTATTGTGAGCATAGGAGAGAAATAACTGGTCTGACTTTCTTAGCTCTTTAGTCCTATTGAGGTAAAAACGTAATTGTCTATGCACATCCAGTTGCTGAAGACTGTATTCTGCCTTGTTGCTATGATTGAGAAAGACGACGGGGAGATCAATGGATTGATTTAAATTGTTTTCTGAACCGACTTTTGGTATGAAGGATGGGTTGGTTCTTAGAGAAACTCTCTTTGTGAAACACCACATATGGAGGACGAACACAGAGTGCTTGAAGTTCTGAAACACGTCTAGCTGAGGTAATAGCAACCAGAAAGTGTTTTCCAAGAAAGAAATTTTAAGGAACAAAATGCTGCTGGTTCAAAGGGAGGCAGATTTAAAGAAGTCGAAACTAAACTGAGATCCCAAGGTGGAGGTGGATCCTTCACTTGGGGGTTGAAGAAGAGATGTTCCTCTCATGAAGGCTTTGTAGAGCTTACGAAACATTATACTACAATTAAGAATTACAATATGAAAATTAGATATGGCAGCCAGTTGTACCCTGATGATAGCAGCAGCCTACCAGACTGAAAAAGCTCTGCTAGAAATTCTAGAATTTGATGGACTGGGGCTAAAAAGGGAACTAAGTTTCTAGACTCTGGCCAGTATGAAAATCTTTTCCATTTGCTAGCATGTCTTTCTCGTAGTTGACTTATGAGAGGAAACAATATCACCACAAACTGCTGGGGAGATACTTGGGAGCCTGGCTAAGGTAGGAAGTGGAGTAACCAAGCTGTGAGCTTGAGAGTCTGAAGGGATTGGTGTAACCCGCCTGACTGATGAATCAAAAGATGTGGCACCGGGTCCAGAATCCAAGGCTGGTCTAGGAGGTGGAGGAACGGAAACCATATCTGTCTAGGCCAATAGAGGGCAATGAGGATCATTTTGCAACCCAACGATTTTGCTTTCTGTATGAGTCTTGGAATTGGGGGAAATGCATAAAGGAGTCCCTGAAGCCAATCGTGGACTACAGCGTCCCTGGGTGTTTGACCTGGAGGAGGAAGCAGGGAGAAGTAGCTGCTGCATTTGTTGTTGAGGGGAGTGGCAAATAGATCACAGCAAGGCTGGCCCCATTTGCGGAAGATTAGATCCGCAACTTCCTGATTCAGAGACCACTCATGAGGCATGAGGATAGCCCTGCTGAGCCTGTCCGCTATAACATTGGATTTCTCAGGGATGTGCGTTGCTGTCAGAAAACGTTTGGAGGAAATCGCCCATTGCCATAGTCTGGGAGCTTTCTGACACAAGGGGTAGGACCTGGTCCTGCCCTGCTTTTTGATGTACCACATAACTGACATGTCTGTTTGGATCGCAATAGTTTCGGAAAGAAGAGAATCTTGAAGAGCTTGCAATACTAGGAGCACGGCTCTCATCTCTAGGATATTGATATGCAGATGGTACTCGTGAGGTTGCCACATGCCTTGGACTGTCCTGCCTAAATAATGCTCCCCCCACCCTATCAGGGAGGTGTCCGTGGTCACTGTGGCTACCGGAGGGGGTTGTATGAAAGGTCTGCCCTGAGACACCAGTGGGGAGACCATCCACCAAGACAGGTGCGTTTTGCATGTTTCTGTAATCAGGATCATGTGAGACATGGGTAGTTCCTGGAAGGATCACTGCATGAAAAGAAGCCACTGATGGATTCTTATGTGGTAACACGCTAATGGAACAAGAAGAATGGCAGCTGCCATGGAGCCTAGATCTTGCAGGACATGTCTGACTTGAATCTTTCAGCTCTGCATTAGAAGAGACACTTGTTGGCGAACAGTGAAAACTCTTTCCTGAGGTAACCTTGCATCTGTTTTTTGTTTAATTCTGCTCCTATATATGTAACAGATTGACAGGGCAACACCACAGATTTTTCTAAATTTACTGTAATGCCCAGTTGGGTGCAGGTTGATATTGTATAATCCCGTGCCTCTAAGAGTTGATGCCTGGTGGTAGCAGTGAGGAGCCAGTCTAGATAGGGAAACACCTGGAATCCTTGACGTCTCAGGTGAGCCGTGACTACTGCCATACATTTGAACACCCTGGGGGCTGTGGTGAGACCAAAGAGCAGAGCTCTGAACTGGTAATGACTGGCCCCTACCCGGAAGCGAAGAACTCTCCTGGAGCGTCTGTCCATTTTGATATGGTAGTACGCATCCTGAAGATCTATAGAGCACATCCAATTGTCTTGACCCAGAAAGGGGAGAATGGACTGCAGTGTTACCATCCGGAACTTTTCTTTTTGTACAGATTGGTTCAATCTGCTGAGATCCAGTACTGGTCTCCAGTCCCCTGTCTTTTTTGGTACTAAAAAGAATCCTGAGTAAGTTCTGGATCCTAGATGGTCTACGGGGACTTCCTGAATGGCTCTTTTTTTCTAGCAATTTTGAGAATTGTATGACTGCTTGATCCCTTAGACTGGGTGGAACATATGGGATGGACTTTTTTTGACTATAGAGGGGGTTGATGGAAGGGAATTTTGTAACCTCCGGATATAACTGATAGTACCCATCTGTCTCTTGTTATATTTTGCCAGGCTTTTGGGTACAGCAAAAGTGTTCCCCCCCGACTGCCTCCAGAGGTGAGCAGTCCGGTAACCCGTCAAGAATGCTGGAAGGGTTTGGCAGAGAAAGTTTCTCTGCCACCCTGATTTTGCGGTCCCCTTCTGCCACAAGGGCGTCTGCCATTGTTGTTTCCCCCTCTGCCCCTGAGGGAAAAATCACCACATGTGTTCAGGCAAGGGGTCCCTGGGATTTTTGAAACCACATCTTTCCACCCCTCTGACCTTTGGGATAAGGTCTATTAGCAGTGGAAAAATGGACTCCCACGGCAGAGAGAGTCTTGCCTTCCTGGTAAGCATGTCTTTCACCTGAGGCCCAAACAGCGAGGCGCCAAAGGGAGTATTTGTGAAGGACACTCGAAAGGGTTCCGCAAATTGACTCAGCCGCAGCCAAGCACATATCCCGAGAGTCACTCCTGTACCTGCGGCTCTGCTCGTTCCATCGGTTGCATAGGAAATCAACCTCATGGAGGAGTTGATATTGAATTAAGAGTCACAAGCTGGGAAGCTGTTTTGGCTGATGCTCCCTCAGCTGTAGGATCTTTTATGGAATCTCCAAGCTCTTTTATGAGATTCCTTTGAAGTCGTGTAAAATGAGAGAGAATTCCGGGACCTCATGGAGAAAACATTCGCTTCCCATATCTTTCCATTGTCCTAGACGCTCTGTTTGATGGACGGACAGACAAAGAAGTATCTGCTAACTTTTTCTTGGTGGCTGCTACCACCATGCCATTAAGTGGCACACCTTTAGTGAGAAATTGTTTGTTCTGGGGAGCTGTTATGAATTTATTTGGTCTCCTCGGAGTAAGTTCCACAGAATCCGCAGGTGACCAAGCCTTTCGAGCCACTACAGACAGGAGTGGATCAAAAGGTGGCGACACGCAGGAGGTGGAGGGTCGGGAACCGAATGCCTCCAGGTACACAGACTCGTCCTCGGTAGGGGCTAGGGAAGACCAGTCACCCCTTTGCCTGAGCATTTCAAGGATGCCCAAAAAGGAAACATCTTCTGAGGGGGACCTGGGGGACCCTTCCGATTCATCCAGGTCTGTATCTAAGGTGACAGACTCAGGGGAGTCTAAGTACTTCCTCTTGTACCTCTTCCGGGGAGGCTGCTCTGAGTGATCAGGGTAGATCTTGGAAGAAGAGGGATCACCCAATGGGGTGTCCTGGGTCATAGGGTTCCCTACGCTTCTGGGCCGGAGGAGCAGAGGTTAGTACAGGCACCATGAGGGATGGAGCCGATGGGGCTGATAGTAGGGCTGTTTCAGGGGACAGCACACACTGCATAACAACGAAGGCGTCCCGACCCAGAGGCAAAGAAAGCTCCGGCTCCGAAGAGATGGGAGTCCTTCTCCGTGTCGAGGGTGACTGCTCTGAGGCTGATGTGGGAGCCGAGCACACCTGCGCTGAATCTCCGAGAGGGAGAGCGGGGTCGGACAAGGGTCCGATGCCACTCACCCCCTCGGAGCCGATGAGAGCCTCAGCACCCAGGTCCCTCAATGGACGGAACAATCGAGGTGATCGGAGCTGACGTCGGAACCGAAGAGGAGGTGATCGGTGCGGTCAGTTCTACTATCAGTGCATCCATGGTCTCCAACTCTGAACTAACTGTAGTCGGAAGAGGAATGGAGATAGAGGCGGATGGAGCCGCAACCTGCTGAGGTGAGCTGGAAAGTAATTTTGCAAGGGCCTGTGACTTAAGCAGCCTGCTGACTACCCTCTCCACGCCCTGATCCAATAACCTAGAGGACTGAGAGGAGTGGGATGAAGAGTGATGACTGCGTTCAACTTCCTAGTAAGGGTGACTGTGGCACTGAGCGGATTGGCTCCAATGAAGGAGACCTTGCTCGCTTGTGGCTCCAAGACAGCTCCGAAGTAGCAGTTGGAGCAGAGGGAGTTGTCTTGTCGATGCTAGTCAGCACCGACAAACTTGGTTGTTCAAGCTCAAGGGTCAGTTCCGAAGATGGAGCCGGTGGCTTGACAGACAGAGGATTTCACTGGTTGAGAACCTTTAGCGGGGGAATCCTGTTGCAATAATTCTCGAAGGATTCATTTGTTTTTGTGCTCCTGCAGGACCCCTGGACTAAATGCATGACAGATTAGAGCAGGAGTCCTGCAGGTGCACAGCCCCTAAACAATAAACACAGCTAGTGTGCCCATCTGTCAGAGACATTTTCTGACAGCATGAGTCACACTTTTTGAAGCCGGAAACTTTGGCCTCTTTAGACATCTTTCAACAACTAAACTAAAGAAGCAAATAGTCTTTTTAAAAAAAAAAAGAAAAAAGGAGAGCCTCTAACTTAAAACAGCTGCCCTAAGGGGGGGGCACTCTAATTTAAACGAGTTCAGGGGAAACAAAGGCCTGCGAGTATGGAGCGACTGCCAACAAAGCACAACACTCAAGATAAGGGGATACAAAGAACTATGTAGACAAAAACTTGTTAAAATCTGTAGAATAAACAATAGAAAAAAACTATACTAAGCCTGAGCCAGTAACGAAGCAACCTCGCAGCTGAAGCGGCAAACGAGATCTGGGTAGCTGACGCTGGGCATTCTGGGATAAGGGTCAGCCTCGAGCCAGTAAACAGCTCTCGAGCTATAGGCAGAGTCGGAGCCGAATATCGGCTCCAAACCCAAACAGCAAGAACGAAGGCGAGATGGGACAACTTAACATCTTCAGCTCCTTTAAAAAAATGTCCCGTTCTTCCAGAAATCAAGAGAAAAAGGGCAGGTGACTGTAGAGAAGTGAGTTGAAGAATGAAAATTTAACACAGATTGAATGTTATGGTGAGCACATAACTTCTTTATCTGATGTCAATTTTCATTCACTCCTTAACATGTGAGGCAGTGTCCCCAGCTACTTGAATCCCGGGTGGACTTTAAAGATGTACCCGAGTGCTGTTGAGCCAAAGATTGCTCTTCCCCTAGAGACTAGATCCAACTTGTAATGAGTAATAAAGGTATGAGAAAAGACCACATTGTAGCTGCACAATCATCATCCATGGAAGACTTGGATAAAAAGGCTGATGGAGTCGCTATGGATCTGGTTGAATGGGCTCTTAAAAGCTTTGGTAAGGCCAGGCCAAACTTGTTGTAAACAAAGGAGATGCAGTCATTTGCCCATTTTGACAAAGTTACTTTGGTAACTGGTTCTACCAATTTCGTTTCCAAAAAGGATACAAATAATTGATATGATTTTCTAAACTCCTCTGATCTGTGAAGATAGAAACTTAATTGCCTGTGGACATCTAATAAATGCAAAATGTATTCTCATTGATTTGAAATTTTTGCAAAGAACACAGGGAGGTTAATAGCCTGATTAATGTTAGAACCTGACATCACCCTAGGAAGAAAGGAAGGATTGGTTCTTAAGGATACCATATCCTGATGAAGTATTACATAAGGAGACTTAGAGAATAAAGCTTTAAGTTCTGAAACTCTCCTAGCTAGTGTTATGGCTATCTGGAATATAGTTTTCCAAGCTGAATATTTCAAGCCACATTTTGCAGCCAGTTCAAAAATTGTTTTTTTACTCAGGGTCTGTAACATTAAATTCGGACCCCACAGCGGAGTAGGATCGTTAAAGGGTGGTTTGAGTAGAAAGTTTCCCTTTATAAATGCCTTACAAAGACGTGAAGAAGCCAACATTGAATTATCAACTCCAATATTGAAACTGGAAATAGCAGCTAGATCAACTTGAACCATTTAAGGACTAGCCCCATCATTAAAAACTGAAGATAGGAATTGAAGAATTTTAGGTACTGGAGCTGAAAACGGATCAATGTCTTGCTGCTGCACCCAAAAAACAAACCTTTTCCATTTACTCTTGTAAATGTTTCTAGTGGAACGTTTGTGGAAAGAAACAAGAGTGTGGCATACCGGGAAAGACCTCCTGAGTTGTCTGTCAATCAATGGAAGGGGAGCAACCATGCTGTCAAACTTAGGCCCTAAAACCTCAGGCCCTAAATGTCTGGGTGAATCATGTTTGTCAGCTGAGACAGGAGATCTGGAACTGGATCTATAATCAAAGGTGGGTAAACTAAAAAAGTTCAAAGGAAGGGAAACCAAATTTGTGGAAGCCAGTGAGGGGCAATGAGGATGACGCTGCTCTTCAACCAGGACACTTTCTGTAGAAATTTGAGGATTAAGGGAGTTGGAGGATAAGCATAAAGGAGACCTAGGGGGCAACTGTGTAGGAGAGCATCTCTCTGACTCCCCCAGCAAGGGGATTAGGGCAAACAACCTGCTGCACTTGCTTTTCAGGGGAGATGCAAATAGGCCTCAGCATGGCTGGCCCCACCGGTGATAAATTATCTCCACAACATCCTTGTTGACAGACCACTAGTGAGGTAGTAGTATGGACCTGCTCAACTTGTCTGCTATCAATTTCCCTGGTATGGGCATTGCTATCAGAAATCGATTTGAAGATATTGCCCACTGCCACACTCATAGCTTCTCGATATAAGCAGTAAGATCTGGTTCCTCCTTACTTGTTGATGTACCACACTACAGCCACATTGTCCATTTGAATCACAACAGTTCCAGAAGGGAGAGTCTTGGAACACTTGCAACGCTAGCAGTACTGCTCTCATTTCCAGTACATTGATATGCATATATTGGCCTCTTCGGGGAACCAAGTGCCTTGGACAGTCTTTCCTAAGAAATGGCCCACCCCACTCGATCTGGGAAGCATCTGTGGTCACTAAGGCCTTGGGCTGGGGAAGGATGGACGGACGATCCTGTAGTATTTGAGTGAATCCACCACCAAAGTTACTTTTTGCATGCCTGAGTTATACTGATTTCGGTGGACACAGGTTGATGTAGATTGGCCCACTGGGTTGCTAATGTCCACTGAAGAATTCTCATATGATACCTTGTTAACAGGATTAGAACTATTGCTGCGGACATTGATCCCTGTGTTTGTAAATTCAGACAGGCTGACAGAGATGAGTTCTGAATTATTTTCTTGACTTGGAAAAGTTTATACTCTTGGCAAAGGGACAGAAGCGGTCATTGACAATGTGTTGAATAAGGCCCTTATGAATTCTAATATTTGAAATGGTTCTAGTTGAGATTAGTTGTGACCGACTACAATTCCTAGACTAATGTGGAGTACACAGACTCGAGCTGTTATCAGAAGATGGCTTGGTCGAAGTGGTTATGAGCTAGTCATCTAGACAGGGAAACACCCAGAATCCCTGCAGTCTCAAGTGAGATGCTACTACTGGCTCCCAGCCAGAAGCATAGACATCTCCTGGACTGTCTGTTCATTTTTAAGTGATAGTATGCATCCTGTAGATCTACTGAGCACATCCAGTCATCCTTGTGCAGGAAAGGCAATATAGACTGAACCGTGACCATCCGGAACTTGGTATGTTGCACCGATTTGTTCAGAATGCTCAGATCCAAAATTAGTCTCCAGTCCCATTTTCTTTGGCACAAAAAAAATCTTAAGTTCCAGATCCTTACTGGTCCGGGGGGACCTCTTGGATGACTCTTTTTATTCCAGCAGCTTTTGTATTTCTACAGCCGCTGTTTTCCTCTGACTGGGTGGAACATAAGAAATTTTGTATACTGATGGAAATGGAAAAGAAAAGGGAATTATATAACTTCTAGAAATAATTCTCTGCATTCAAGTGTCCTTTGTAATGTCTAGCCAGGCTCCCTGGTGCAGGAATAAGGGACCCCTGACTGCCTCCACAGGTAAGCAATCGGGCCGCCTTTCAGGAGAGCTGACAGGGTTTTTCAAGAAAGAATCTCTGGTTCTGCGATCTTCTCTGCTGAGTGGATGGGGTCTTCCGTTAAGAGTCCCCCGACCTGTTCCTTGGGAAACTCTCTATCCACATGGATCATGGAATGGACATTGGGATTTCTTGAACCACATTTTGTGACTGCCTCATTGATTCTTCAAAAAGGATCTCTGAGGAGTCGAAAAACATATGCTCACTGCAGTCAGTGTCTTATCTTGTCCACATGTGGAAAATGTATTTAACTTAAGGACAAAATAATGAACTTCCGTCAAAGGATACATTGACGATGGATGACGTGAAGGGCTCCGCAAAATCACACAGGCACATGCAGACATGTCTCCGGATGGAAATGCCTGAACACACCACCCTTAAAGGCTCCTTTGGCTCATGGGACATGCGCCTTATGGAGGAACTAGGGATAGATTGTAGGGTTGCCAACTATGAAGCAATGGAAGTCTCTGCCTCAGAAATACTGGTCTCAGAGAGGGATTTTGAAAGTTCTTTGATCAAATCCCTCTGTAATCTGGTTAAGTGTGCTAAGTAATTCAGGGACCCGAGTGCAACAGTCACCGACGCATACACATGCTTCTCAAATCTTTCCAATGTCTAGACTTCCTGTTAAAGGGATGAACAGAAGAACTCTATTCTGCAAGTTCCTTCTTTGGGGTTACCGCTAGCATCTACCGGTTCTCTTTGCTCCAGAACTCTCTTTCTTTTAAAGGTGCCAGAATCCTATCTGGTCTCTTGGGGATCAACTCAACAGACTCGGGCTCCCTCCATGCTCAGAGAGAAATCAAATTAATGAGCTCATCGATGGGCGGCATCACCCAGAAAGTAGATGGGCCAGAACCAAATGCTTCCAGGAATACAGATTCCTCTTGGGTAGGGTTAATGGTAGACCAACCAACCCTTTGAAGATTTCCAAAATGTATCCAAATGACACATCAGGTGGTGATCTAGGAAACCCTACCCCTTCTTCGAAATCAGTATCTTCTGTGACAGACTCCTGAGGGGAATCCAAGTGCCTCCTCTTGCACATCCTCTTCTAGGGATATCTTTGGTGGGATGTCCCAGAGAAATATCGGAAGAAAAAACTACCCTGCTGGGTAGCTTGGAGACTATGGGCTGGCTGTCCCTGTGGAGTAGAATGCTGAGGCTCAAAGCACAAAGACATCTGGGATCTAGAGGAAAGATCTGAGAAGTGAGGAACTGTCTGGCCTCTAGAAGGCAACTCTCTCTCCACCACCTCAAAGGCAGAAAGCCCTGGAGAGAAGAAAGCTGTTGGAGCAAAGACAAACTTTCAGACCAGTGGCACCCTCAGACCCAAAGGCACACCACCAGGGGCAGAGATTGGAATTGAGCTATCGAATACGAGGCTCAGAGGGGCAGAAACAGCTCTGAAGTCGACTAATGCCTCGGACCCAAAAATGACACTTCGGTTCAGAGAATCATCTGGCTCCGACACACTCGGAGCCGGTGTGCTAAAAGACAGTATCAGATCTGAAGATAGAGCAACCTTCAGATCAAACATAGATGGCACTGGAAGTCTTGGATCCAAGGGCTCCAAAGCCGATGGATGGATAAGAGAAGGTGCCAAGAAAGCTACTAGTAAAGGTCTCTGGAACCATGGGGGTATGAGCCAGGTGAACTCCCAGCTGAATCTATGCAGAGAGAAAATTATCATCCTCTTCACATCAGCTTCTGAGAGACTTCTGGAAGACCGGGAAGAAGCTATGGAAGGAAACCTTGAGTGGAGACTCTTTCTAGGAACACGGATAGGAAAAGAGAGTGAACAGGATCCAAAGAAGATGCATGCCTACTTCTAAGAAGAGGCTTTGGATCAGAATGAGCTGCGTCCAAAGAAATAGATCTAGTATCAGATGAAGTTGGATCCGAACTCTGTCTTTTTTTTTTTTTTTTTTGTTTTTTTTTTTTAGGCGGTTCCATAGTCGTATCTGAAGAATGAGAGGATCAGGGCTGGTCAGAATGTCTTTTCCTGACCTCTTTTATCCAACTTGGAGGCTTGAGCTTCAGTAAGAGAGTCTCCAGATTCATAGATGCATAGATTAGTACTAGGCTAACTGTCCTTGCGAGCCATTTTAAGCCTAGCCAATTATCCCCTGTGAGATTCAAACCTTGTATCTTGTGTATGTAAGGCAAACACCTTAACCATTAGGCCACCCTTCCAAAGGCTGAAGGAAGACCACCATTGAGAATTAATTTGCTCTTTGTGTCTATCAGTGCTCTTAAATTGAAAGCTTTACAAACAGAGCAGGAAGACTGCAAATGGGTCTGGACCCAAGCAATACAAGCACAAGTCATGGACATCAGACAATGGGATTTTATGCCCGCACTTGCCACATTTTTTTAAAGCCTGACGGTTTATCTGCCATTTTAAACTCCTAAACACAATGAAAAAATAATATGAAGAAAAGTTTTTTTTTGTTTAATATAGAAAGAGAATACCAACAATGGTATTAATAGAATTATCAAAAGGTACAGGGAAAAAATTACCAATGATGGTAAAAAAACTACCAAACAGTACAAAAAAAAGAAAAAAAATATCAACAATGTTAAAAAAGATTTACGTTAAATATGTAGCTTAAAGGAAAATCTATAGTTAAAGGTTTTAATTATGTGTGTATATTATATATATATATATATATATATATATATATATATATATATATATATATATATATATATATATATATATATATATATATTTAAATATAAACACTTGCATATAAAACACTTGTATATAAGCCAACCCTCAAGAGCTGTGGTGACCACGTCTGTACACAATGGTGACAAACAAGACCTGGGGAAGGGGGTGGGGCTGCTGTATTATGGATAAGGAAAGAGCTTGAGAGCTTGTAGTATCCACAAGCTTAGAAAGTGGCTGAGTCAGATTCGAGCCTACATGTTGAGAAATGAATGAAAATTGACATCAGATACAATGATAATTATACTTGTACCCCAAGCAGACTCCAAAGAAGTTTTTGTTAGATGGATTGAAATGTTGGAGGTGTGATGGGGAAGAAAGAGGTAACTGGGAACATGTGTTTTAGGAGTTTAATGAGTTGGCAATCTTTAAAAATTCCCTACAGAGTGCTCTGTCAGAACTATTGGGCAAGCAAATGAGTGTAACTAAGGAAACTTTTTTTTGAGGTGGGATAAAGGATCTGAATTACTTAGACACAGTAAGGCCTTGTTAAGTTTAATTCTGGTGGCTACCTAAAAAGCAATCACTACAAAATGGAAATCAAAATCTAACCTAACTATAACTGAAGTAGTGAATAATGTAACATAGATACAGGAACATAAAGTGGGATCTTTAGAAAAGGGTAGGAGTAAATTACATAGACAAAAATGGAAATTGTGGGATCAATACATGCAGAAAAACGTTTTGGAGGAGGAATGAGGTTTAAGACAGGAATTGAATTACTTATGTAATGTTGTTTAGATTATATGATATATAACAATATATGTCATCTATAATGTTTGAAAATGTGAACTTGCTAATATGGTTTGATTACTTTTACACAAATGTTAAGCTTACCTATGTCAAGAGAGAATTCAACAAAGGTATTTAAACAAAACAATAAGATAACTCTGCCAGCAAAAACATACGCTGTATCCTCATTTCTTTTATGAAATACCACAAAAAAAAAGAAATATTCTTACAATAATCAGCAGAGCTCCAAAAGGAGCGTTCCTTGATGAGCTCTTGGTTGGCTGTATCTTCAATTACAGCATATTTGTCCGTAAAATGCCATATTTTAAATGTCCACTCCTGTATTAAAGTATGCTGTGACATCATGTGCCAGTTATTTCAGTCTATGCATTCACAATGACCAGTTTTGCCTTTTTGGCAGTATAGTGCACCTTTCTGCAAATCAAGAAATAACAGATTTGCCCATATGCCAATCAGTATAAGATAAACAATTGCTTGACTTACAGGGGGATTGCTACTAGCTATGAGCAGTGGAAGAAAGTACAGTAGTTTAACAACTAATCATTAACAGTAGATGTCCTACTGATCACTGCTCTAGCACAGCAAACCGTTGGGTTACCGTGCCAAAGACTTCCAGACAGGTTACCCAAGCCAAAACCTTCCACAGAGCCATGAATTCAATGTATGACCTAACTTTGTGGGTGCAAAAGTACATAAGCAGACGTATGAGCATAAATCCTCAGACTACTTCCAAGTCAGTAAGGCTGAAAAGGCCAGGGAGACCATACAAACTGATCAGCTAAGAGGGAAGAGGCAAAAAGTCAGTGATACCCCTCAGTAAATGAGAAAAAAAAGAGGGAAGGCAGGATGGGAGTGAAAATTACAACAGTGATCAGCAGGACATCGTGTTATGGTAAGTTCTTACATGACTACAGTGTCATTCCTTAGATCACTGTTGCAGTATTCCAAACTGTTAGGTGATTCCCAAAGCTTAAGAGGTGTGATGGATGGATGGATGGAAGAGAGATAGGAAAATTCTATCCAGTTGGCTCTGAATCTAGGTAAAGCATCTACTGTGTAATGTTTGGTGAAAGCGTACAAGACCAAGCAACTGCTTCCAAAATTGTTGTAGAGTATACAAATCTACTTGGAAAGGGCTCCAGATTGACGTCCCTGCTCTAGCAAAAACAGCATTTGCTGGAGAGAGGAAGGATTTGGCATGTAGATTGTAGCAAAAGGAAATGAATTTAGATATCTAAATAGCAAGTCTCCTTTGAAACTGGGTTTCCTAACTTGGAGCCTTGGAAACAAACAAAAAGTTGGTCAGATTGGAGATTATCCTTGGGTCTTAGCCAGGTTGAATTTTAGCTGTATACAAATGCAATAACCTTTTCCCCTTATTTTGAGGATTGGGGAAGAAAATAGGAAGACTGACAGTCTGTTCATTTACTACTTTGGGCATGAATCAAAGACTAGCCCTTAAAGAGACACTGTTCTTATGAAAACTATGGAAGGGGGGAGTTGCCATAAGGGCCTGAAGTTTAGAGACTCTTCTGGCAGAGGTACTACCTATCAGAATAGTTTTTCAAGTACAGAATTTGAAAGAGGCAGATGCAGGTGGTTTGAAAGGAGGGAGAGAGAGTTTCTCTAGCTCAAAGTTGAGGTCTCATGTAGGGGGGATTGTTTTCCTTGAAGGTTTCGGATGGAGTATACCCTTTAAGAAATATTTAACCTCTAGTCTGACCAGAAGTGGCGGGTCCAGTGGCAGGCATGCAGATATGGCTGAAAAGTGAACCTTAACAGAGGAGTATGCTAGACTTGACTGCAACAGCTCACACAAACAAGAGCACCACTGGGGCATCACCCTGAAGTGGGTCCTGAAATTTTGGCAGATGCCATATAGTAAATCTTTTCCATTTTGCTATGTAAGATTTTCTTGTAGCAGGTTTTCTTGCCTCCTGGAGCATCTTAAGCATGAATTAGAATTCTGATCTCTCTCAGAGACCAATTCCATCAGTCAATGTCAGGTTGAGGGATAAAGTAGCGAGTCCTTATGCCATGTGAGCAAGTCCACTGTATAGGAAAACTTCTAGTGAAGGGCCTTAGCTAGGTGGAAGAGAAGGGGGAACCAGTGCTGCCTTGGCCAATAGGGAGTCACCAGTTAAATCTCTGGCCATTGTTGTTGGATCTTTAGAAAGACCTTGGGAAGCAGAGGAAGGAAGGCAGGCATAAATGAATCTCCCTTTCCAAGAGAAAAGGGCATTTCGTCCGTTTTCCAAGCTTGAGGATAGTATGCCCTGGTGCAAAAGAGCAGAAGTTGTCTGTTGTTAGTGGAGACTAAGATCAATCTGTGGCACCCCTCATTTGTGGACTACTTTGAGGAAAATTTCCCCGCTCAGTATCCATTCATGGGATCTTGTATGCTACTTGTTTGCTGAGATAGTCTAAGAGGGCAAAAAAAGAAGTTACGTACTCACCATAACATTTCATCTGAGTTGTTGCTCTTCATTGGTCTTCAACCTGTCGGTACTTGGATCCAGGACAGATCAGACTCGGATGCATTTCCAGCATCTGATCCGAGCTCCAAGCTCCTCCCCTACCCATAATGCCCATTTCCCTCCTCCCTTCAGATCTTGTTTGCGGCTATCTATAGCATCCCAACCAGACAAAGACCTTAACCCAAAACAATAGGTCTCCAGAAGCATAAAGAGGAAAACAAAGGTAGGCAAAAATATTGACTATAACTTTTCTGGCCAAACCACCACACAGCCCACGTAAGACAGGGGGAAGGAGGGAGGGATGGTTGAAGACAAATGAAGAGCAACTCAGACGGAATGTTACGCTGTGTACATAAACTTCTTTATCTGAAGTTGTCTTCATTTGCTTTTCAACCTGTGGAACAGAGTCCCCAGCTACCAAATACCTGGGAGGTCCTCACAGAAGGATATTCCAGAGCATGGCGGAGCCAAAAGATGCCCGGTTCCTGGCCAAAATGTTCAGCTTGTAGTGCAAAATGAAAGTATGTGAAGATGCTAAGGTGGCAGCACAGCAAATGTCATCTAATGAAACTCTGGACCAGAAGGCAGGTGAAGTAGTCAGAGATCTAGTCAAAGGCACCTTAATATGATCTGGCAGGGGTAAACCATTAGCTGAATACGCCAGAATAATACATTAAGAAATCCAATGGAGCAATCGTGACCTTTGATACAGGTTTCCACTAAAAGGGGCTTAGAATAGGAAACAGTTGGTCAGACTTGCGAGAAGATTTAGTCCTATGCAAGTAAAAATATAATGGTCTATGAACATCCAAACAAGTGCAATTTGTATTTGCCCCAATTCTGAAAATTCGGAAAGAAAACAGGGAGATTTAATTACCTGATTAAGGTTTGATTCTGAAGCCACTTTGGGAAAGAAAAAGGGGTTAGTGTGCAAAGACACCATGTCCTTATGAAGGATCATATAAGGAGGTTTGACCGAAATACCTGAAGTTCTGAAACCCTTTTGGCTGATGTAATGGCAATCAGGAAAGCTGTTTTCTATGACAAGAGCTGTAGATACACTGAAGCTGCCATGTTCGAAAGGGGAACAGACAAGAGCTTGCAGGACCAGCGTAAGATCCCAAGGAGGCATTGGGTCCTTAATTGGTGGCCGAAGCAAGAAGACACCCTTCAAAAAGGCTTTGCAAACCTTAGAGGAAGCTAGAGAAGCCGTGCTGTTGCCTACATAAAAAAGTTAGATATAGCTGCCAGTTGGATCTTGACCGTAGAACTGGCATCTTGATGAAAAATGCTTGCCAAAAATTCTAGAACTGCCGGAATCAGAGCGGTAAAGTAATCTAGATCACGCTGAGCTGCCCAAATAGAGAAACACTTCCACTTGCTGGAATAAACCTTGCAGGTAGAAGATTTATGAGCTGCAACTAATCTTTTTGACTGGTGAAGGTAACCTGGAAGTTCTGACTATCATGGGAACTGCAGCAGCCAAGCGGTGAGCTTCAGACTGACCAGATCTGGGTGAGGAATCTCTGAGGGATGAGAGATGCGATCCAGAGCCAGATCGGATGTCCGGGGCACTAAGCGAGACCACAGAGAAGGGAACCAGACTTGTCGAGGCCAGAATGGGGCAATGAGGATGACGGAGCTCCCCAGCCTATGAGTATTTTGAAGGAATTTTGGGATCAGAGGGAGAGGAGGATTTTGAAGGAATTTTGGGATCAGAGGGAGAGGAGGATGAGCATACAGAACACCGGGGGGCCAAGAATGCATCAACGCATCTCTGGGGGCTTCCCACTGTGGGGGTTTCAGAGCAAAAACTCTCTGCACTCGCTGGAAGAAGAGGGGAAAAGATCGCAGCAAGGCTGATCCCACTTTAGAAAGATCTATTTCACTACCGAAGGATTCCAAGACCACTTGTAAGGCGTCAGGAGAAACCTGTTAAGCCTGTCCACTAGAATGTTGGACCTCCCCGGAATGTGCGTTGCCTCTAGAAAACAGCTGGTGGATATCGCCCACTCCCACACTCTCATGGCTTCACAACAAAGGGGATAAGTCCTGGTTCCCCCCTGCTTGTTGATGTACCAGACTACAGGCAGTGTCTGTCTGGATGGCAATCATCCCTAGAAGACGTTGTGCACAGAGAGCTTGCAACGCTATGCAGCACTGCCCTCATCTCCAGGACGTTGATATGCAATAGAGTCTCATGGGGAGACCATGTGCCTTAGACTGTTCTTCCCAAGCAATGCTCACCCCACCTGAGTAGGGAGGTGTCCGTGTTCAAAGGGGCAGGAAAAATAAAGGGGCGACCCCGAAGAAAATCTGGGGATCGAATCCACCACAGAAGAGAATTCCTGCATGTCCGAGATATGCGAACAGGGTGGGAAAATGGGAGATCTAGCAGGAACCACTGAACCAGAAGGGTCCATTGAAGTACCCTCATGTGCAAATGGGCTGTGGGCATGAGTATGACTGTAGCCGCCATGGACCCCAACGATCGTAAGACCAATTCTGCTGTTGGTGACTGAACACACACAAAACATGTTGTTTTAGGGACTGGAGACTGACTGAAGTTAGAAATACCTTGATCTGAATAGTGTCCAACCAAGCTCCAATGAAATCGAGAATTTGAACTGGAGTCAGTAGAGATTTGTTGAGATTTATGGTTATGCCCAACTGGTGGGCTGTTTGGAGAAGGGAATCACTGGCTTGGCAAAGTCGATGCCTGGAGGGGGCAGAAAGGAGCTAATCATCCAGGTAGGGGAAGACCTAGAAGCTCTGCAGCCGCAGGTGAGCCGCTACCACTGTCATACTTTGATGAACACCCTGGGGGCTGTAGTGAGACCAAAGGGTAGTGCTCAGAACTGGTAATGATTGGCCCCCAGCCAGAAGTGGAGGAAAGTACAGTTGTGTACACTTAACATAAATGTAGATAACAGAGTGTATTCACTGTTGCAGTCATTACATTTGGGTAATCTCCTGGCAGGCTGCCCTCAGCCGGCCTGAATTCCAAAGTCTTGGGCCCTGCGTCGGTTGCTGTCTCTTCTTCCATGATGTCAGGTCGTCAGGGGTATAAAACATGCAGCTGACGCTATTTTCTACAGTTTTTCTTGCCCCCGATGTCAGGTGCCCACAAAAAGGTAGCAAATATATATATATATATATATATATATATATATATATATATATATATATTTGCAATCTAAGCTACAAACCTACAATTAATAGGCCAACTAACTCTCTCCTAGTCTGTCATCTCAATATAAGAAGCATTAATAACAAGGTACATGAACTGCATGCACTTCTGGATGTCCACTCCCCTGAGATTCTCTGTTTATGTCAATGAAGTGTTACCACCTGGGTACAACATACGCATGCTGGATCGTGCTTCGAGGAAGGGGGGTGGGGTAGGTGTACTCTATAAATCTGAGTTGAATGTCACCATAGATGTAATACAACCACCTCAGATTAATAACTCGGAGATTCTTGCCACCAAATTGCACCTTAATAAAAATAAATGCATTAATGTCATCTGTATGTACATTCCCCCAGGTAAAAATATATCTACACATTTGAAGATATCCTGCACAGGCTATCATGTCACTACTCACAAGAAACCCTACTACTTGGAGACTTTAACAGACTGGGGCACCTGTTTCTCAGAATCCCCAACCACCCATATTAACCTGCATGCATTTACACAAATCATATCCACCCCTACCAGGATAGGTAAACCCAACCAAAAAGAATGTATACTTGACTGGGTACTCAAATAGTCACCCCCAACTGTACACCTCTGGTACCCTCCTTAATGGCCTAAGTGATCACCTTCTCACATATGTAATTAAGCACAAAACCATTAATTCCCAACAACCCTTACTCAAGAAGGTTAGAAACAATAAAAACTTTGACCCTGCCAAATTCCAACAAGAAGTAAACTCGTGTAATTGGTCTATTCTAAAACATCTCCCTTAGAGGAAGCAGTAGCATATTTTAACAAATTCCTTGAGATCCTTGATTTGCATGCACCTGTTCATTCAAAGAGAACCAAGGCAAAAACTGCACCATGGCTTTCTAGAGAGTCTAAACTCAAAACTACCCTTAGAAACAAAGCATGGGCTTTATGGCGTTCTTCTAAAGACCCTCAAGATCACATTAAATACAGGCAATCCAGGAACGAAAACAAAAAATCAATTTTACAAGACAAAAAACAATACTACTGTAATTACAGACAGTAAATCAAAATAACCCTCAGAAGTTTTGGGCAGGTTTAAATCTACTACATCCTGGACAAACTTCAACCCAAATCCCTGCTGCTACTATTGACAAAACCCCTGAAGATGTTTGATAATTTTAACCAATTCTTTACTGAGACAATTCAAGCCCTAGCTAGCCAACTACCTTCTAGCTCCCCTGGTCCTGAAAGTAGCACCCCTAGAAACCTACTCGCATTCAGCTTCCAACCAGTCGCCACTTCACTTATCCGTACCTTGATCAAAAAATTAAAACCCACTACACTTTCTGCTGATCAACTCCCTGCCGAGTACCTACAAAAATCAGCTGATGCTATTGCTTACCCAGTCTCAATACTAATCAATCGAACCATAGGAGAAGCTAAAATTCCCACCATCTGGAAAATATCCTATGTAATCCCACTTCACAAAGGAGGCAGCTCTACTGAATTCTCCAATTATAGGCCAATAGCTATACTCTCTCCACTTGCAAAGATTATGGAAAAATGTATTCATAGACAACTCATGCACCACCTAATCCAGAATCGCCTTATGGCAGACACTCAGCATGGCTTCAGTCCTCATCACAGCACTACTTCAGCCCTCCAAGCCTTTACCAACACCATAAACCATACTCGCAACAATAACTATATATCCTCAGCCCTCTTTTTGGATCTTTCCAAGGCATTCGATATGGTTGATCAACTTTTAATCCACGCCCTGCAAGCATTCTGTCTAGATACTGGAGCCCTCCAATGGTTTCAATCCTACCTGAATGTTGACAGCAGGCTGTCCTCTGGCAGAAGAAACTCTCTAACCTTCTACCTAACACCCTTGGAGTACCACAAGGCTCTATACTAGGGCCCTTGCTGTTCTCCATCTTCATTAACGACCTTTATACTGTCATCCCAAAAGTCAGCAGTATCCAATATGCTGATGACTCTACTCTGATTTGCTCAGCCACATCTCCAGTAGAGTTATGGTCAGCTACCCAGACCACCTTTAATACAATAGAAAACTGGCTTTCTGAACATCGTCTGATCCGAAATCCCAAAAAAACTTAAATGCTGTTATTTTCACCAACACGTAGGTCTACCGCTTTCACCTTTACCATAAAAATCAAATGATGGCACAATAATCTCCCCTGACCCATCTACAAAACTATTAGGTGTCATCATAGACAATAATCTAAAATTTGACCTACATGTTAACCAAACTATCAAAACCATCAATAAAAAACTAGGGTCACTTTACAGAATAAAAGCCTTCCTAACCCCTCCAGCTAAAATTGCCATAGCTCGCTCTCACCTTCTTTCAACCCTTCTGTATGCATCCCCTCTACTCGCGAATTTAAACAAGACTGTCCTTAAACTCTCAGTTTGCTACAACCACATTGCCAGGTTTGCCACTGGGCTGCCTTTTAGGACGCATCATTGCATCAATCTAAATCAGCTTGGGTGGCTTGAACTACCCAGCCTAATCCAGTATAACCAACTGATTATGGCCTATAAAATCCTCTATAATCCGGACAATACTCCTGCACTTAAAAATATTATCACCCCCTATAACAATCCTAGACTGCTTCGATCCTCTAACAAACTACTAATTCAGACTAGCAAAATTAATAACACAGCCGGTGATTCTCTCTTTGCAAACTCTGTAAGTAGATCCTGGAACTCTCTTCCAGCTGATATTACCTTACTTTCCACCTTAGGTCAATTTAAAACTAGACTCAAACAACGTTTGTCACTTAACTGTCTATGTCAATGTATCAAGCCTGGCTAAATCTATCTAGAATGTGTAAAAATCTATTAACCAGTTTACTGTGCAATTTAATTTAATCCTGACTTGTGCTCAGGATTAACTGTAACCTGTGAAAAGTACAGTTTTGTACCTACCATAAATGTAGATGTCCGATAGACATGCAACTGCAGTCATAACATGTGGGGTTGTCCTGCCTCAGGCAGCCCTCGGTCGGCCGGATTCCAAAGTCTGGGTCCGACGGCGGCTGATGTCGCATTTCTCTCCGACGTCAGTGCGGCTGGAGTACATAAGCATCAGCCAATGCCATTTTCTTCAGTGTTTCTTGCCCCAGATGCCAGGTGCCCTCCAAGGAAGGCTGTAATCAAATTGGAAGACAAAAGCAGGATTCCAGACAAATAAATGAGCAATAAAACAAATACACCATAACAGATATCCCCAGCTAAGAGTAACAGGGATAGGAGTGGACCCTAGGCATAGAGGGGTATGGAGGGAGGGAAATGACTGCAGTTGCATGTCTATCGGACATCTACATTTATGGTAGGTACAAAACTGTAGTATGTCCTTCAAGAATGCAACTGCAGTCATAAGATGTGGGTAGAATACCATAGCTTAGCTGGGGAGGAGGAATGCTCTAGGGAAAAGATGGTGTGGCAATCAAACCCTGCAGGACTGCCAAAGCAAAGCCTGCTCTGGATCTGGAGTATAGAGGAGATTGTAGTGTTTGGAGAATGTATGCACGGAGCTCCATGTAGCAGCTTCTAGAATGTCCTTAGTAGGCACCCCTCTTAAGAATGCTGTAGAGGTGGCTGTAGCTCTGGTGGAATGTGGTCTGACATTGGCTGGAACAGTCTTTCCATGAAAGGAATAACAGAATCTGATGCAATGTCCAATCCATTTTGAAATAGTCTGTTTTGAAATTGCTTTTCCTTGGACTGCAGGGCGTAAGCTACAAAAAGTTGTTCAGACTTCCTACTGGCTTTGGTTCTGTCCAGGTAGTATCGAAGTTGTCTGTGAATGTCCAAGGTATGCAACAGTCTTTCCCCCTTATTCTCAGGATTGGGGAAGAAAGCAGGCAGATGAATGGCTTGATTTAAAGAAACCCTAGATACCACCTTTGGCATAAAAGTAGGGTTGGTCCTTAATGAAACCCTGTCTCTGTGAAAAATTATGAATGGTGGTATTGCCATTAGGGCCTGTAGTTCCGAAACCCTTCTTGCTGAGGTAATTGCCAACAGGAAAGCTGTCTTCCATGAGAGAAATTGCAAGTCAGCTGAAGCTGCTGGCTCAAATGGAGGTAGAGTCAGTTTTTCTAGGACAAAATTGAGGTCCCAGGTGGCACTGGGGCATTTCTTGGTGGCTTAATGTTCTTGATTCCCCTGAGGAATTGCCTTAGCAAAGGGTGTGAAAAAACAGGAGGATCAGTGTTGTATCTAGCTGAAATAGCTGATGCATGTATCTTTATGGAAGAATATGAGAGGCCGTTCTTTAGCATATCTGCCAAATATTCCAAGATGAGTGGGATGTTCAACAATGATGCATCATGTCCCTTGCTGGTATTCCAATTGCTGAATCTTTTCCACTTTGCTAAGTAAACCTTTCTGGTGGATGGTCTTCGAGCCTCTGTTAGTATCCGCTGAACTTCCTTGGAGAGAGATAGGTTGAGGTTATTTATGGGATCTCCCAGGCTGTTAGCTGCAGTGTCTGAAGGTTTGGATGCACTGTTTCGAAATTGTGTTGAGTCAAAAGTAGAGGCCTTTGGGGAAGGGCCCACCTCCTGGTGTGACATATGCTCCGTAGTAGTGGGTACCAGTGTTGTTTTGGCCAGTCCGGAGCTATTATGATTCCTTTGGGTCTCTCTGCTTTGATCTTTAGTAATACTGAGGTCATCAGTGGCAGAGGTGGGAATTCATAGATTGTTAGGAAGTTCCAGTTGAATGAGAGAGCATCTATTTTCCAAGCTTTTGGATGGTATGTCCTTGTGCAGAATTTTGGTAGAAGATGGTTGAGGTGAGAGGCAAATAGGTCCACTTCTGGCCTGCCCCATGTCGAAGTGAGTTGTGTGAAGACCTTCGGATGTAACCTCCACTCGTGTGGATCTGTGAAATTCCTGCTTAGGCTGTCCGCCAACACATTGTCTTTGCCTGGAACAAACTGGGATTGTAACTGGATGTTTAGGCTCAGTGATTTTTCCCAAAGATGCATTGTCAGTCTGCAAAGGGGGTAAGAGTGGGTGCCCCCTTGCTTGTTTATGTACCACATCACAGTGGTGTTGTCTGTCCGTATCAGTAAATGGCCTTGCTGAAGTTGGTGTTGAAAGGCCTCGATGGCATGCATTACTGCCAGCATTTCCTTTTGGTTTATATGCAGATGTGTTTCCTTTGGAGACCATTGTCCTTGTATACATCTGCCTTCCATGTGCGCCCCCCATCTAAGGTCTGAGGCGTCTGTGGTCATGGTCTGTGTAATCTGTGGTTTTTTGAATGACATACCTGTGTTTGCCTGGCTCACAGAGGCCCACCATAGGAATTCCTTTTGTAGGCATGGAATGAGCGGTATGATTGTCTCCAAGTTGTTGCTGTGTTGAGACCAAATGCTTTTTAGGTACCATTGAAGCTTTCTCATGTGTAGTCTTGCTAATGGAACCAGGAGAATGCAGGATGCCATGTAACCCAGGGCCTGTAGGAATCTCCTTGCAGTCATCTGGGTGAGTTTTGCTAAACCTTTGAAGTAATGAGTTAACTTCTCTTGCTTGTCTTCTGTCAGGTAAGCCATTTGAGAGGCTGTGTCTAGTTTGGCTCATAAGAAGATTGTTTGCTGGGATGGCTGCAGTCTTGACTTTTGGAAGTTGACTGTGTATCCCAGAGCTTGAAGTAATCGTATGACATAGTCCAAGTTTTTTGTCAACATCAATTTGTTGTCTGCTTGTATGAGGCAGTCGTCCAGGTACGGGTAAATTTGTATCCCCTGGAGCCTGCAATGAGCAATTACTGAAGCCAGGCATTTTGTGAATACTCTGGGCGCAGTAGATAAGCCAAATGGCAATGCTGAGAATTGATAATGCTCTGGCCCTGCAAGAAATCTGAGGTATCTTCTGCAGCTGTGTCTGATAGGGACATGCAGGTATGCCTCCTTGAGGTCCAGAGTAATCAGCCAAGACCCCTTGCCCAGCATGGGAAGGAGTTGCTGTAGAGTCAGCATTTTGAACTTTGGTACTATGAGAAAGGTGTTTAATGCGGACAAGTCCAGTATTGGTCTCCATTGAGATTCTTTTCTTGGAACAAGGAACAGTCTTGAGTAAAACCCCTGGTCTTGTTCTTGTTGTGGAACTCTTTCTATTGCTTTCATCCGAGTCAGCAGAGTGATTTGCTTGATAGCCTCTGCCCTCTGGTTTTGTGGTAGGTTTGGCATGCCTTGTTTTCTTGGCAAGGTATGAAAATGGAACCTGTACCCTCGGTCTATAATGTCCAAAATCCATTTGTCCTTTGTCAGTCTGTGCCAATTTTCTGCAAACAGAGATAATTTCCCGCCCCAAGGGAGCTTCTATTTGTTCCCTGGTAGGCGGAAGTAGAGGAAAGTCATTGAGATTGTGGCTGTGGGGCAGGTGAAACCCCTGCGTCACTTCTTTGGTTTCCTGGCTGCCCTCGTCGTCCCCTGTAAGGGCCTCTGTATTGGCCTCTTCCTCGGCCACGTCTGTTTTTACCCCTTTGAAACTTTTCTGGATTAGGAAAGGACCAGTTTTTTGAAGGCCAACTCCTACTGAATCTGGGGGGTTGAACCTGGAGGAAATCTTTCACCGTCTGAACTGATTTTGCTTATTCTTCGATGGTCTTTAACACATCCTTAGCATTAGCACCAAAAAGCTTGTTCTTTTCCAAAGGTGCATCCAGAAGTTTTGCCTTTACATGATCTGGTAGAGGTTGATCTTTTAACCACGCATGTCTACGAATGACTGCCCCTGTCATAGCTGCCCTACATGAAGCTTCCAGCGCAGCATATCCACACTGCAGGAAGTGATTGCTTACTTGCTGAGTGTTATGTACAGCTTCCTGCAAAGCCTTCCTGTCTAAAGGATCAGGAGTGGCTAATGTTTTTTGTAAATCTTCTAACAGGAAATCCTGATATTGTAACATATGAAAAAGGCAATTCAAAGCTCTCATAGATAAGGTAGTGGATGTGTAATCTTTTTTGCCCCATCTCTCTAATGACCTAGCTTCCCTGTTGGAGGGCAATGGATTTTTAGAGGTGGAAGCTGAAACTCCTTTAGGCCCCTGTGAAATAGTTTCCAAATCAGCAGTATGGGCCCTGAATAAATGGGAATGAGTTTCTGGGACCCTGTAATACCTGTCTGGCTTAGCTGGAGCAGGAGGAAGAGAATCAGGGGTAGCACTAGAGTCAGAATATAAATCATCCAAAACATCAAGTACAGGAGGAATAGCTAATGGCCTGTGCTGGGGCTTCTTAAGGAAAGTCCTAGGGCGTTTTTTGGAATCAGAATATTCCTGTCCTTGCCACTTGAAATGTTCCCTCATGGTATGCAGAACTTCCCCAAAGGAAATATCCTCAGGAGGGGAGGCCGAGGGGATGGAATCTTCTGCATCCGAGTCCTCATAGGTCTGGAAGAGCTCTTCCTGGCTATCAGAGTGGACAGAGCCCTCAGAATCTTCATCTGAAGGAATAGGGTCAGAGGGTTCAATCCGGGGCCTTTTATCAGAAGGAGGCTGGGATCCTCTCTCAGGATGGGCCTGTGAACCTCTAATCATAGAAATTAAGTCAGCAGCCATGGACATAATTTGTGTCTCTGGAGTAGGCTGAGGTAAGGTTTTAGTAGCAAGATGCTTTGTTTTGCTGGCTGCCTTAGCCCTAGTGTAGGCCTTAATAGAAATGGCCATAGGAGGCCTGGCAGCTCCACGTGCAGGAGTGACCTTGTCTACAGCAATGGTCTCGGGCATTTCCTCGGTTTCGGTATCCGGAGGAAAAACGATAACTGGCGTCGGAGTGATGTCCGGAACTGGAGTCGTCGGTAATGCGGTGTCTTCGGTTCGGAGCGGTGGAGAGACCGTCTCAGAGGGAACTGGAGCACTCACGCTAGGTTTTGGCGTGGAGTCGGTGGTAGACGCGGGCCGAGGATGTCGGTCCCGGTCTTTTCGCTTCTTGGGAGTTTGCAATGTCGGAAGTTACGACGGCATGGTGTAAGCAAATTTATTGCCGAAAAAATCTTCAGCGAACTCCGCCCAGCGCCTGAGAGTGCACTTGTTGAAGCGAGCACAGGCTACACAGGCCGAGACGTCGTGGTCTGGGCCAAGGCAAGGAAGACAGTAAGAGTGGAAATCCTTATGAGGTATTTGTTTACCACAAGAAAGACAATTGTTAACTTTTTCAATAATTTCTGACATCGGCTGAGGCAAGAAAAGGTCCCCAACGGGGTATTTAGCTTTTTTGATGACTTCGGAATCGAAGAATACAGGAGCTGACCGACCGGCACTTGCGAACTGCTTCTGCTTCGGGCACCGCGCGGCAAGAAAGACTGAAGAAAATGGCGTCGGCTGATGCTTATGTACTCCAGCCGCACTGACGTTGGAGAGAAATGCGACATCAGCCGACGTCGGACCCAGACTTTGGAATCCGGCCGACCGAGGGCTGCCTGAGGTAGGACAACCCCACATGTTATGACTGCAGTTGCATTCTTGAAGGACATCTTGTTTAACTTGCTTACTTATATAATCTCTGTAAATAGTCTGTTTGTAATATGTAATGCTGGTATTACATAATGCTGTATCTGCTTACCCTTGGAGCTTTTCTCCCCAGGCCTCCGCTGAAAATGGACATGCATCCAGTCGGACTATCCCTGTCAACAAATGTAATAAAATAACTATATATATATATATATATATATATATATATATATATATATATACACACATGCATCAATATCAACTTTACCTTCATCTACAAGCAAATACACTACATAGGTTGTAGAAGATAGAGAAGGAAAGATAAACTCCAGAATGACAGGGGGATGGCAGGAGGGTAAAGTACAGTTTTGTACCTACCATAAATGTAGATGTCCGAGAGGTATGCATCTGCAGTCCTAACAAATGGGTTGTCCTGGCCTCAGGCAGCCCTTCGGTCGGCCGGATTCCAAAGTCTGGGTCTGGCCTCGGCTGGTGTCTCACTTCACCTGACGTCATAGCTGCAGTTCTTCGGGTATAAAGCCATCAGCCAACGCCATTTTCCTCAGTGTTTCTTGCCCCAGATGGCGCCAAGCAGAAGCTGTTCAAGTGCCGGTCGGTCAGATCCAGAGATTACTACTACCAAGACTTCTAAAAGCTAAGTACCCCGTTGGGGACTCTTTCTTGCCTCAGCCGATGTCAGAAAAAGTGAATAACTGTTTAACTTGTGGGAAACAAATACCTCATAAAGACTTCCACTCTTACTGCCTACCTTGTTTAGGCCCAGACCACGACGTAGTAGCTTGTTTAGCCTGTGCTTCCTTCCACCGACGGATGCTTAGCCGTCGGTCGGAGTTTGCAGAGGAGTTTTTCGGCTCTGCTTTTGCTTATATCATGCCGTCGGAGACGCAGATGCATCCTTGAAGGACATCATGGACTGTAACATTGAATGCACTCGAACATCTACGGTAAGTGTGCACAACTGTACTGTGTTCTTCGTGTTTCACTGTTGCAATCATTACATTTGGGTAGAATCTTAAAGCTATGGTTGGGAGGCTGGAGCTAAACAGCATTAGGAGCGGCTATAAGGCCCTACAGAACTGCAGTGGCAAAGCCTGCCCTGGACTTAGAGTAGAGAAGCAAATGATGATGCTTTGTAAAGGTGTGAACAGAACTCCAAGTAGCAGCCTCTAGAATGTCTTTGGTTGGTGGTACTCTGAGAAAGGCTGCTAAAGTAGCTGCAGCTCTGGCGGAATGAGACCTAATGCCCTTGGGCACAGGTTTACCATGGTGTAAGTAGCAGAAACGGATGCAGTGGCTTATCCACTTTAAAACTGTCCGCTTTGAAATAGCCTTTCCTTCTGATCCTGCAGCATATGTCACTAGTAATTGCTCAGTTTTTCCTTAGAGCTTTAGTCCTGCTCAAGTAGAATCTTAGCTGTCTGTGTACGTCCAAGGAATGCAGAATTCTCTACCCCTTGTTCTGCGGATTTGGACAAAAGGTTGGCAGATGAATTGTTTGGTTAAGAGCCACACTGGAAACCACCTTAGGCATAAATGTAGGATTTGTCCACAGAGACACCCTGTCTGGGAAAAATATAAAAGGCTCTACAGCCATGAGGGCATGTAGCTCTGAAACTCTTCTTGCTGAAGTAATTTCTAGTAGCAAAGCTGTTTTCCATGATAAGAACTTTATATCAGCAGTAGCAGCTGGTACAAATGGAGGCAGGGTGAGCTTTTCCAACACAAAATGGAGGTCCCATGCAGGTAATGGTGATCTTCTAGGAGGCCTTAAATTTTTGGCTCCTCTAAGATACTGCTTTAGTAAAGGATGAGAAAAGATTGGTGGCTCTGTATTGTAATGAGCCAAAATGGCCGAGGCATGGATTTTAATTGATGAGAAAGATAGGCCCCTGTCAAGCATCTCAGTTAAGTATTGTAATATCCGAGGAATATTTGGTTCTTCTGTATCAGTTCCTTGTGCTTGATTCCAAGCACAGAATCTCTTCCATTTGTCAGCATAAGATTTTCTAGTACTAGGCCTTCTGGCTTCCAAAATGACATCCATCACAGCTTTACTGAGACTTGTTGTTTGTATAACTACATGATCAGCCATGCTGCCAGGTTCAATGTCTGTAGTTGATTGTGCAGGATCTGATTGTTTTGCTGGGACAGTGGTTGAGGTCTTTGAGGTAAGGCTCAAACTGGGTATTGAGACAAGTTCATTAGGATTGGGTACCAGTGTTGGCGGGGCCAGTCCGGGGCAATTAGTATCATCTTTGTTTTTTCTTGTCTGACTTTTAGGAGGACCTTGGGGAAAAGAGGCAGAGGAGGAAAGGCGTAAAATGATAGGTTTTTCCAACTTAAGGATAGGACGTCCACTTTCCATGCTTGTCTGTGTTAAGTCCTTGTGCAGAATTTTTTCAATTGATAATTTTGAGGAGAGGCAAATGGATCTATGTCTGGGCTCCCCCATTCCTCTGTTATCATGCTGAAAGCTTGTGGATCTAGTTTTCACTCGTGAGGATCCATAAGGTTTCTGCTTAAATCGTCTGCCAGAGTATTTTGCTTTCCTGGCAGGAATTGAGCTTGAAGATGTATTTGGTAGGTCAAAGCTGTGTCCCAAAGTGCCATGGCTAATCTGCATAGGGGGTAAGAGTGTGTGCCCCCTTGCTTGTTTATATACCATATGACCGTGGTGTTGTCCGTCTTTATCAGTAGTTGTCCTGGATGAAGTAAGTCCTTTAAGGCTGTTAGGGCATTCTGAACAGCTAGCATCTCTTTCTGGTTGATATGTAGATGCATTTGTTTTGGGGTCCATATGCCCTGAATGCATCTTCCTGCCATGTGGGCCCCCCAGGCATAATCTGATGAGTTTGTTAAGGTTAGTCTGGCAGGGGGTAGAGTGAAGGCCCACCCCATGTTTTGCTGACATGCCTTTGCCCACCATAGAAACTCCTGTTTTAGGCAGGGAATGAGAGGAATCATTGTTTCCAGACTGTGAGAAAGTTGACTCCATAAACTTTTTAGGTACCACTGAAGTTTCCTCATATGCAGTCTTGCATATGGAATCAGTAGGATGCAGGATGCCATGAAGCCCAAAGCCTGCAGAATTTGTCTTGGAGATAACTGGGTTTTTGTTGCCATCAGTTTGAAGTAGTCAGTTGCCTTTGCTTGTCTGGCGTGAGGTAAGCCATCTAAGGCAGCTGTATTCAAGCTTGCACCCAGGAATGTTATCTTTTGACAGGTTAACAGTTGTGATTTCTTTTCATTTATTGTGTACCTTAGGCATGTTAGAAGCCTTTTCATAAACGCCAGGTGTCGTAGAAGAATGTCCTTGTTCTCTGCTTGAATGAGACAGTCACCCAAGAAAGGGTATTTGTATACTTCTTTGTCTGCAAAATGCAATTACTGGTGCCAGGCACTTTGTAAAGACCCTGGCCGCAGTAGGTAAGCCTAAGGGCAGTGCAGAGATTTGGTAATGCATTAAGCCAGCCTTAAACCTGAGGTATCTTCCACACGATTGTCTTATTGGGACATGCAGATATGCCTCTTTTAGGTCTAACGTCACCAGCCAAGCATTCTTTCCCAGCATGGGCAGAAGTTGCTGCAAAGTCAGCATTTTGAATTTTGGAATGTCCAGGTATGCGTTCAAAATCGATAAATCCAGTATTGGCCACCAGGCCTTGCCCTTTCTGGGTACCAAGAACAGTCTTGAGTAAAAACCTTGTCCCTTTTCCTGTTCTGGTACTGGCTGAATGGCCCTCATCTCCATGAGGGCAGTAACCTGTTTCTGTGCCTCTGACCATTGATTTTTTTGGCAGATCTGGCCAACTATTTGCCAATGGCAGTGTGGGGAAATGGAATCTGTACCCCTGTGATGCTATGTTTAGTATCCACTTGTCTTGGGTTATTAGCTGCCAATTTTGAGCAAAAAGTGCTAATTTTCCCCCTAAGGGTGCTGCGAAAAGATAAGTGCTTGGTGTAGGCAGAGGGAAGTCATTGGGACTGTTTTCTGTAGGTTTGCGCTTTATCTCCTCCAGATTTGGAGGTAGAAGCGTCCCATTGCTTTGACCTGTATGAATCTTGCACCCGGTATCTGGAACCCTTAAGGCGTCTGGATTTGCCTCCTTGAGCTCTGTCGGACACAGGAAAGGGCCAGTTTTTTTTGTAGGCCAGTGTCTACTGAATCTTGGTGGCTGCACTTGCAAGAAGTCTAACAGTTTGCATAGACTTAGCTTTATCTTACATTTTCTTTAAAACCTCTTCTGCCTTAATACCAAACAGAGTATCATGCTGTAAAGGAGCATCCAGCAATTTAGCTTTAACATGATCAGGCAAATTTGGTTCTTTTAGCCAGGCATGCCTCCTAATCACAGATCCAGTAACTGCGGCCCTGCAGGAGGCCTCTACGGAATCAAAACCACATTGCAAAGTATGCTTTCCAACCTGTTCGGCTGCATGCAATAATTCCACCAATTCTTTATTTTCTTCACATTCAGAAATCAACATCATTTTCTGTTTTAGCAATCCCATAACATGTTGTTGATACTTAAGCATATGAAATTGACAGTTTAAGGTCCTGATTGCCAAGGTTGCAGATGTATAAGCCTTTTTTTCCCCATCTGTCCAGTGCCCTTGAATCTCTGTCAGAGGGAGTAGGATTTTTTTGCTGTTGAGGCTTTAACTCCCTTTAACCCTGTGAAATAGTTTCAGGATCAGCAGCAGGGTTTCTAAATAAAAATTTATGTGAGTCAGGGACCCTGTAATATCTGTCAGGCTTAATGGGAGCCGGAGGTAAGGAGTCAGGGGTCAAGCTTGACTCCGAAAACCCATCATCCACAATGCCTAAAACAGGGGGAATGGCTAAAGGTATGTGCTGAGGGAGAAAGAAATCCCTGAGCCTCTTTTTTGATTCTGAGAAATCTTGACTCTCCCATTGAAAATGCTCCCTCAAAGTATGCAAGGTTTCTCCAAATGAATAATCCTCAGGAGGAGATGCATTTGGTATACACTCTTCTGCATCAGAATCCTCATAGGGAGGTATAGATAAATTCCTGATCAGAAGAGGAATCAGAAGAAATAGAAACCTGATCTGAAGCTTCATAATCAGTGTCTTGCCTAGGCCTCTTATCTGGAGGGGGATGGGTATCCCTGATCAAGGTAATAAGGTCTTCAGCCATTTTGATCATCTGTTTTTTAGGCATAGAGGCCTGTGCACATGACTCATGTGTCAGTTTTTTAGTTTTAGAACTTGCTTTTGTCTTTGGTTTTGCAGCTGTCGGTTTGATATAGAAATGTTGAGGTCTGAAAACAAACTCAGAAGCCGGTGCCAGGTGTCAGGGGCTGCAAAAGTGCCTCACTGAGAACCGGCGAACCGGTGACTGGCCTAGAAGAGGCTTTGTCGTCGATTTTGGACCTCGGATGGCTGTCTTTTTCTTTGCCTTTGCGTTTTTTTATAAATTCCGGTCGTCGGTTGTTCCGACGGCATTATGTAATTAAACCTTCAGCCAAAATAATGTAAAGCAAAATCAAACCGACGTTTAATAGTGCGTTTGTTGAATCTAGCACAAAACCGACAACTAGTAACGTCGTGGTCAGGGCCTAGGCAAGGAATACAGTAAGAGTGAAAGTCCTTATGAGGCATTTGCTTCCCACAAGAAATACAATTATTAACTTTTACTGACATTGGTCTGGAGCAAGAAAAAGTTTCCCCAACGGGGTACTTAACTTTATCTAAGACTTTGGTTCTGAAACTCTATTTCGAAAATCTCAGGAGATGGCAGACCGGCACTTGCGAACTGCTATTGCTTCGGACACCGCGCGGCAAGAAAGACCTAAGAAAATGGCGTTGGCTGCATCTTTTATACCCCTGGCGCACTGACATCAGGGAAGAGGCGACAGCAACCGACGCAGGACCTAGACTTTGGAACTCTGGCCGACTGCGGGCAGCCTGCCAGCAGGATAACCCAAGTGTAATGACTGCAACAGTGAAACACGATGAACATCAAACTCAGAAGCCGGTGCCTGCTCAGCAGCTCTGGACCCATCCGAGGGAGATGCATCCGGTCCAATACCTTGAGTATCTTGCGGCATGCCAGACTCCACATGGGTGTCGGCAGAGGCCTGCGACTAAGGTAGCGGGCATCAGGGGCTGCGAAAGCACCGCACTGAGTATCGGCGAACGGCTAGGAAGAAGCTTTGTCGTTGGTTTTGGATCTCAACTGTGTTTCTCTGTCCTTTTCTTTGCGTTTTTTTTACACTCCGGTAGTCTAATTGCTATCCGATGACATTTTGGGTAATTAAATCCGTTTCCAAAATACTTTGAGGCAAAAATATACCGACGCTTAATAGTGCATTGGTTAAATCTAGCACAAAACCGACAGCCAGGCACACTGTGATCAGGGCCTAGGCAAGGAATACAGTATAAATGGAAATCCTTATGAGGTATTTGCTTCCCACAAGTAATACAATTGTTTACTTTTTCTGACATCGGTATGGAGCAAGAAAAAAGTTTCCCCAATGGGGTACTTAGCTTTAGTGAAGACTTCGGTTCTGAAACTCAAACTCGAATATTTCAGTAGTCAGCCGACCAGCACTTGCGAAAAGCTTCTGCTTCGGACTGAAGAAAATGGCGTCGGCTGCATGTTTTATACCCCCGACGACCTGATGTCATGGAAGAGGAGACAGCAACTGACGCAGGACCCAAGACTTTGGAATTTAGGCCGACTGAGGGCAACCTGCCAGCAGATTACCCAAATGTAATGACTGCAACAGTGAAACACGAAGAACATCCTCAGTGTGTTTCTGTCCACTTTGATGTGGTAGGAAGTGTCCTGAAGGTCGACTGAACACATCCAGTCATTCCCCTGTGGGAAAGGCAGGATATATTGTAGAGTGACCATCCAGAATTTTGCCTTGACGACAGACAGATTTAAGGTGGAAAGATCCGGAAGGGGTCTTAAGTCCCCCACCTTCTTTGGCACTAAAAAGAATCTATAATAGATCCTAATCCAGACTGGTCCAGGGAGATGGGCTGGATGACTCGCTATTTCTAGCAGCTTGGCAATTTCCAGTGCTGCCTCCTTCCTTTGTGCGTGTGGAATGTCCAGGTGGTGTCTGGGAGGGGGAGTTGGTGGAATGAAGGGGGCTGAATATCCTCTGGATATGATCTGCAACACCCAATGATCATCTGTGACAGACTCCCAAGGCCGCTGGGTGTAGCGAAAGTTGGCCCCCCGACTGTTTCCAGAGATGAGCAGCCCGGCAGCCCTCCAGGGTTGCTGCGCAGGTTTGTCAGAGAAAGAATCTTGATACCCCTGATTCTTCGGACCCCCTCTACTTCGTGGGCAGCATCGGTCAAATCCCCCCTCTGTCTCTGGGGGAAGGCAAGTCCTGAGCATCCTGGGAATAGCTCTGAGTTGCAGAACCACATATTCTTTGCCCCTCTCCGATTCCTTGAAAAGGTTTGTTTGAGGGGTTGAGAAGTGGATTCCAACAGCAGACAGAGTCTTCCCATCTTTCTTACTCTGGACTACAGTGTCGTGTACTGACTTTCCAAAGAGAGTGGAACTGTCATATGCGGCATTAGTAAAAGACACCTTAAAGGGCTCCGAGAAGGCACAGAGTCGAAGCCTGATGGCAATGCCTGTCCCGGCAGCTCTAGCAGCACCCTCGGTAACATGAGAGAGAAGCCACATGGAGGTGTTTGCAATCGAAGTGAGGGTGGCCATCCCAGAGGAGAAAAACTTTTTATCCTCTGCTGACATGGACCCTGAGGCATTCTCGGAGATCTCTGACTAGGTCTCGCTGAAGTCAAATTATGTGTGCCAGTAGTTTAGTGCACATACAGAGAATGTGGTTGAAGCATACCCCTGCTTCCCAAAACAGTCCATCGTCCTGAACTCTCGGTCTAGAGGATGGACCATGGAGCTCTCCTGCACGAGCTGCTCCTTGGTGGCAACTGCCACCACCATGGCATCAACTGAGGATCCCTTGTTCCAATAAGTTATGTCCAAAAGTGCAATCAGTATTTTATCAGGGCATTTGGGGATAGGCTCCACCTTGTCAGGCTCCTTCCACGCCAAAGATCTAATCAGATCCACCAGGGGATTTGTGGGAGGGGACACCCAGGATGTAGAGTGTCTGGCACCAAACGCCTACACAGAACACCAACTCGTCTGGGTTGGATTTCTGGGCAGACCACCCCCCTTGCTGATGAAGGATCTCCACGATGTCTCCACAGGAGACATCTTCGGGGGTGATCAGGGGAACCCTCCTCCTTCCTCCAAAATCAATATCCTCCGTGATGGACTCCGGCAGGAGTCTAAATGTGCCTTCTTTTGCACTTGTTTTTTGAGGAACCTCCTCGGGGAGGGGGGGGGAGATCTCTAGGGAGGACATCAAAAAGTACAGTTTTGTACCTACCATAAATGTAGATGTTCGAAGATCCACATTGCTGCAGTCCTAACAATTGGGTAGTCCGCTGTCCTCGGTCGGCCCGAATATCAAAGTATAAGGCTGATGTCGGTCAGGGCGCATTTGACTGATGTCAGTACGTCAGGGTACAAATGCGCATGACCGACGTCATATCCTCAGTCTTTTCTTGCCCCAGATGTCAGAAGACCCTAAAAAGAAAGGTCAAAACCAAAAGACAGCAAACAACCAACCAACCACCCTTGCACTAACTATAGTACAATATATACAATATGCACAAAACGTACAACCCAACCAACACAACCACCTCTAACAACAGAGAGGAAGGAGGGAGGGTAAATTGGACTGCAGCAATGTGGATCTTCGAACATCTACATTTATGGTAGGTACAAAACTATACTATGTTCTTCATCTCACATTGCTGCAGTCCTAACAATTGGGTAGAATCCCAAAGCAGAGATAAGGGAGGATGGCTAACTACAAGGAAGCAGGAGCTGCCAAAATGCCCTGCAAAACAGCAGTGGCAAAACCAGCCCTAGACTTAGAGTAAAGTGGCAGGTGATAATGTTTAGAGAAAGTATGTACAGAACTCCAAGTAGCTGCCTCCAAAATATCCTTGGTTGCCACTCCCCTCAAAAAAGCTGTTGAAGTGGCAGTAGCCCTAGTGGAATGAGGCCTAATCCCAGCTGGAATCTCCTTGCCATGATGGGAATAACAGAAAGCAATGCAAAACCCAATCCACTTAGAAATAGTTTGTTTTGAAACAGGCTTGCCCTGAGAACTCAAAGCAAAAGAAACAAACAACTGCTGAGACTGCCTGAAACCTTTAGTTCTGTCCAAATAATAACGCAACTGCCTGTGGACATCTAAAGTGTGCAAAATCTTTTCCCCTTTATTTTGGGGATTTGCATAAAAAGTAGGCAAATGAATAGTTTGGTTCAAAGCCACACTAGAAACCACCTTAGGCATAAAGGAAGGATTAGTACGTAATGATACCCTATCCTTATGGAAAATCAAGAAAGGCTCAACTGCCATAAGGGCCTGTAATTCAGAAACCCGTCTTGCAGAGGTAATGGCCAACAAAAAAGCAGTCTTCCATGATAAATACTTCAACTCAGCAGTAGCTGCAGGCTCAAAAGGTTGTAGAGTGAGTTTCTCCAACACAAAATTGAGATCCCAAGCAGGAGTAGGAGCTCTTCGTGGGGGTCTTATATTCTTTGCCCCTCTAAGAAATTGCTTGAACAAAGGATGAGAAAACAATGGAGGGCTGCAATCATAGTGAGCTGAAATTGCTGCAGCATGAACTTTAATAGAAGAGAAAGACAAACCTTTGTCTAGTAACTCAGTAAGATATTGAAGAGCCACACACAAATTAGGCTCAGAAACATCAAAATCTTTTGTTGCACTCCAAAACAAAAATCTCTTCCATTTGTCTGCGTACACTTTCCTTGTACTAGGCCTCCTAGCTTCCAAGATAACATTCAAAACTTGCTGAGGAAGTGGAGGCCCACTATGGTTCAAAACAGAATATGCCAGGCTGTTAGGTGCAGAGAGTGAAGCTTGACATTTAGCAAATGGCTGTCCTCCTGCGACAACAGGTGTGGAATCAAAGGCAAAGGCCATGGAGGCTTCCATACCAGACTTCTCAGTAATGGGTACCAGTGTTGTCGAGGCCAATCTGGAGCTATTAAGATCATCCTTGGCTTGTCCTGTCTGACTTTCAGAAGTACCTTTGGGAGGAGAGGCAGAGGTGGAAAGGCATACACATGAAGATTGCTCCAATTGAAAGAAAGAGCATCCACTCTCCAAGCTGTGGGATGAAACCTTTTTGTGCAAAACTTTGGCAGCTGATGGTTTAGTGGAGAAGCGAACAGATCTATGTCTGGAGTTCCCCATGACACTGTCAATTTCTGAAATACGTGAGGATCCAATTTCCACTCGTGGGGATCCATAATTGCCTGCTCAACACATCTGCTAAGGAGTTCTGTGCTCCTGGCAGAAACCTTGCCTGAAGATTGAGCTGTAAACTGAGAGCAGTCTCCCACAAAATCATTGCTTGCCTGCATAGAGGATAAGAATGCGTTCCCCCTTGCTTGTTGATGTACCACATGACAGTCGTGTTGTCTGTTAGAATCAACACCTGCCCTGGAAGAAGTAATTCCTTGAAAGCAATTAATGCAAACTGGACTGCTAACATCTCCTTCATGTTGATATGTAGATGTTGTAGTCTGACAGGCCACTTGTTTTGTATCCACTTTCCATTGAGATGAGCTCCCCAAGCTTTGTCTGAGGCATCTGTCGTTAAAATCTGACTCGCCTCTGGCCGGGTCACAGAGAGTCCCTTGTTTAGGTGACATTCCTGAGCCCACCACAAAAATTCCTTTTGAATGCAAGGCATTATTTGAATGACAGTGTCCAGATCCTGGCAGTGCTGTGTCCATACATTTTTGAGATACCATTGTAGCTTCCTCATATGCAGTTTGGCATTGGGAAGCACCAGAATACAAGATGCCATGAACCCTAAGGCTTGAAGGACTGTCCTTGCAGTCAGCCCGGACTGATGAGATAGTTGATGGAAGTAAAGGGATAGACTCTGTTGTTTGTCCGGGGTTAAAAAGGCCATCTGGGATGCTGTATTCAGTCTCACACCCAGAAAGCACATGTCTTGAGAGGGTACTAGACTGGACTTTATTTCGTTCACAGAATACCCTAGGCATCTTAGCACTGCTATCACATATTCCAAATGATGAAGGAGCTCTTCTCTTCCTTGAGCCAGAATTAGGCAGTCGTCCAAATAAGGATAGATCTGTATTCCTTTTAGTCTGAAGAAAGCTATCACTGGAGCCAGAATTTTCGTGAACACTCTGGGCAGTAGATAAGCCAAAGGGCAATGCAGAGAACTGATAGTGAGAAGTCCCAGCTCGAAAACGCAGATACTTTCTGCAACTTAGTCTGATAGGAACATGAAGGTAAGCCTCCTTGAGATCCAAAGTTACCATCCAATGATCTTTGCCCAGCAGAGGTAAAAGCTGCTGCAACGTCAACATTTTGAACTTGGGAATGTCCAGATAAGTGTTGAGGAGAGATAAATCCAAAATTGGTCTCCACGTGTTCCCCTTCTTTGGTACTAGGAACAGGCGAGAATAAAATCCTAGGCCCATTTCTGGCAGAGGGACCGGTTGTATGGCCCCCAGTCGGAGCAACAGAGAAACCTGCTTGTGAGCCTCTATTCTTTGTTGAGGAGGAACGTCTGACATGCCTGTGAAAGGAGGCAAGGTATGGAAATAAAACCTGTAGCCGTGGTGTATGACATCCAATACCCATCTGTCCTGGGTAATTAAACTCCAATTTTCTTTGAAAAGTGCCAACCGTCCCCCCAAAGGAGCTGCCAGACGAGCAGGCTCTGGCAGCTGAAAAGGTAGGTCATTGGGTCTGCTTACGAAAGGACTGACCCCTGCCCTCACCTGAAGCCTGTGCAGGAGAACTTCCTGTTCTAGGCCTGAAAGAGCCCTGAGCTCTGCCCTTACCACGTCTAGATCTACCCCTAGACTGGGAATCATAAGAAGGATACGTCCACCCATTAGTAGGCCAATTTCTACTAAACTTTGGAGGCTGGACTTGCAAAAAATCTTTAACAGTCTGCATAGACTTAGCCTTGTCTTCCATTTTCTTTAAAACTGTCTCAACAGGAGGACCAAATAACACGTCAGATTGTAAAGGAGCATCTAAAATCCTTGTTTTAACATGGTCAGACAAATTCTGATCCCTCAGCCAGGCGTGCCTGCGAAGAACTGATCCAGTGGCAGCCACCCTAGATGAGGCCTGTACAGCATCAAAACCACATTGCAAAGAATGCTTACCCACCTGTTCAGAAATGTGCACTAAATCTTGCAACTCCTTACAATCAATACCTACTGCCAGAGCATCAACCTTAGATTTCAATTGTGAAAGGAGATAATTTTGGTATTTCAACATGTGAAACTGGCAATTCAGAGCCCTCATAGCAAGAGTGGAAGAAGTATAGACTTTCTTGCCCCATCTATCCAAGGCCCTAGCCTCCTTGTCTGCAGGAACCGGATTCTTAACAACAGAAGCCTTAACACCTTTAGGCCCATGGCTAACAGTTTCTGGGTCTGCCCTAGGACTCCTAAAAAGATACTTATGAGCTTCAGGCACCCTGTAATACCTATCCGGCTTAACAGGAGCAGGAGGCAAAGAATCAGGATTAAGAGAAGCTTCCATAAAATGCTCCCTCATGGAATGAAGAGTTTCTGAAAAAGAAAAATCCTCAGGGGGAGTAGCAGAAGGAGTAGAATCATCCACATCAGAATCAGAATAAGGAGAGTACTCCTGCAAGTCTTCAGCCGAAGACTCTGAAACATCTGAAGCCTGCTCAAAACCCCCCAGCTCAGGCTCCACCCTAGGCCGCTTATGAGGAGGGGGCATAGAACCCCTAATCAAAGTAATCAAATCTTCTGCCATTTTAAGCATATGCTTCTTGGGCACAGTACCTGAAGAGCTAGGGGTAACACTAACTGAAGCTAAACCTGGCCTGCCCCTGGGGGAAGCCTTGGAAACAGAAGGAGAGTGCCTAGCCACCTTAGGAAGGGAGGGGAGAATAGGAACATGAGAAGCCCCCTCAGCTTGACTAGTCTCTTGAGAGGCCACATCTTGTAATAACAAGGTCTCCCCCTGGGAACACAAAGAAACCTCCGGTGGAGCCACCGGCTCCACCGACACCTCTAAAGAACCGGCGTCTGGTACAGACGGTTCTTCAAGTCTAGGCTTAACTGCCTTGTCCTTGCGTTTCTTTGAAGAAGCGGGCGTCTGAGCATCCGACGGCATTTTATAGTTACACCGCTTCCCAAAGACTAACCTCGCACAATCCAACCGCCTCTTTATAGTGCGTTTATTAAATCTAGCACAAGAGCAACAGCCAACAACGTCGTGCTCAGGCCCTAAGCAAGGAATACACAAAGTATGATAATCTTTATGCGGTATCTGTTTCCCACAAGAAATGCAATTATTAACTTTTTCTGACATCCGGGAAATGACTGAGGCAAGAAAAAACGAAAATATTCCCCAACGGGGTACTTAGCCAACTTTGAACCCGGTCTGAAACTTCTAAATCGAAAAATCTCAGAATGCCAACCGGCACTTGCAATACTGCTTCTGCATCGGACCATGCGGCAAAAAAGACTGAGGATATGACGTCGGTCATGCGCATTTGTACCCTGACGTACTGACGTCAGTCAAATGTGCCCTGACCGACGTCAGCCTTATACTTTGATATTCGGGCCGACCGAGGACAGCGGACTACCCAATTGTTAGGACTGCAGCAATGTGAGATGAAGAACATCAATCTGTTCCCATGGGGGAACTCCCTGGGGCAAAGAGGCAGCAGGATGTCCCTGAGGCGCCAGGATGGCAGAATCCAAAGCAGATACAGTGGGAGCCAGGATGGACTTTGAGGACTAAAGCATCAAGGGTCTCTACGAAACTGAGAGGACCCTCTCCACCATGTCAAAAGCAGGAGGAGAACAAACCCCTGGAGAGGGAACCATGACCAGGTCTGCCAGCAGGTGAGCTGGAGCCAAACTTCCAGGCAACGAGACTCTGAATAGGCCGCTTGGCTCCGAAAATCTCTGACGCGACATTGCCAAGTCAGATCCGAAACCGAAACCACAGCTCCAAGTGCTGGTCAGCTCAGAACTAGTCAGAGCCAAGCCGCTCAGGGTAATGGCTGGTGTCAAGGCACATGGTACCACTGGCACCGAACCCTCGCCGCAGAGAGGCCTCAGACCCAAATACTCCAAAATCAGGGGTCAGATCAGAGAATGAGTGATCGGGACAAAAGCAGACTGCATGCCCCCAGCCCCAGAGGGGGAGGCGGCATGCAAGACTCCCATCTGAATCTGTGTGCGGATAAATCTCAACATCAACCTGCCCACATCGGCTTCAGAGAGGCTGCGGGTGGATCTGGAAGAGGAAGCCACTGACACCAGTCTAGAGATTCAGTGAGGGGAAGCTGATGACAGTGAGTGGACCAGAGACACCTCTGGTTCTGGGGAAAAACAAGGGGAACGGAGCCAGGGGGGAACCCACGGTGGCAGCCAGACAGGATTTAGCTAAGGGCTCTGCCGAGGCAGAGCGGTCATGGTCCTTGTGTTTATGCTTATCCCCATCCCTGTTCCTCTTAGCAAGAGGTCGAGTCCATTAGGTCGGGGCAGGAGAAGCAGAAGAGGTGGATGAAGCCGCTGATGCAGCAGGGGCCTCCGGAAGTGGAGGGAGAAGGCCCTTCAGAACGAGTTTATTCCTCCTGTCGATCAACACACGGGGATTGAAACCCACACAGATCGAACATGAGGAATTGAGGTTAGCCACCCCTAAACAAACCACGCAGTGTGTGTGGCCATCAGCTGTGGAAAGCTTATGGCCATACTCCATTCACTTCCTGAAACCAGGTTTGTATGTCTCCGCTGTACAGATGGAGAAAGAGAGAGACCCACACACACAAACACACAAACCTCAGAAAGAAAGGGAAGGAAAAGCTGGGAATTTTTTTTTATAAACAAGCACCTGCCTGAGCTAAGTTAGAAAGATGGAAAAATGACAAGGAGAGAGAAAAGTGAAAAGATAAATAGGACAAAAAACTACAAATGTACCCAAAATAGTTGCTTAGAGCCTGGACCACGATGCAAATGCTAGCGCAGCAAACGAGATCTGAAGGGAGGAGGGAGACAGGGGCATTGTGGACAGGGGAGGAGCTTGGAGCTCAGATCAGATGCTGGAAATGTGGCCGAGTCACACAGGTTGAAGAGCAAATGAAGACAACTTCAGATCTCCTTTTCAACAAGGGCACAGGGAGAAAAGCTCCATGTTTATACATTTCAACATTAGAAACATAGTCTGTGATTCATATTAAAACATTAGAAACATGCACACGACTACAATTTTTAAACTACCCAAAGTGGGTTTGAGGAAATACAAAAAAGTTTCCAAAAACATAGATAGGCATGAACAAAAGAAAAGAAATGAACAACATACATATGATATATACATAAACAGTGGAAGACATTCACATACTGGCTATACACAAGTAGAAAAGAGAAATGTATAGTTACCCCCTGTGGGAAAAAACATATATCCGTGAATTACCATATAGGTGGCAGTACACTAAACACCGAAAGTGTGATAAGAAACTTAGGGACACAGGTGGACAGTGGTCTCACCTTCGATAACCACATCGCCACAACAGTCAGGAAATCCTATGTGGCACACCTCATCACTAAGGGCTTTTCATCCAGAAAAAAGTAGGTCATTGTCCCACTGTACTCATCCTTCATTAGATCCATTATAGAATACAAAGCCCCGTTTATGTACCTCTCAAGACATCTGCAACAACTGGAAAGGCCGCAGAAATACCTCACTAAAAGAATCACAGGCCTAAAGCAGATGCCCTACGCTGACCGCCTTAAAAAACTCCAGCTATAACCTGTTGCATATTGTCTACTCAGAGGCGATCTCTGCTTAACATACAAGGCCATGTCAAACCCAGAGCTGTTGGACATGCTACACTTAAAGAAATCCCAATCCCTCAGAGCCACACGCTCCAGGGATCTAAACCTTGTCATCACAATAAACAAAACATGCTGGAGGGATAGGTTCCTAACCCAGAGACTCTCCAGACTCTGGAATAGATTGCCCATACATGTCAAGCAGAGTTGCCTCTTTAGCCCTCTTCAAAAGGAACCTTGATGATTGGATGGGAGAAAGGAAATTCACCCCGGGGTTCACGTCAGTCGCCCTGCTAGACAGGGGTCCAGGGAAGTAAATAGGGTGGGAAGAAACAGCCAGGGAATTGTTATGGCTAGGCTTATATAGGCCCTAGGGCTGATAGCCTAGTACCAACCTATGAAGAATGGTTTTTATGAATATACGTTTAGAGTGATGAAGTAGTATGATTAGCCAGGTTTATAACAAGAGTATAATCAATAGCTGGACATGTATTGCTTGAATCTACATTTAAAGGATTTCAGTTTTTCTAGTTGTTGTAGTTCAATTGGTATGCTGTTCTATTAGTTTAGCAACATTGTTTAAAGGACAATTTTTAGATTTACAAATTAGGCTGCTTCCTGCAATGAGTTATATGTAAGAGACTGTGGAAGCTCAATCCAGTGTAACTATTTAAGGGCAACCGAGTGAGGTGTTCTGCATGGAAGGCTGGTTGCAAACATAGCTATCTTGTTATAGCATGCATCCAGTTTCATCTGGTTTTCTTTGCATTTAGGATTATGTTGGAGATATCTAACCATGACTCAATAGATAAAAAGGATTCAAGTGACCCACTGAAGGTATAGTATATATTAGGAGCTGCGCAGATAAGGGTACAGTCATTCATGTATTGCAGTATGCTGCCATGCTTAGTTCCAGCTTGGAGATCAATTATACAGACGTTAAACAGTACTAGTCCTAGCTTGAGGAACACCAATAGAGATGGGGAGAAATGCTGAGCATAGTTTTGCCATTTTACAATTTGTCGTCTATTTGAAAGGTAGCTCTGAAACCATAAGAGGGATAAGAGATCGAGTTCTGAAGAAGATAATCTGGTTAGTACTTCAAGAGAAACTGTACTGAAGGCTTTAGTTAGGTCTAAAAAAAAAAGAGAAAAGACAGTTACCTGTATTTCTGTGAATGTTTATGGTGTTAGTGAAACTAAGGAGTGTAGTGTTTGTGCTATGGTGGGGACAAAAACCATGCTGAATTTGAGAAAGATTACTGTTGCTAAGGTAGTTGGGAAGCTGACAATGGATACATCTTTCAAGAACCTTAGAAAAAAGATAGGACAGCTATATGTCTATAGTTGGAAAATTCATCAAATTTTCACTTTTCTGCAGGGGAATGAAAAGCTTTTTCATCACAGTGAGGGGACATAAATATGGCATATTGGAGGGACAGGTATATCTCTAAGAGAATTCCCTCTCTGGAACAAGCTTCCCATCCATGTAAAACAAAGTCCTTCCCTAACCCTATTTATGCACAACTTGAACTACTGGATGGGAAATGGAAAAATCACTTCTGGTCTGGGACTCGGATCTCTGATGGACAGAGGCAGTCATTAAATCATGTTGTAACCATTAATCACTCCTACATAAACGTCTAAAACATGTCACTTGTGTGACAGTCTTGGGTTGCACAGCTAGGTTTACAAAAGCCCTAGTGGCCATTAGCTTAGTACACAACTATGAACCATAGTGCTCTACTGGTTTATCAGGATAGAAATTATATGGCAGGGCATCTGCTGCCATTTTTAAATATATTCACCTGGTAGATTATTAATGGCGAAGGTGGTGAGTTTCAGGTTTTGAAAATTTCTTTTAATGGTAGCCATTTGGAGGAATTTAAACTCGAAAGGAGACAGTTTCAGTACAAAGTGGTAGGGTGAAGGAAGTAGCAGAGTTATATTTAAGTAAGCTATGAACTCTTTTGACAAAGTGGTTACAGAACTGAATAGCAATACTATCACTAGTACTGTTTCCGTTTGGTGGCAGTGTGGTATTCAGGTGGGGTGTAATTTTATTTATTGAGGCTCAGAACAGTTTGGGATTGTTTTGTTAGTTTGGAATGTTGAGAGAAGGTATTATTGAAATAAATGACTGCTTCATCCACTGGCTAGGTCTTAAGCTTGGACCAGTTGATGTGGGATAGGTGACAGTTAAAAATGAAGTTAAATTGTGCACTTAGTTGTATAGTATCATTTTCCTTATATTGCTTTGGTGTTGTAACATAAAAGTTGGAAGATGATCACTAATTATATTAGGGAGGCAACTCGAGGTGCTTACATGGTGTGGTTGGACAGGACAGGATCCAGTCTAATACAGGATGCCTGTTACTACTACAAGTCTAGTGGGGAACGTGATTAGTCGAGTGAAACTTTAAAGAGTTTGTAGGGGAGTCTCAGTAATTTGCCAATCAATGTTTAAATTGGCCATAACAGTTTCATGGGAGATATTGTCATTTGTCCAGCAGAAAAAATTCTTCTGCAGCATTCTACCTTCACCTACGATGATGCCACAATACAGACATTTTGAAATTGTCTGTTTGGAAATTGCTTTTCCTTGTGCACCAGCAGCATATGCTACCAACAGCTGGTCAGTTTTTCTGTAGCTTTTAGTTCTGTCCAAGTAGTAGCACAACTGTCTGTGTATGTCCAGGGTGTGCAGAAGTTTCTCCCCTTTGTTTTGTGGATTTGGAAAGAAGGTAGGCAGGTGAATAGCTTGGTTTAATGAGATCCTGGATACCACCTTTGGCATAAATGAAGGATTGGTTCGCAATGAGACTCTGTCCTGATGAAAAATAAGAAATGGCTGTACTGCCATGAGGGCCTGTAACTCAGATACTCTTCTTGCTGACGTTATGGCCAGAAGGAAGGCAGTCTTCCAAGACAGGAACTGTAGTTCCGCAGATGTTGCTGGTTCAAAGGGAGGCAGCGTTTGTTTTTCCAACACAAAGTTAAGGTCCCAAGTAGGCACTGGGGTTTCCTTGGAGGATTGATGTTTTTAATTCCTCTTAGAAACTGTCTTAGGAGAGGATGAGAAAAGACAGGTGGGATCAGTATTGTACTCTGCTGAAATTGCTGAAGCATGAATTTTAATGGAAGAGTAAGACAGGCCATTGTGGAGCATTTCTGCCAAGTATTCCAGGATATGCGCGATGTTCATCACTGTTGCATCTAGGCCCTTTGTGGTGCTCCAAGTGTGAAATCTTTTCCATTTTGCTGAATATGCCTTTCTTGTGGAAGGCCGGCGAGCTTCCATGATGATATCCTTCACTCTCTTGGATAGGTTATCCTGAGGAGGAGTCAAGGTATTTTCCAGGTTGTTAGTTGCAAGGTTTTCAGGTTGGAATGCAGAGTTTTGTAATTGTGCTGTGTCAGGAGAAGTGGCCATTGAGGAAGAGGCCATGGTTTTGTGCATGACATGCTCTTTAACAGTGGGTACCAGTGCTGTCTTGGCCAGTCCGGAGCTATCAGAATCACTTTTGGCTGCTCTGTCCTGATCTTCAGTAAGACCTTGGTCATTAATGGAAGAGGTGGAAATGCATACACTGTTAGAGTTCTCCAGCTGAAAGAGAGGGCGTCCACTTTCCATGCTTCTGGGTGGTATGTCCTTGAGCAGAATTTCTTCAGCTGATGATTGTGGGGGGAGGCAAAAAGATCTATGTCCGGCCTTCCCCACGATAGTGTTATCTGTAGGAAGATGTCTGGGTGCAGCATCCATTCGTGCGCATCCATAATATTTCTGCTTAAGCTGTCCGCCAGTATATTGTTTTTTCCTGGCACAAACTGGGATTGCAGCTCTATATTGAGTTTCAAGGAAAGTTCCCATAGATTCATTGCCAGTCTGCAAAGAGGGTAGGAATGGGTGCCTCCTTGCTTGTTTATGTACCACATAACTGTGGTGTTGTCTGTCCTTATTAGCAGGTGGCCTTGACGCATAAAGAGTTTGAAGGCCTCAATTGCATGCATCACTGCCAGCATTTCCTTTTGGTTTATGTGCATGTATAGCTCCCTTTGTGACCATAGTCCTTGAATACATCTGCCCTCCATGTGTGCTCCCCAACCGTGGTCTGAAGCGTCCGTTGTAATGGTTTGGCTGGCTATTGGTTTGCTGAAGGGCAGACCCCTGTTTGACTGAGCCCACCACAGATATTCCTTTTGGAGGCATGGAATGAGTGGGATCAAAGTTTCTAAGCTGTGACTGTGCTGAGTCCATAAACTCCTTAGGTACCATTGTAGTTTCCTCATATGCAGCCTTGCCTGTGGAATCAGAAGAATGCAAGATGCCATGTAACCCAGGGCCTGCAGAATTTTCCTTGCAGTCAGCTGAGTTTGTCTTGTCAGATTCTTGAAGTAATCCGGTAGTTGTCTTTGTTTTTCTTCTGTGAGAAAAGCCATTTGGGTGGTTGTGTCTAGATCCGCACCCAGAAAAGTTATTCTTTGGGATGGAACAAGTCTTGATTTGTGAATGTTGACTGTATATCCCAAGGCCTGCAGTAGGTGGATGGCATAACTCAAGTCCTTTACCAAAGTTTGTTGGCTGTCCGCTTGTATAAGGTAGTCATCCAGATATGGGTATATTTGAATCCCCTGAAGTCTGCAGTGTGCAATTACTGATGCCAGGCATTTCGTGAATACTCTGGGCGCAGTAGATAAGCCAAAGGGCAATGCTGAGAATTGATAATGCTCTGAACCTGCAAGAAATCTGAGGTGTCTTCTGCAACTTTGTCTGATAGGGACATGCAGGTATGCCTCCTTGAGGTCTAGAGTCACCAGCCAAGACCCCTTGCCCAGCATGGGAAGGAGTTGCTGTAGAGTCAGCATTTTGAATTTTGGCACAATGAGATAAGTATTCAGTGCGGACAAGTCGAGAATAGGCCTCCACTGATTTTCTTTTCTTGGAACAAGGAATAGTCTGGAATAAAATCCTTGGCCTTGTTCTGAAAGAGGAACCTTTTCTATAGCTTTCCTTTGCATTAAGTTGGAGATTTGTTTCAAAGCCTCTGCCCTTTGATTTGGTGGCAGGTCTGGCATGCCTTTTCTTTTTGGCAACGTGTGAAAATGGAACCTGTATCCTTTGTCTATTATTTGCAGTGTCCATTTGTCTCTTGTAATACTGTGCCAGTTTTCTGAGAATAAAGAAAGCTTTCCGCCCAAAGGTGCTTCTAATTGAGCCCTGGTTGGTGGAGTCAAAGCAAAGTCATGGAGTCTGTCCTTGTGTAGCAGTTGTAGGTCCTGCACTACCTCTCTGGTTGGGAGGCTGCCACTGATGTCCTCTGGAGGAGCCTCTAGCTTGCCCTCTACCTCTGGCACGCCTGTTCTTGCCTCTCTGAAATCTTTCTGTGTCCGGAAAGGACCAATTCTTGGTAGGCCAATTTCTGCTGAATCTTGGTGGTTGGACTTGTAGAAAATCTTTGACTGTTTGTACAGATTTTGCCTTTTCCTCAAATTTCTTTAAAACCTCCTGAGCAGTGGAGCCAAATAACTTTTGCTTCTCCAGTGGAGCATCCAGAAGCTTAGCTTTAACATGGTCTGGCAGGGATTGTTCCTTCAGCCAAGCATGCCTACGTATGACTGCACCTGTCATAGCTGACCTACATGAAGCTTCCAATGCATCATAACCACACTGCAAGAAATGGTTGCTAACCTGCTGGGAGTTATGTACCAGATCCTGAAGCGATTTGCGATCTAGGGGTTCAGGTGAAGACAGCTTCTTATGCAATTCATCTAACAAATACTCTTGGTACTGTATCATATGAAATTGACAATTTAATGCCCTCATAGAAAGAGTAGCAGAAGTATACACTTTTTTACCCCATCTCTCTAAAGCCCTGGACTCCCTTTCAGAGGGGAGTGGATTTTTAGTAGTGGCAGCTGCAACCCCTTTAGGGCCTTGGGAAATAGTTTCTGGATCAGCAGAGTGGGCCTTGTAAAGAAAATGATGCGAGTCCAGGACCCTGTAGTACCTATCGGGTTTGACAGGGGCCGGAGGAAGAGTGTCAGGGGGTTATGCTAGACTCAGAGTACACATCACCAATGACATTCAAAACAGGAGGAATAGCCAAAGGTCTATGCTGAGGTGAATGCAGAAAAGTTCTTAATCTTTTCCTGGAATCAGAGAATTCCTGGTCCTGCCATTTGAAATGCTCTCTCATAGTGTGAAGGGTCTCCCCGAAGGATAGTTCTTCAGGAGGGGAGGCAGAGGGGATGGATTTCTCTGCATCAGAATCCTCGTAGGCCGAAAAAACCTCCTCCTGGTAGTCCGAGAGAGCAGAGCCATCAGAGGCCTCCTCTGAGGAGTGGGGATCAGAGGGCTCAACCCTGGGCCTTTTGTCTAGAGGAGGTTGAGAGCCCCTGTCCGGATGGGGTTGAGAGCCCCTAATTAAGGAAATAAGGTCCTCTGCTAAAGTCAGAATCTGTGAACTTGTAGAGGGTCCCTGAGGAATAACCCTGGGAGGCATAGCTTTTGTGTGTTTAGCAGCTTTAGCCCTGGTGAATGCCTTTATGGACATGGATGCAGGAGGCCTGGCTGCACCACGTGCTGGTGTAGTTTTGTCTAGAGGAATGGTGTCGGAAGTTTCCAAGACACCAGTTTCTGAAGGAAATTCAATAACCGACTCGGCAGGGGCCTCCGGGGCCGAGGTTGTCGGTTGAGCGGTTTTGGGGGTCGGAAGTACCAAGGACTCGGTTTCAGCCGAGAGCGAGACACTCGCGGTAGGCCTGGCCGCGGTTTCAGCCGAAACTGTGGTCCGCGTGTGTCGGTCCTTGTCCTTCCGTTTCATTGTTAAATGTGAAGTCGGAGTCTCCGACGGCATATTGTACGAAAAACTAGCCCCAAAAAATTCCTCTGCAAACTCCGCCCGACGTCTAAGAGTGCGTCGGTTGAAGGAAGCACAGGCTGAACAGGCCGAGACATCGTGGTCTGGGCCTAGGCAGGGGAGGCAGTAAGAGTGGAAATCCTTATGAGGTATTTGTTTCCCACAAGTTAAGCAATTATTAACTTTATCTGACATCGGCTGAGGCAAGAAAGAGTCCCCAACGGGGTACTTAGCTTTTGAAGTCTTCGGTAGCTGAATTACAGGAGCTGGCCGACCGGCACTTGCGAACTGCTTCTGCTTCGGGCACCACGTGGCAAGAAAGACTGAGGAAGATGGCTTCGGCTGACGCTTTTATACCCCAGGTGCTCTAACGTCGGGGAAAGGGCGACATCAGCCGACACCGGACCCAGACTTTGGAATCCGGCCGACCGAAGGGCTGCCTGAGGCAGGACAACCCATATGTGATGACTGCAGATGCATCCTTGAAGGACATCTGTAGTGGCAAAGCCTGCCCTGGACTTAAGAGTAGAGAGGCAAATGATAATGCTTTGTAAAGGAGTGACCAGAACTCCAAGTAGCAGCCTCTAAAATATCTTTGGTTGGTACTCCTCTGAGAAAAGCTGCTGAAGTAGCTGCAGCTCTGGTGGAATGAGACCTAATGCCCTTGGGCACAGGTTTACCATGGTGTAAGTAGCAGAAACGGATGCAGTGGCTTATCCACTTTGAAATTGTCTGCTTTGAAATAGCCTTTTCTTCTGATCCTGCAGCATATGTTACTAGTAATTACTCAGTTTTTCTTAGAGCTTTAGTTCTGCTCAAGTAGAATCTTGGCTGTCTGTGTACGTCCAAGGAATGCAGAATTTTCTCCCCCTTATTCTGCGGATTTGGATAAAAGGTTGGCAGATGAATTGTTTGGTTAAGAGCCACACTTGCAACCACCTTAGGCATAAATGTAGGATTTGTCCTCAGAGACACCCTATCTGGGTAAAATGTGATAAAACGCTCTACAGCCATGAGGGCCTGTAGCTCTTCTTGCTGAAGTAATTGCTAGTAGCAGAGCACTTTTCCATGATAAAAACTTTATATCAGCAGCAGCAGCTGGTTCAAATGGAGGTAGGGTGAGCTTTTCCAACATATAATTGAGGTCCCATGCAGGTAATGTGATCTTCTAGGAGGCCTTAAATTTTTGGCTCCTCTAAGATACTGCTTTAGTAAAGGATGGGAAAAGATTGGTGGCTCTGTATTGTAATGAGCCGAAATGGCAGAGGTATGGATTTTAATTGATGAGAAAGATAGGCCTTTGTCAAGCATCTCACTTAAGTATTGTAATATCTGAGGAATATTTGGTTCTGCTGTAACAGTTTCTTGTGCTTGATTCCAAGCACAGAATCTCTTTCATTTGTCAGCATAAGATTTTCTAGTAACAGGCCATCTGGCTTCCAAAATGACATGCATCACAGCATTACTGAGAGGTGTTGTTTGTATAAAGTACAGTTTTGTACCTACCATAAATGTAGATGTCCGAACTGGATAGCATCTGCAGTCATAACAACTGGGTTGTCCTGTCGTCAGGCAGCCCTTCGGTCGGCCGGATTCCAAAGTCTGGGTCCGGCTTCGGCTGATTTCGCACTTCACCCGACGTCATCTCTGCTGGTCTTCGGGTATAAAGGCATCAGCCGATGCCATTTTCCTCAGTGTTTCTTACCCCAGATGCCAGTTGCCCTCTTGGAAGGCTAAATTTTGGATAAATGCCAATGTTTCCAAAAAGATAGAAGGCAAACACAAAAAATAAGCATGTATGTACATATATACAAACAAATACACCATAAGAGACTCCCCCTCCCCAGCTAGCTATTAGGAGGATAAATACCCTAGGAGTACCACAGAGGGGAAGGAGGGAGGGTAATCCTGACTGCAGATGCTATCCAGTTCGGACATCTACATTTATGGTAGGTACAAAACTGTACTATGTCCTTCATGGATGCATCTGCAGTCATAACAACTGGGTAGAATACCATAGCCAACTAGGGAGGAGGAAGATAAAATTATGGTGTGGTTAGGATCCCTTGCAATACAGCAGTGGCAAACCCTGCTCGGGATCTAGAATATAGAGGTAAATTATAATGCTTGGCAAATGTATGCACGGAGGTCCAAGTAGCCGCCTCAATAATGTCCTTGGTTGCCACTCCTCGTAAGAAAGCTGTGGTAGTGGCTGTAGCCCTTGTAGAATGAGGCCTTATGTTCTGTGGAATTGGTTTTCCATGGAAGGAGTAACAAAATCTTATGCAATTTCCTATCCATTTGGAGATTGTCTGTTTGGAAATTGCTTTTCCTTCCCTCCCTGTTGCATAGGCTACCAAAAGCTGGTCAGTGTTTGTTACTCTTGGTTCTGTCCAGGTAGTAGCGTAGCTGTCTATGTACGTCCAAGGTATGCAGCATTCTTTCCCTCTGTTTTGTGGATTGGGAAAGAAGGTAGGTAGGTGGATTGCCTGGTTTAAAGACACTCTGGATACCACCTTAGGCATAAATGTAGGATTAGTTCTCATGGACACCCTATCTTTATGGAAGATTAGGAAGGGTTGTACTGCCATTAAGGCCTGTAGTTCAAACCCTCCTTGCTGAGGTAATTGCCAGTAGGAAAGCAGTTTTCCATGATAGGTGCTGTAGATCTGCTGTTGCTGCTGGTTCAAACGGAGGGAGTGTCAACTTTTCTAGCACAAAGTTCAAGTCCCATGCTGGTAATGGTGGTTTCCTTGGAGGTTTTACATTCTTGATCCCTCTGAGGAACTGCCTGAGTAGAGGATGTGAAAAGACAGGTGGATCAAAGCTGTATTCTGCTGAAATAGCTGATGCATGTATCTTGATGGAGGAATAGGACAGGCCTGTATGTAAAAGCTCTGCCAAATACTCCAGAATGTTTGCAATATCTATATTCGACTCATCTTTTCCTCTTTCAGTACTCCAAATGACAAACCTTTTCCATTTTCCTGCATAGTTCCTTCTTGTTGAAGGTCTGCGGGCTTCAAGGATAATGTCTTTAACCCTTTGGGAAAGATCTGGCTTAGTTGCTGCTATGTGATGTTCCAGGCAGTCAGTTGCAAAGTTTTTAGGTTTGGATGCATGATGCTGTAGTTGTTCTGAGTTAACATTAAAGGCATCAGGGGTATTGACCACATTTTCTCCCGAGACATGCTCCTCAGCAATGGGTACCAGTGTTGTCTTGGCCAGTTCGGAGCTATCAGGATTATCCTTGGACGTTCCTCTTTGATTTTCAGTAATACCTTGTGTATCAAGGGAAGAGGTGGAAATGCATATGCTGTCAGACCTGTCCAGGTGAAGGAAAGAGAATCCACCTTCCATGCAAGTGGGTGGAATGTCCTTGTGCAGAATTTTTTGAGCTGGTGATTGAGAGGGGAAGCGAATAGATCTATTTGTGGCATTCCCCATTTCTTTGTGATGGTCTTGAAGATGTCTGGGTGTAGCATCCATTCGTGAGCATCCGAGGTGGTTCTGCTTAACATGTCTGCTAGGGTGTTCTCTTTTCCCAGTACAAATATTGCCTGTAACTGGATGTTGTAGCTGAGAGCCAGATTCCAAAGGTCCAAAGTCATTCTGCATAGGGGGTATGAATGACTGCCTCCCTGTTTGTTGATGTACCACATGACTGTGGTGTTGTCTGTCCTTATCATCAAATGGCCTTCTTTGAGGAATGGTCTGAATTTCTGGATTGCCAGTTTTACTGCCAGCATTTCTTTTTGGTTTATGTGCAGGTGCAGCTGGTCCTGGGTCCACAATCCTTGTACGCATTTGTCCAGCATGTGCACCCCCCATCCTAGGTCTGAGGCGTCTGTTGTGATGGTTTGGCTTGTTCGAAACTTGTGGAAGGGTAGGCCTGGGTTTGACTGGCATGCTTGGGCCCACCAGAGGAATTCCTGTTTTAGGCATGGGATTAATGGTATTTCTGCTTCTAGGCTGTGCCTGTGTTGAGACCATAAATTCTTTAGGTACCACTGTAGTTTTCTCATATGCAGTCTGGCATGTGGGACCAAGATTATGCATGATGCCATGAAGCCCAAGGCCTGCAGAACTTTTCTTGCTGTTAGTTTGTTCTGTCTTGTTAATGCCAAGAAGTAAAGAGGGAGTTCTTTTTGTTTTTCTGTAGTTAGGAATGCCATTTATTTTACTGTGTCCAATTCCACGCCCAAGAATGTTCTTGTCTGGGATGGTATCAGCCTTGACTTTTGTAAGTTGACTGTGTATCCCAGGGCTTGTAGCAAGTAAATGACCCTTTGTAAATCTGTTGTCAGCTTGCTTTTGTTGTCTGCTTGTAGCAGGCAGTCGTCCAGGTATGGATAAATTTGGATTCCCTGTAGTCTGCAGTGAGCGATTACTGATGCCAGGCATTTTGTGAATACTCTGGGCAGTAGATAAGCCAAAGGGCAATGCTGAGAATTGATAATGCTCTGATCCTGCAAGAAATCTGAGGTATCTTCTGCAATTGGGTCGAATGGGGACGTGCAGGTATGCCTCCTTGAGATCTAGAGTTACCAGCCAACACTCCTTGCCCAGCATGGGAAGAAGTTGCTGTAGGGTCAGCATTTTGAATTTTGGGACAATGATATATGTGTTTAAGATGGACAGGTCGAGAATAGGTCTCCAACTTTTCTCTTTTCTTGGTACTAGGAAGAGTCTGGAGTAGAATCCTTTGCCCTGTTCTGTTATTGGTACTCTTTCCACAGCTCTCATCTTGGATAATTTCGTTATCTGCTGTAGAGCTTCTACTTTTTGATTTGGAGGCAGGTTTGGCATTCCTCTTTTTACTGGCAAGGTGTGGAAGTGGAACCGGTAGCCTTGGTCTATGGTTTGCAAAATCCACTTGTCTTTTGTGATATAGTGCCAATTTTTCGAAAATAAGGCTAACTTTCCGCCTAATGGTGCTGCTATTTGCTCCCTGGTAGGCGGAGTTAGAGTCAAGTCACTGTGATTGTCCTGTTGCAGTGGCAGTGGTTGTGTCTGTGCCTCTGTTATTACCTTGCCACTGTCGTCCTCTGTAGGCACCTCCTCTGGATCGTCTGTTTCTGCCCCTTTGGGATCTTGTGGAGTCAGGAAAGGACCAATTTTTGGCAGGCCAGTTCCTGCTAAACCTTGGGGGCTGAACCTGTAAGAAATCTTTAACTGTTTGTACAGATTTTGCCTTTTCTTCCATTTTCTTCATTACCTGCTGGGCAGGTGTACCAAATAAACTGGCCTTATCCATGGGAGCATCTAATAGCTTTGCTTTAACATGATCCGGTAAGACCTGTTCTTTCAGCCATGCATGTCTTCTTATCACTGTGCCAGTCATGGCTGATCTAAATGAAGCCTCCAGTGCATCATAGCCACATTTTAAGGAATGGTTACTAACCTGTTGTATGTTATTTACCATTTCTAATACATATTTCTTGTCTAAAGATTCATCAGAGGATACTTTTTTAGTTAACTGATCAAGCATAAACTCTTGGTATTGGATCATGTGAAATTGACAGTTTAAAGCTCTAGCTGAGAGAGTAGCAGAGGTGTAAACTTTTTTCCCCCATCTGTCTAAGGACCTGGATTCCCTTTCTGAAGGAATAGGGTTTTTTGCTGTGGTCGAGGCTACTGCCTTAGGCCCCTGGGAAATAGTTTCGGGGTCTGCCAGTGGGGCCTTGTATAGGTGGTGATGAGTGTCAGGTACCCTGTAATTGAGTGTCAGGTACCCTGTAATATCTATCAGGTTTGGCAGGGGCTGGAGGTAAAGAATCAGGAGCAGTGCAGACATCATTAAATGCGTCATCCACAACAGGTAAAACAGGAGGTATAGCTAAGGGCCTATGTTGTGGTAAGTGTAGAAAAGTCCTAAGCCTTTTTCTTGAGTCTGAGAAATCCTGTCCCTGCCATTGGAATTGTTCTCTCATGGCATGCAAGGTTTCCCCAAAGGAAAATTCCTCTGGTGGAGAGGCAGCTGGAATGGATTCTTCAGCATCGGAGTCTTCATATGTAGAAAAAGGGTCCTCTGGCTGTTCTGAAATGTCGGAGTCATCCGCAGAAGCCTCAGAGGACACTGGCTCGGGGGGCTCTGTCCTAGGTCTCTTTTCAGGGGCTGAGAGGCCCTGTCTGGGTGAGATTGGGATCCCTAATTAAGGATATTAAATCTTCTGCCAGAGTAAGCATTTGTGAACTAGAAGTGGGCCTGTGAGAGGGAGGTTTAACAGGCACTGACTTAGTAGATTTGGCTGCTTTGGCCCTGGCAAAGGCCTTGATAGACATGGCTGCAGGGGGTCTAGCAGCACCACGTGCTGGGGTAGAGACATCCAAAGGGATGGTGTCTGATAAATCAGTAGAAACCACGGTTGTAGGCAAAATTTCTGAGGCCGATTCAGGTAAGGTAGCAGGAGCCTCAGTAGTAGCCATGGATTCGGCTGGAGATTGACCAGTTTTCTCGGTTTCGGCCGAAACAGAGACACTCATGCTTGCTTCACCGTGGTTTCGCCGAAACCGCGGACCGCAGTGTCGGTCTTTTCTGCGTTTTTAATAATTTGGGTAGTCGGAGGATCCGACGGCATAATGTACGCAAAGTCTGAGCTGAAAAACTGTTCAGCAAACTCCGACCAACGCCTTAGCGTTCGTCGGTTGAAGGAAGCGCAGGCCGAACAGGCTGCTACGTCATGGTCTGGGCCTAAGAAAGGCAAACAGTAAGAGTGGAAATCTTTATGAGGTATTTGTTTCCCACAAGTTAAACAGTTATTGACTTTTTCTGACATCGGCTGAGGCAAGAAAGAGTCCCCAACGGGGTACTTAGCTTTTAGAAGTCTTCGAAGTAGTATTCGGTAGTAGTAATCTCTGGATCTGACCGACCGGCACTTGCGAACAGCTTCTGCTTCGGGCGCCACGCGGCAAGAAAGACTGAGGAAAATGGCGTTGGCTGATGCCTTTATACCCGAAGACCAGCAGAGATGACGTCGGGTGAAGTGCGACATCAGCGGCCGGACCCAGACTTTGGAATCCGGCCGACCGAAGGGCTGCCTGACGACAGGACAACCCAGTTGTTATGACTGCAGATGCATCCATGAAGGACATCTACATGATTAGCCATGCTGCCAGGTTCAGTGTCTGTAGTTAACTGTGCAGGATCTGATTGTTTTGCTGAGACAGTAGTTGAGGTCTTTGAGGTAAGGTCCAAGCTGGGGTATTGAGACAAGTTCCTTAGGACTGGGTACCAGTATAGGCTGGGCCAGTGCAGGGCAATTAGTATAATCTTTGGTTTCTCTTGTCTGACTTTTAGAAGGACCTTGGGGAGAAGAGGCAGAAGAGGAAAGGCGTAAACAGACAGGTTTTTCCAACTGAAGGATAGGGCGTCCACTTTCCATGTTTGTCTGTGATAAGTCCTTGTGCAGAATTTTTTCAACTGATAATTTTGAGGGGAAGCAAATAGATCCATCTCTGGGCTCCTCCATTTCTCTATTATCATGCAGAAGACTTGTGGATTTAGTTTCCACTCATGAGGATCCATTAGGTTTCTGCTTAAATAGTCTGCCAGAGTATTTTGCTTTCCTGGCAGGAATTGAGCTTGAAGATGTATTTGGTAAGTCAAAGCTGTGTCCCACAGTGTCATGGCTAATCTGCAAAGGGAGTATGAGTGTGTGTCCCCTTGCTTGTTTATATACCACATGACCGTGGTGTTGTCCGTCTTTATCAGTAGTTGTCCTGGATGAAGTAAGTCCTTGAAGGCTATTAGGGCATTATGAACAGCTAGCATCTCTTTCTGGTTGACATGTACATGCATTTGTTTTGGGGTTCATATGCCCTGAATGCATCTTTCTGCCATGTGGGTCCCTCAGGCATAATCTGATGCATCTGTTAAGGTTTGGCTGGCAGGGGGTAGAGTGAAGGCCCATCCCATGTTTTGGTGACATGCCTTTGGCCACCATAGAAACTCCTGCTGTAGGCAGAGAATGAGAGGAATCATTGCTTCCAGACTGTGAGAATGTTGACTCCATAAACTTTTTAGCTACCATTGTAGTTTCCTCATATGCAGTCTTGCATATGGAATCAGTAGGATGCAGGATGCCATGAAGCCCAGAGCCTGCAGAATTTGTCTTGCAGATAACTGGGATGCTGTTGCCATCAGTTTGAAGTAAGTAGTCAGTTGCCTTTGTTTGCCTGGCGTGAGGTAAGCCATCTGAGCAGTTGTATTAAAGCTTGCACCCAGGAGTGTTACCTTTTGAGGGGGTACCAGTTGTGAATTATTTTTGTTTATTGTGTACCCTAGGCATGTTAGAAGCCTTTTCACAAACGCCAGGTGTTGAAGAATGTCGTTGTTCTCTGCTTGAATGAGACAGTCGTCCAAGTAAGGACATATTTGTATACTTCTCTGCAAAAAAACCCTGGGCGCAGTAGATAAGCCAAAGGGCAGTGCAGAGAATTGGTAATGCATTAAGCCAGCCTTGAATCCGAGGTATCTTCTGCACGATTGTCTTATTGGGACATGCAGGTATGCCTCTTTTAGGTCTATTGTCACCAGCCATGCATTCTTGCCCAGCATGGGCAGAAGCTACTGCAAATTCAGCATTTTGAATTTTGGAATGTCCAGGTGTGTGTTCAAAATCGATAAATCCAGTATTGGCCGCCAGGCCTTGTCCTTTGTGGGTACCAAGAACAGTCTTGAGTAAAAACCTTGTCCTTTTCCCTGTTCTGGTACTGGCTGAATGGCCCCCATATCCATTAGGGATGTAACCTGTTTCTGTGCCTCTGCCCATTGATTTTTTGGCAGATCTGGCCAACCATTTGCCATTGGCAGAGTGTGGAAATGGAATCTGTATCCCTGTGATACTATGTTTAGTACCCACTTGTCCTGGGTTATTAACTGCCAATTTTGAGCAACAAGTGCACATTTTCCCCCTATGAGTGCTGCCAAAAGATAAGTGCTTGGTGTAGGCAGAGGGAAGTCATTGGGATTGCTTTCTGTAGGTTTGCGCTTTATCTCCTCAAGATTTCGAGGTAGAAGCGCCCCATTGCTTTGACCTGTATGAATCTTGCACCTGGTATCCTTAGGGCATCTGGATTTGCCCCTTTGAGCTGTCTGACACAGGAAAGGACCAACTTTTTGTAGGCCAGTGTCTACTGAACCTTGGTGGCTGCACTTGTAAGAAGTCTTTAACAGTTTGCATAGACTTAGCTTTGTCTTCCATTTTCTTTAAAACCTCTTCTGCCTTAATACCAAACAGAGAATCATGCTGTAAAGGTGCATCTAGCAATTTAGCTTTAACATGATCAGGTAAATTTTGTTTCTTTAGCCAGGCATGCCTCCTAATCACAGATCCAGTAAATGTTGCCCTGCAGGAGGCCTCTAAGGAGTCAAAACCACTTTGCAAAGTATGCCTTCCAGCCTGTTCAGCTGTATGCAATAATTCCTGCAATTCTTTATTTTCTGCACATTCAGAAATCATCATTTTCTGTTTCAGCAAACCTATAACATGTTGTTGGTACTTAAGCATATGAAATTGACAATTTAAGGCCCTGATTGCCAAGGTTGCAGATATATAAACCTTTTTTCCCCCCATTTGTCCAGTGCCCTTGAATCGCTGTCAGAAGGGGTAGGATTTTTTGCTGTTGAGGCCTTAACTCCCTTTGGACCCTGTGAAATAGTTTCAGGGTCAGCAGCAGGGTTTCTAAATAAAAATTTATGCGAGTCAGGGACCCTGTAATATCAGTCAGGCTTACTGGGAGCTGGAGGTAAGGAGTCAGGGGTCAAGCTTGACTCCGAAAACACATCATCCACAATGTCTAAAACAGGGGGAATGGCTAAAGGCCTGTGCTGAGGAAGGAGGAGGACATCCCTGAGATTCATTTTTGATTCTGAGAAGTCTTGACTCTCCCAGTGAAAATACTCCCTCAAAGTATGCAAGGTTTCTCCAAATGAATAATCCTCAGGAGGAGATGCAGATGGTATAGACTCCTCTGTATTAGAATCCTCATAGGGAGGTATAGATAATTCCTGATCAGAAGAGGAATCAGAAGAAATAGAAACCTGATCTGAAGATTCATAGTGTCTTGCCTAGGCCTCTTATCTGGAGGGGGATGGGTACCCCTGATCAAGGTAATAAGGTCTTCTCCCATTTTGATCATCTGCTTTTTAGGCATAGAGGCCTGTGCAAGTGGCCCATGCGTCAGTTTTTTAGTTTTAGAAGTTTCTTTTGTCTTTTGTTTTGCAGCTGTCGTCAGTTTGATATATAAATGTTGAGGTCTGAATACACCCTCAGAAGCTGGTGCCTGCACAGCGGCTCCGGACCCATCTAAGGGAGATACATCCGTCGGTCCAATACCTTGAGTATCTTGCGGCATGCCGGACTCCACATGGGTGTCGGTAGAGGCCTGCGACTCAAAGGTAGCGGGTATCAGGGGCTGCGAAAGAAGCACCTCACTGAGTACCGGGGAACCCGCGACTGGCTTAGGAGAAGCTTCATCATCGGTTTTGGATCTCAACTGCTTTCTCTGTCCTTTTCTTTGCGTTTTGTATGTACTCCGGTAGTCGGATTGCTATCCGACGACATTTCTGGATAGTTAAATCTGTTTCCAAAATACTTTGAGGCAAAAATATACAGACGCTTAATAGTGCATTGGTTAAATCTAGCACAAACCCGACAGCCAGGCAAGTTGGGATCAGGGCCTAGGCAAGGAATACAGTATAAATGAAAATCCTTATGAGGTATTTGCTTCCCACAAGTAATACAATTATTAACTTTTTCTGACATCGGTATGGAGCAAGAAAAAAAGTTTCCCCAACGAGGTACTTCGCTTTAGTGAAGACTTCGGTTCTGAAACTCAAACTCGAATATTTCAGTAGTCGGCTGACCGGCTCTTGCGAAATGCTTCTGCTTTGGGCGGGCGGCAAGAAAGACTAAAGAAAATGGTGTCGGCTGCATGTTTTATACCCCTGACGACCTGACATCATGAAAGAGGAGACAGCAACCGACGCAGGACCCAAGACTTTGTAATTCAGGCCGACTGAGGGCAACCTGCCAGCAGATTACCCAAATGTAATGACTGCAACAATGAAACATGAAGAACATCCTTGCCCCCTTTGCTCTGTTGGCACAGGTTGAATAGCCCTGATATTGAGAAGAGAAAGCACTTGCTTTTGGGCCTCTGTCCACTGGTTTGGAGGAAGATCTGGCAATCCGCTTGGGGTTGGCAGAGAGTGGAAATAGAATCTGTATCCCTGGGATACAATGTTTAAGACTCATCGGTCCTGGGTAATATACTCCCAGTTTTTTGCATGCAGGGCAAGTTTTCCTCCTAGGGGTGCAAGTACTTGGGCATGACTGGGAAGGATAAAGGACAAGTCATTGTGAACTTTTTCTATAAGGGGGTGGCTTACCACTCCCAGTTTTTGAGGCGGGAGCACTCCATTGTTTAGATCTCTGCATACCCTGAGACTTTAGCCTTTGCGGTCTGTTGCCCCTGGGTTTGGGCTGAGAAGGTCTGGAAGGGACCAGTTCTCTGAAGAACAATGCCTACTGAATCTAGCTGGCTGTACCTGTAAGAAATCTAACATCTTTTTAAGAACAACTTCTGCTTTAGAGCCAAACAAACATTCTTGGTTCAACGGACCATCAAGTAATTTTGCCTTGACATGGTCTGGCAAGATTTGTTCCTTCAGCTAAGCATGCCTTCTCAGAACATACTCGGTGACAGCAGCCCTGCAAGATGCTTCTAAGGCATCAAAACCACACTGCAAAGTATGTTTACCAACTTGGTCTGCAGAATGCATTAAGTCTTGTAAGTCCTTACTGTCTGCACAATCAGGAATCAACAACATTTTTTGTTTAATTAGATCATTAATATGCTGCTGGTACTTTAACATGTGAAACTGGCAATTTAAAGCTCTGATGGCATAAATTGCAGAGGTATATACCTTCTTACCCCATCTGTCTAGAGCACTATAATCCCTGTCCGAAGGGGTAGGGTTTTTGGCTGTAGAAGCCTTAATACCTTTAGGTCCCTGGGAAATGGTCTCTGGATCCACAGTGGGATTTTTTAGAGAGAAATTTGTGAGAATCAGGTACTCTAATATCTGTCAGGCTTTCTAGGAGCAGGTGGTAAAGTATCAGGGGTAAGGCTAGATTCCATGAAGACATCTACAATATCCAGGACTGGGGGAATAACTAGAGGCCTATGCTGAGGCAAGTCTAAAAATTCCCAGAGTCTCTTTTTGGACTGTGGGTAGTCCTGGCATTCCCAGCGGAAATGCTCTCTTAGGGTATGCAAGGTTTCACCAAAAGAAAGGTCCTCTGGGGGAAGGCTGAGGGAATTGCATCCTCTGTATCAGAGTCCTCATAGGTAGATAAGGGTATGTCCTGGTAATCACAGGGGTCAGTCATCAGTCTCATGGCCTGAAGAATCAGAAGGAAAATCAATTCTTGTCTTTTAGAGGGGGAAGGCTGGCTTCCCCTAATTAAAGTAATAAGGTCTTCAGCCATTCTAAGCATTTGTTTCTGTGGCATGGGAGCTTGAGAATGTGCTTTGGTTGTTGGTTTCCTAGGCATAGTGCGAACTCTCGGCCTGAGAAACTTGGTAGATGTTGTCATTAACTAAGTAGTCGGTTTGATACGAACATCGGAAGGTCCGAATACACTCTCAGAAGCCGGTGCCTGGACAGCAGCTCCAGACCCATCCAAGGTAGAGACATAAGCAGGTTCCATAATCGAAGAAGCATCTTGCGGCATACCGGACTCCGAATGGGTCTCAGTAGAGGCCTGCAAATCTGTAGAAGCGGGTAACAGGGGCTGCAAAAGCGCCTCACTGAGTACCGGTGGACTGGAGACTAGCTTAACGGAAACGTGGTCAGCAGTTTTGGACTTATGCGGTCTGTATCTGTCTTTATCTGAGTTTCTTCGGAAGATCGGTAGTCGGATGGCTTATCAAAGCCATTTCGGAATACGGCGAACGAGAGAGAAAGAATTTGGATACAAAAATAGCCAGACGACGAACAGTTCAGGGGTTGAACAAGGCACAAAACTGACAGCAAGGTACGTCGAGTTCTGGGCCTAAACAGGTGACACAGTAAGAATGAAAATCTCTGAGGTATTTGCTTTCCACAGGCAAGACAATTGTTAACTTTTTCTGACATTGGTTAGAGCAAGAAAAATGAATCCCCAACGAGGTACTTAGCTTTAGAAGACTTCAGGTTTGAAACTTGAAAAACGAAAATTTCAAGTAGCTGCCGACCGGCACTTGCAAACTGCTTCTGCTTCGGGCTCTCGCATGGCAAGCAAAGCTGATGCAATGGTGTCGGCTGCATGATTTATACCCCTGATGACCTGGCATCATGGATGAAGTGACAGCATCAGACGCAGAAATTCCAAGAGTCTGGTATTTGGCCCGACTGAGGGCTACCTGCAGGCAGATAACCCAAGTGTGATGACTGCAACAGTGAAACACGAAGAACATCCACCCTTCAGCAAGAAGGTAAGAAAACTGTTTATGTCTTTCCTTATCACTGTTGCAGAATTCCTTACTAAAAGGAGAGTACAAATGCTACTGGATAGGATGGGAGGAGGAAGAAACCAAGGAACCCTGCAAAAACATGAAGAATGTCTCGGGCAAAACCTAGCCATAGACATTTCATCTAACTTGTAGTATTTACAAAAAATATGTTCGGATATTCAGAAGACCAAGCAGCAGCTTCCAAAATGGATCTAGCGTTCATACCCAAGTAAAAATCATCAAGCAGAGGCTACCACCCTGACAGAATTAGCACAAACAGAAGAAAGCTGCTTACCGTGAAAAAGAAAATTTGCCTTAGAAATACAAGAGGAGACAGTCTACTTAGAAACAGCCAAAGCCATTTGCTAACATCTTTAGTTTTATCCAGATAATAGCTGAGCGGTCTATGCAAATAGTACAGCTGTGTACACTTATCATAAATGTAGATGTTAGAGTGTATTCACTGTTGCAGTCATTACATTTGGGTTATCTGCTTGCAGGTAGCCTTCAGTCAGCCTGATTAACAGTCTTGGGTCTTGCATTGGTTGCTGTCCCTTCTTCCATGACGTCAGGTCGTCAGGGATATAAAACACGCAGCCGACGCCATTACATCAGTTTTTCATGCCCCAGATGTCAGGTGCCCCCCGAATAGGCAGCAATTACAAAAAAGCAAATACACCAAAAAGGCTTTTAAGCATAGTAAAGGAAAATACAGTTATAGTCAAAAGAAGTTAGGGGGCTGGAGGGAGGGTAACCAGGACTGCAACAGGGAATACACTCAAACATCTACATTTATGTTAAGTGTACACAACTGTACTATGTTCTTTGTGTTTCACTGTTGCAGTCATTACATTTCGGTAGACTCCCAAAGTTATGGTTGGGAGGAGGAATTTAGATAGCATTGGGGCCAGCTATAAGGCCCTGCAACACTGCAGTGGCAAAGCCAGCTCTGGATTTAGAGAAAATTGGCAAATGATAATGCTTGGTGAAAGTATGTACAGAACTCCAGGTAGCTGCTTCTAGGATGTCCCTGGTAGGGATGCTTCTGAGAAAGGCTGTAGAGGTAGATGCAGCCCTGGTGGAGTGAGGCCTGATCCCCTGGGGGATAGGTTTTCCATGGTGCTTATAGCAGAAATGAATGCAATGGCTAATCCATTTAGAAATGGTTTGCTTTGAAATAGCCTTCCCCTCTGCCCCTGCAGCAAATGGCACCAGCAGTTGTTCAATTTCCTTTGAGGTTTAGTCCTGTCCAAGCAGAATCTAAGTTTTCTGTGCACATCTAAGGAATGCAGTATCCGTTCCCCTTTACTCTGTGGACTGTGAAAGAAGGTTGGCAAATGAATGGACTGATTAAGAGCCACACTGGATACCACCTTGGGCATGAAGGATGGATTGGTTCTGAGGGACACCCTGTCCGCATGAAAGATGAAAGGCTCCACTGCCATAAGGGCCTGTAATTCAGATACCCTTCTAGCTGAAGTGATTGCTAAAAGGAAAGCTGTTTTCCAAGAAAAATATTTTAAGTCTGCAGTAGCAGTTGGCTCAAAAGGAGGGAGAGTGAGTGAGTTTCTCCAAGACAAAGTTAAGGTCCCAGGTTGGGGTTGGAGCTCTCCTGGGTGGTCTCAAATTTTTGGCCCCTCTGAGGAACTGCTTGAGCAGTGGATGAGAGAAAAGGGGAGGTTCTGCGTTATAATGAGCTGAAGTGGCTGAGGCGTGGACTTTAATGGAGGAAAAAGACAGGCCCTTGTGAAGCATCTCAGTTATGTATTTTAAAATCTGAGGTAAATTAGGTGCTGCTGTGCTCATCCCTTGAGACTGGTTCCAGGCACAGAATATTTTCCATTTTTCAGCATAAGGTTTTCTAGTACTAGGTCTCCTTGCTTCTAAAATGATACCCATCACAGGTTTGCGGAGGGATGGTAATGCATAGATTAAGTAATAAGCCAGACTGCAAGGTTAAGTGTTAGAAGCTGAGGGTGCAGAATCTGATTCTCCTGCTGAGAAAGCAGGGAAGGAGTCTGAGACAGGTGCCATGGAGATAACCATGACACACTGCGCAGGCGGGGGTACCAGTGTTGGCGCGGCCAGTATGGAGCAATCAAAATCATCCTTGGTTTGTCCTGTTTGATTTTTATTAGTACTTTGGAGAGCAGAGGCGGGGGGGGGGGGGGCATAGACAGAGGTTTTTCCAGCATTTCTAAACATTTCAAAAGTACCTATCAGCACTAGCTGAAGTACCTAGTATGTATGAAAGCTCAAAGTACAGTTGTGTACATTAGCATAAATGTAGATGTAAGAGTGTATTCACTGCTGCAGTCATTACATTTGGGTCATCTGCCTGCAGGTAGCCCTCAGCTGGCCTGAATACCAGTCTTCGATTCCTGCATCGGATGCTGTCCCTCCTTCCATGACGTTAGGTCGTCAGGGGTATAAAACATGCAGCCGACACCATTACATCAGTTTTTCTTGCCTCAGATGTCAGGTGCCCCCATAATGGGAAGCAATTATGTGTTATGTTACACCTCCACAAAAAACAAATACACCAGAAAGCTCAAATACACCAAACAAGAAAAAAAGGTAGAGCCAAGAGAAGTCAGGGGGCTGAAGGGAGGAGAACCAGGACTGGAACAGTGAATACACTCGAACATCTACATTTATGGTAAGTGTACACAACTGTACTATGTTCTTCGTGTTTCACTGCTGCAGTCATTACATTTGGGTAGATTCCCAAAGCTAAGGAAGGGAGGAGTAAGTTTGAGAGCATTAGGACCAGCTATTAAGCCCTGCAATACTGCAGTGGCAAAACCAGCTCTGGATTTAGAAAAAATAGGCATGTGGTGATGCTTGGTGAAGGTATGAACAGAGCTCCAGGTAGCAGCTTCTAGGATGTCTCTGGTAGGGACCTCTCTGAGAAAGGCTGTAGAGGCAGATACAGCCCTGGTGGAATGTGATATTATCCTCTGTGGGGTAGGTTTTCCATGGTGCTTATAGCAGAAATGAATGCAATGGGTTATCCATTTATAAATGGCTTGCTTTGAAATGGCCTTCCCCTCTGCCCCTGCAGCAAAGCCAACTAGCAGATGTTCAGATTTTCTGAGAGGCTTAGTCCTGTCCAAATAAAATCTAAGTTCTCTGTGCACGTCCAAAGAGTGCAGAACTTGTTCTCCTTTGTTTTGTGGATTAGGAAAAAGGTAGGGAAATGAATGGACTGATTTAGGGCCACACTAGACATCACCTTGGGCATAAAGGAAGGATTGGTCCTGAGGGGAACCCTGTCTGCATGGAAGATAAGGGCTCCACTGCCATGAGGTCCTGTAATTCAGACACTCTTCTTGCTGAAATGATAGCTAGAAGGCTGTTTTCCAAGAAAGGAATTTCAGCTCAGGTTGCAGCTGGTTCAAAAAGGAGGGAGAGTGAGCTTTTCCAATACAAAGTTAAGGTCCCAGGCTGGAGTATGGGATCGCCTGGGGGGGGGGTCTTAACGTTTTAGCCCCTCTGAGGAATTGCTTTAACAGGAGGTGAGAGAAGAGGGGTGGTTCAGTATTATTAATCAAAGGCAAGTACCCAGTACACAGCGTCGGTGAAAGGATTTATTTGAGCAGCAAGGCAGTAAGGCAGCAGTGAAACAACACAATCCAACCACACCCCTGACCTGTCTGTAATATTCTCCTTCAAAAAATAAGTTGTTCTTCAGAACAATTTCCATGAGAACAAGTATAGTTCTAAAGTCATTATGGGAAATGTCTTTACATGTGAGTAACATCTCTTCAAACCACATTAATCCTAGTTCATGTGGAATAGATGTAAACAAATCCACCACATCACAGGTACCAAAACCTTTTGTGTCACTGTGCATAGAATGGTCAATTTTTCTCAAAAAATCCCAAGAATCTTTCAAAATAATAATGTTTTCATTGACCAACTTTTTAATCTTCACGTCTATGTATTTTGCCAATGGTGCTGTTATTGAACCTTCAGAGGAAACAATAACTCTGAGTGGAGGGTCATTGATGTTCTTATGTACTTTCGGAATACCAAAGACAGATGGTATTTTAGGTTTTTCTACTTGAAGATATTTATAGGTCTTAAAATCTATGGACCCTTCAAGTAATAAATCATTTAATAAAATACTAATTTTATTGTATGCCATGTTAATTTCATTTTTAGAAATTCTTGTATATTTATCTGTGTCATTCAGTATTTCAAACATTTTACTCTCATATAATATATGGTCCATCAGTACAACCCCCCCACCCTTGTCAGGTTTCATAACTCTAACCTCACTGTTATTACTCAAATTCTCAATAATTTCTTCTTCTTTCTCATTCAAATTAGAACGCACAGTGTGCCTACGTAATGAACTTCTTAATTCATTTTCCAACACAAGCTCAAAATTTTTCAACTGTGGATGCAGGGGAGGATTGAACGTACTTTTCCTTGACAAATTATCCATAGGTGTATTACAATGCTTACCTTTAAAAAAAATCTCTAGATTTTTCTTTCTTATAAATAGTTTGATATCTACTAAAAGTTTAAAAATGTCCGTCCTTTTTTGTGGTATAAAACCAAACCCTTTGGAAAATAAATCAAAAAATGTTTTCGTAAGTGCAATTTTAGAATAATTAAATATATTAAAATCATTAAAAGTCCATTTACAACCATCTTTGACAATGTCATCAGTTACTACCAAATTTCTTGTCTCGGTATGGGGGGTCGCCATCCCCTCCCCCTGTAGTTTTTTGAGTTGTAAACCACTGGTTCTTTGTGGCTTAATCTTTCTGACCTACGTAATGTAGGAAAATCATCAGTGTCTCTATCTAAATCATTAAGTAATGTTTTTTCGTGCTCTTGAATATTGTCCATGTCAATATACTCATTATCAAAATTTCTTTTACCCCATGATTTAGGCTTGGGGTAATGGGTGTTACTGTTATATTCACGTACATCTCTATCTTATTATGTTTCCTGTTCTGTACTTCGGTACATTTTAATTCTATATCCTTAAACAATCTTTTATATTTGTCCCTCTGTTCATCTATAGTGAACATTAAATCATTTACAACAGCCTTGTTAACTCTCAATAATAGCATACAATTTATCCATTTCACACTCGTTGTTAGAAATAATAGCCCTCATAATGTTAAAACCACAGTCATCAAAGGCTTTGATAAGGGTCTTGTAAAAATCAGTACCTTCATTTACATTGTTTGGATATTTACTGACCCTTAATCCTTTAGGCACTATTTGTATTTGTAGACAATGCTTCAAATAAGCATTATCTAATTCCAACATTTTATATTTATTTAGATAATAGTGCAAATCTTCCAACTTTTGCGAGTAACTGCCACTAGGCTTATTTGTCTTTTTGTCCACAAAATTGAATTTCACTTTAAAAATGTCTTTAAACAATCTCTCAGTACCTGGGTTACTCGTAGGAGGAGGACGAGTATCAGGTTGTGTTGATCTAGTCCGTGTTGTTTCCACAACCCGCGTAGTCTGTGCGTTATCAAAGCTAATGTTGGGAAATCCCTCACAGTCATTAGAATAAGAAAGCTCGTTCTCTTCAAACTAAATGTGCTCCACATTATTAGCATTTTCGGCGTTTACCAAAAGTCTAGACGTTCCTTCGTTCGAAGCTGAACGTCTCAGCACTTCCTGGTTCCCGGGTAAGGATAAAGAAGTCACCACAGTAGCCAATGATTGGCTGACAGGTGTTAGAAGCCCCACAAGCTGGGTAAGCTGTCCAATGAGCTTCCGAAGCTCGCCTGTCTCCTTTTTCTTGCCCTCACAGTCCGCAACACCAAGCGCTGAGTGATCCATGTTGTCAACCAAAAAACACAAAGAATGGAAGGTACTGTAAAAAACTAGTAATCAAAGGCAAGTACCCAGTACACAGCGTCGGTGAAAGGATTTATTTGAGCAGCAAGGCAGTAAGGCAGCAGTGAAACAACACATTCCAACCACACCCCTGACCTGTCTGTAATATTCTCCTTCAAAAAATAAAAAGTTGTTCTTCAGAACAATTTCCATGAGAACAAGTATAGTTCTAAAGTCATTATGGGAAATGTCTTTACATGCGAGTAACATCTCTTCAAACCACATTAATCCTAGTTCATGTGGAATAGATGTAAACAAATCCACCACATCACAGGTACCAAAAACCTTTTGTGTCACTGTGCATAGAATGGTCAATTTTTCTCAAAAAATCCCAAGAATCTTTCAAAATAATAATGTTTTCATTGACCAACTTTTTAATCTTCACGTCTATGTATTTTGCCAATGGTGCTGTTATTGAACCTTCAGAGGAAACAATAACTCTGAGTGGAGGGTCACTGATGTTCTTATGTACTTTCGGAATACCAAAGACAGATGGTATTTTAGGTTTTTCTACTTGAAGATATTTATAGGTCTTAAAATCTATGGACCCTTTAAGTAATAAATCATTTAATAAAATACTAATTTTATTGTATGCAATGTTAATTTCATTTTTAGAAATTCTTGTATATTTATCTGTGTCATTCAGTATTTCAAACATTTTACTCTCATATAATATATGGTCCATCAGTACAACCCCCCCACCCTTGTCAGGTTTCATAACTCTAACCTCACTGTTATTACTCAAATTCTCAAGAATTTCTTCTTCTTTCTCATTCAAATTAGAACGCACAGTGTGCCTACGTAATGAACTTCTTAATTCATTTTCCAACACAAGCTCAAAATTTTTCAACTGTTGATTTGATTACTAGTTTTTTACAGTACCTTCCATTCTTTGTGTTTTTTGGTTCAGTATTATAATGTGCTGAAATTGCAGAGGCATGAATTTTGATTGACGAGAAGGATAGGCCCTTGTGGAGCATTTCTGTTAAGTACTGAAGAATATGAGGTAAACTGGGCACCGTAGTGCCCATACCCTGGGTCTGGCCCCAGAACAGTATCCTTTCCACTTTTCAGCATAGGATTTTGTAGTACTAGGTCTCCTTGCTTCCAGAATGACCTCTAGCACCTGCTTACTGAGGGATGCTATTGGAGAGCTCACGTAATTAGCCAGGCTGCAAGGTTCAGGGTTTGAAGCTGAGGGTGCATAATCTGGCCCGCCTGCTGGGACAGCAGGGAAGGTGTCTGAGGTAGGTGCCAGTGGTCCAGCAGTATCATGCTGCGCAATAAGGGGTACCAGTGCTGGCGAGGCCAGTCTAGTGCAATAAGAATTGTCCTTGGTCTGTCCTATTTTATATTTAGCAGATCCTTCGAGAGGAGAGGCAGAGGGGGAAAGGGATAAACCGAGAGGCTTTCCCAGGTGAAGGACAGGGCATCCCACTTTCCAAGCTTGACTGTGGGGAGTCCTTGTGCAGAATTTGTCCAACTGATAGTTCTAGGGGGGGGGGGCAAACAGGTCTATCGCTGGAGTCCCCCATTTGTTCCTCAAGAGGTTGAATATTTTTGGTTCCAGTTTCCATTCGTGTGGGTTTGTGAGATTTCTGCTTAGGTCATCTGCCAGTGAATTTAGCTTGCCTGGCAAAAGCTGAGCTTGTAGGTGCACTTGGTAGCTCAAGGCTGTGTGTTCCAGAGAGCCATGGCTAGTCTGCAGAGAGGGTACGAGTGGGCCCCCCGCTTGTTTATGTACCACATAACTGTGGTGTTGTCTGCCTTTACCAATAATTGTCCTGGAAGGATGTGGTCCTTGAAGGCTGTCAGGGAATTCTGTACAGCTAACATTTCTTTTTTTGGTTGATATGCAGGTGCATCAGACTCGGGTTCAATTTGCCCTGAATGCACTGCCCTGCAAAGTGAGCCCACCCATGCATAGTCTGATGCATCTGTAGTCCGGGTTTGGGTGGCAGGGGGTAGATTGAAAGGGAGCCTCTTGTTGAGGTGGCAGGCCTCTGCCTACCAAAGGAACGCTGTCTTTATACAAGGAACGATAGGAATCATTGATTCCAGGTCCTGAGAATGTTGACACCATACGCTTTTTAGACATCACTGTAGTTCTCACATGCAGTCTTGTATATGGAATTAGTAGAATGCAAGAGGCCATGAACCCCAGGGCTTGCAAAATTTTCCTTGCAGACAGCTGGGTCTTTGTGGCCAGTACTTTGTCTGACATCAGTCTGAGGCAAGAAAAGTTTGTCCAACGTGGTACTTAGCTTTCAAGAAGACTTCGGTTGAAAAATATTCGTAATCTCAGGAGCTGGCCGACCGGCACTTGCGAACTGCTTCTGCTTCGGGCACCGCGCGGCAAGAAAGACTTGAGAAAATGGCGTCGGCTGGTTCTTTTATACCCCTGCCGCACTGACATCAGGGAAGAAGCGACGACATCTGACGCTGGACCTAGACTTTGGAATTCGGCCGACCGAGGACCCGCCTGATGGCAGGATAACCCATCTGTTATGACTGCAGCTGTATGCATGATGAACATCTTGTTTCCCTAGTGTGAGGTAAGCCATCAGGGAAGTTGTGTTCAAGCTTGCTCCCAGGAATACAATCTGTTGGCAGGGTATCAGATGAGATTTCTTTTTGTTTATGGTGTACCCCAGCGAGGTAAGAAGTTTCTTTACAAATGCCAGATGTTTTAATAGCATGTCTTGACTTTCTGCCCGAATTAGACAATAATCCAGGTATGGGTATATTTGAATATTTCTCTGCCTGCAAAATGTAATGGCTGGAGCTAGACACTTTATGAATACCCTGTGAGCAGTAGATAAGCCAAAGGGAAGTGCCGAGAATTGATAGTGCATGGAGCCTGCTCTGAAGCGTAGGTATTTCCTGAAAGATTCCCTTATTGGAATGTGCTGGTAAGCTTCCTTTAAGTCTAAGGCTGCCAACCAAGCATCTTTGTCTAGCATAGGAAGCAGCTGTTGAAGTGTTAGCATTTTGAATTTTGGGATTACCAAAAAGGTGTTCAGAATAGAGAGGTCCAGGATAGGACGCCAGGAGCTGTCTTTTCTGGGCACCAGAAAAAGTCTTGAGTAAAAACCTTGTCCCCTTTCTTCTGCTGGGACAGGTTGAATAGCCCTGATACTTAGAAGAGAGAGAGAACCTGCTGTTGAGCCTCTGCCCACTGATTTGGGGGTAGGTCTGCCCAACAATTTGGGGGTGGTAAGGTGTGGAAGTGGAATCTGTATCCTTGGAAACTATATTTAAATCCCATTTTTCCTGGGTAATGACTTCCCAGTTTTTTGCATGCAGGGCGAGCTTTCCTCCTAAGGAAGCAGGCAGTTGAGCAGGGCTTGGAAGGGTTAAGGTTAAGTCATTGTGACATTTTTCCATAGAGGGGTGTCTTACTACCTCCAGCTTTGGAAGTGGGAGCCCCCACTGCTTAGGCCTATGTGTAGCCTGACACTGTAACCTAGGTGGTCTGATGTTCCTGGTTTTGGACTGAGAAGGCCTGGAAGAGACTGGAAAGGACCAATTCTTAGAAGGCCAATGCCTACTAAATCTGGGAGGCTGTACTTGCAGGAAATATTTAACAGTTTGCATAGATTTAGCTTTTTCCTCCATCTTTTTAAGGATGACTTCTGCCTTGCTGCCAAGCAGGCGGTCTTGGTTTAAGGGAGCATCCAGTAATTTAGCTTTAACATGATCTGGCAAAGACTGCTCCTTAAGCCAAGCATGCCTTCTAAGTACAGTCCCAATGACAGCAGCCCTGAAAGATGCTTCTAAGAGTCAAAACCACATTGCAAAGTATGTTTACCAACTTGTTCAGCAGAATGCATTAAATCCTGTAATTCTTTATGTTGAGCACAGTCTGGAATCAACATAATTTTCTGTTTAAGTAGTCCCATAATATGCTGCTGATACTTTAACATATGAAACTGGCAATTTTAGGCCCTAATGGCCAAAGTAGCAGAAGTGTACACCTTCTTACCCAATCTGTCCAAGGCCCTGGGGGGGGGGGGGGTAGGGTTTTTGGCAGCAGTAGCCTTAATTCCCTTTGGTCCTTGGGAAATGGTCTCTGGATCCGCAGTAGGATTCTTGAAGAGGAACTTTTGAGAGTTAGGCACTCTGTAATACCTGTCAGGTTTTCTGGGAGTTGGAGGTAAAGTGTCTGGGGCCAGGCTAGATTCCAAGATGGCATCATCTACAATGTCCAGAACAGGAGGGATAGCTAATGGCCTGTGTTGAGGGAGTAAGAATACCCTAAGCCTCTTTTTGGAGTCAGAGTAATCCTTGCTTTCCCAACAGAAATGCTCCCTAAGATTGTGCAAGGTTTCACCAAAAGAAAAATCTTCTGGAGGGGAAGCAGAGGGAATGGAATCCTCTGCATCAGAATCCTCATAGGTAGATAATGGCAAACCCTGAATCAGAAGAAACAGAAATTTCAGAATCCTGATCAGAATAATCAGAAGGAAAATCAGTTCTACGTCTCTTGGAGGGGGAAGGCTGGCTTCCCCTAATTAAAGTAATAAGGTCTTCAGCCATTCTAAGCATTTTTTTTTTTTAGGTATATGGGTCTGACCATGCAATTTGGACGTCTGTTTTCTAGGCATGGGTCGAGTTTTAGGCCTTGATGAATAAGATGGCATTGGTTTAAAATGCAAATCTGTAGGCCTGAAAACACCCTCAAATGCCAGTGCCCGCACAGCGGCTCTGGACCCATCCAAGGTAGAGACATCCGCAGGTTCCATAGTCGAAGCATCTCACAGCATACCGGACTCCGAATGGGTCTCAGTAGAGGCCTGCAAATTTGAAGTAGAGGGTATCAGGGGCTGCAAAAGCACCTCACTGAGTACTGGAGAGCTGGCAACAAGCTTAACAGAAGCGTTGTCGGCAGTTTTGGACCTATGCGATCTGTCTTTATCCTTACATTTTTTCAGAATATCGGTAGTCAGATTGTTTAACTATCCAGAAATGGCTATGGTAAGCAGAGTATCAAACTAATTTGCTGCAAAAATAGACGACTAATAGTTCGGGGGTTGAATAAGGCACAAAACAGACAGCGAGGGACGTTGTGGTCTAGGCTTAGGCAAGGAATGCAGTATGAATGAAAATCTTTATGAGGTATTTGCTTTCCACAGGTAAGAAAATTGTTAACTTTTACTGACATCAGTTAAGAGCAAGAAAAAGGATCCCAACGGGGTACTTGGCTTTTTTTGAAAACTTCAGTTCGGAAACTCGAAAATGAAAATTTCGGAATTCGGCCGACGGGCACTTGTGAATTGCTTCTGCGTGGCAAGAAAGACTGATGTAATGGCGTTGGGTGCATGTTTTATTACCCCTGACAACCTGATGTCATGGAAGGAGGGACAGCATCCAACGCAGGAATCCAAGACTCTGGTATTCAGTCCGGCTGAGTGCTACCTGCAGGCAAGACAACCCAAATGTAATGACTGCAACAGTGAAACACGAAGAACATCTGGATGAGCAAAAATTCACCTCTCTGGAAGGGTGCTACTTGAATGTTAATGGATATACTGTAAATGATTAACAAAACACTGAACAAATTAAGATTAAACTGCTTAATGCGACTGATAAAATAAATTCAGTTTAAATGTTTGAATTGGATTATCACCACCACTAAGAAAATTAGTCTGCTGAACATTTCTGCAGTTTATACTTCCACAGTAATAACTTTGGTTCTTCAGATATGAACACTTGTGTGCACTGTGAGTTTATAGCCACATTTCATCAAAAAGCTCAGGATGGAATGACTAGAAGCTAAGAAAGTAACCTACCAGAGCTCCTATGAATGCAAACAATGAAGTCAGCCTGTTTAGAATTTGGGATCTTCTTTAACTTCTACTTTAGTTTAATCAGGATAAATTAAAATGAAAATCAGTGGAAAAGATGAAAATATTCTCTGCTAGCAAGTCAGAAATGTGCTTATAAAGATGTACTGTTCAACAGGACTGAGAAAAAATAATGCTGCAATCCCTTTTAGTTAAGACAAATTCTTGAATGGATTTGTAATCAAAGAATGCTACAAAGGTTTTTGGTTAAGATAGATACTTAAACCTCATAGTTTGGGGACTTCATTAAATTTAAACCTTCCAGTTAAGTTACAGATTTCTTTCCCAAAATATCTGGTGTTAACCAGTGGAGTTGTGTGTCTTGGTTTCAGAAATTTGACTTCAGTTTTATTAGTCATCCCTCAGCACTAACGTCTGATGTTGCAAAACTGGTCATTCAACAGCAAACTGCTACATTAGGTGAAGCTAAACTTTAAGATTGGTGAATCCATTTCCGATACTATAAACATTAACACTACTTACAGTAAAATCCTTGCCATGTCATACTGAAGACCATAGCAGTGTTACAGTTGCCGGAGAAAGAATATTTTGGCCTTCTTTGCAATTTGTACAAAACAACTGAAAGGTTCCTATTGGCTAATGTACAAGTGGCTTGACTACTCAGGAAATTAAATCCTGTCCCCCCCCTATAAAATGTTTGAAATACAGCAGTGGGCAAGTATGGCAAGGGTACAGATGGGTCCCACCCAGCCGTTCCTAGGTGTGTACTACGCTAATGGTCCTGGAGCCTTTACAAGCCTAGCCCATAGAAGTGCCCTGGCATTGTGCTGTCCGACATTAATTCCCAACATTAATTCCCAATGCCTCTATCAAATAGAGCCACTGGAGTGATCCCCGGGGTTAACTTATTACCCATCCACTCATCAAGATTTCTCTTGAAGAGGGACAGTGAGGTGCTCTGCTTGACATGTATGGAAAGTCTATTTGAGAGCATGGGCAGTCTCTGGGTGAGGAACCTGTCCCTCCAGCATGTTCTGTTGATTGTAGTAATGAGGTTGAGGTCTCTGAAGTGAGTGGTGTTGAGGGATTGGGATTTCTTTAGATGCATGCAGCATTTCTATTAGAGCTGGGTCAGACATGGCTTTGTAAGTCAAGCAAAGATCGCCTCTAAGTAGGCAATATGAGACAGAGAATAGCTGAAGTCTTGAGTCTGTGTATAACATGTGTTTAATGCCTACGATCCTCTTCGTGAGGTACTTCTGTGGCCTCTCCAGCTGCTGCAGGTGTCTAGGGAGGTACATGCCAAATGGGGCATTATACTCAATGATTGGTCTAATGAGGGAAGAATAGAGAGAGATGATGACCTCTTTCTTCCTGGATGCAAAACCTTTGGTAATGAGATGTGCCACATAGGACTTTCTGACCACAGTTGCAATGTGGTGGTCGAAGGAGAGGTTGCATCCCCAGATCTCTTATAATGCCTTCAGTGTTCAGTGGGCTCCCACTGATGTGGTATTTAGTGGCAACTGAGTTTTTACCAAAGGAGATGACGATATTTTTTGGCATTAAGCTTAAGGCCATGGTTTTGACACCAGTCGTTGGTCTCAGTGAGGTCTTTTTGTAGGATGTCTGCATCACTTGGGGAGTTAATAACGGCTCCCAGCTTGCAGTTGCATGCAAACTTGGTCAGCGAGAGTCCCTTTGTGTTGGCCTGGACTTCTGAGAAGTAGATGCCTAACAGGACAGGACTCGGGACCGATCTCTATGGGACTTCACTTGTGACTGGAGTCTACTACTTTCACGCTGTGTGTTCTGAGAGCCAACATGCAACAGACCTAATGATATAGGGGCTGATGCCTAATTTGTTGAGTTTATCAATTCCCGAGTTAGGAATGGTACACCAAAGGCCTTGGCCAGATCGAGGTAGGTTGCATGTAGTGCCTTACCTCCATCCACAGTACTGGTGACTGACTCAAAGAAGTCAACCAGGTTGAGCAGGCATGATCTCCCTTTCACAAAGCCAAATTGCGTAGGGTCTAGAGTTTGGAGATTTAATCAGGTCCATGATGCGCACTATAGTTTTACACATCAGACTCGTCAGGCTAACTGGGTGATAATTCCCAGGGTCTGTAGTTGCTCCCCCTTTATGGAGAGGGATGCCTGTAGCAGTGCGCCATTCGGTAGGGACAAAGCCTGAAGTGAGGCTGTGACTGAACAGGACACACAGATGTGGTGCCAGTTCACTTTATAGTTCATGTAGAACACAGCCAGGGATATTATCGGGTCCCATGGAAGTTGTATTCTTGGCCTTGGACAATGTAGCTTTATCCCGTGCTGCAGTAATGCAGGGTGCCTGGGCATTCTTCCGGTATTGTGACTGGTCCTTTGGGGGGGGGGGGGGGGAGTTGGCACTGAATCTGTCAGCCAGTATGTTGGCAATATCTGTTAACTCAGTATAGGAGGCACCATTGTGCAGTAAACTCAGAGCAAACACTGGTATTGGCATGGAGGTTCTTGATATAACTATAGAAGGCTTTGTGATTGTTTTTAGTGTCTGCTGCAATTCTGCCTTCATAACTGGCTTTAGAGGATTAGATGAGGGATCTCAACTTTTTGAACTTTTTGTTGAAGCTAATAAGGGAGATTTTCCAGTCTTGGGACTTCACCTTTTTCCTGCAACAGTTTCTTCCTTCTGTTGTAGAGTTTATTAATGGCAGGGGACCACCAAATTGGCTTCCTTTTTTTGGTGGAGAGCATCTTGACTCTGTTGGGTATGGTTAGCTCCATGCATTTATGTACGTGTTCGTACAGTGCATTGATGTATGATTCGGCAGTCATGCAGCTATTTTCCATTGGCATGGGTGCCGTGAAGTTATGCAACTCCGTGTTTAGGAGCCCAACGTCAGCTTTGGAGAAGTTTTTCATGGTGGTTACCTTTGCGGGGGGTGTGGGTGAGATATGGATTTCCATGGTGATTAGTTTATGGTCAGATCGGACAAGGGAGGGATTGACTACGGGTGTAACCAATGGTTGGTCATGTTAGTAATAACCGGGTCAAGGATGTTGCTTCCTCTATGAGCTGGTCCAGGGCATTGGAACTGATGAATTCCAGAAAGTTTTGGGCCAATGTATTGGTGCTTGAGTAGTTCTCCCAGTTGATGGAGGGGTAGTTGAAGTCTCCTAGTATGGACTTTTATAGATTCCAGGGTACTTAGGAACATGGAGTACGTCTAGGGACATGATTGGGGACTTATAGCAGGCTATGACCTGGATCGCCATCTCACCCAATGTTAGTTGTACCTGAAGCATCTCATATGCACTATGCTGGGCTACTAGTCTGGAGGTGTGCATATCCTTTATGAATATAGAGACACCACTGTCTTTGGAGCTACATTTCATGTTTTGGGGCCAAAAGGTGTGGAATGAGTTATAGCCTGGTAGCACAGCGGTGGTTTCTGCTGCTTTAAAACCAGGTCTTCTTTACAGCACAGATGTCGATGTTATCCATTCTGAAGAGTGCTTCGAGCGAGTGCATCTTGAGATTTAGACTTCTAACGATGAGCAGCATGAACCTCAGATTGCATTTATTTATAGCTGTTATGGTGGTAATTTGGTCTTTGGAACACCGCATAAAAAAGGCACTACAGGGGTGGCAAGAACCTTAGCCAGTACCCGGAAACCCAGGGGTGACAGATGCAGGCAATCTCTGGCAAAGCATTGAAGTCAGTCAGTCATGTCGTCCCAAGCACACAGATACTGGATCCCCTTAGAATGACACCAGAAACTTAGCCAACTGTTAAAGTCAATCATTTTTTGTTTGTACTGCGATATTCTGGGTGACGGTAGGATACTTCTCAGAGCTAAGGTCATACTTGCCTGGGGCACATAATCAGAGAGCTCCACCATGTCTCTTTTCCTGTAGTCCAGGGAGGTGTGTCTCAGGTCATTCACACCCACATGGACAATGACAGTCATACTTCTACTTGTTGTGGAGTGACCTGAGTGCATAAGTTGTATGTCAGATTCTGGCACCTGATAAGACAGGCTGACTGTTACCTTCTCCTTATTCAACCTAGTGAGTGGGACATCTGTGTGCTCACAATTGGGTCACCTATGATTAGTGTATTGGGCAAGGTGTTTAGTCTTAGGGGTTTAGGTTGAGGGCCACCCTGTGGAGGTGAGCTGCGTCTCCTGTGGTTTGTGCTGTGTTGCGGTAGTCGAGTGGGTTTCTGTCTTGGAGGTCTTTGCTGTTTGGGTAAATTTCTACTGACAGCCTCCGCGAAGGTGGGTGTGTGGTTTGTGTTTTTATGTGAGATGTGATGGTGGTTGTTCTGGAGGACTGTGTGTTCCATGAGGTGTGGTGCAGATGTTGACCTTCTCCTCTTGACCAGCTAGTCAGGTCTTGGCTAGAGAGTGCGTAGCTTCCAATTTGGTGATATCAGTGCATCTCTCACAAGTATGAGCGTTGGGAGGTAAGAGGAGAGGGTTGTCAGTGTACATGAGGCAGTTGCTGCACTGCCTCAGAATGTCCAAGTGCATCAGGTTAATATGAGAAAGCAGAGGGAACTGCCCCTTTAATCATGCCAGGAGGGGTAGTCATAACTACTAGATACTGGAGCTATTTCCGTGAAGAACAATTAGTGCTGACAGCACTTAGGTGTGCTACAATAATTGCTACATTCTACCAAAAGCAATAAGGGCCAAGACCACCTCGCCCAAGGAGTAGCTATTCAGCACTCTTACTAAGTGAGGTATACTTCCAACAGACTGTCTAGCCTCTTAATATTTCATGTCAGAACACACATAAGGACACTGTTTTATCCAGCTACCTTTTAATATATATTCTTTTCTGATTAAATATGAAACTATACCGTATTTTCTTAACCCGCGGTGGTGGTGCTGCGGTAGCGCTGTCGCCTCACAGTAAGACGCTGTCCGTTTCGATTCTCAGCTAGAGCATCTTCTGTGTGGAGACATGCATGAATGGGCGTACCTTCGTTGAAGGTTGTGCGTCAGGCCTGGCAAGCCGGTACGTATAAATCAACTGCCAATCATTAGCGGACTGGAGTTCCGCTGTGGCGAACCATAACCGGGAAAAGCCGAAAGACACAAACAAACCGTGTTTTCTTAATCAGTCCTGCTGTCCTGTATTAAACAGCAAAGAGTGTACAAAATGCTGTTATGCAAAGGTAAATATCCTCCAAGTATAAAGCAAGAAAAGGAAGCAACACTTCCTAATAAATACTGTGTGAAGCAGTACTAGATAAACATTCCAGTAAAGCAGTAACACAGTGCTACATTCTCCCAAGTGCCACCATCCCTACCATACATAATTTAAGTTTTAATTAAGCATTGTTCTCGTTCATTCATTAAAAAGAAACAAATCTGTACTCTGCAGTACCTGTAATATGTACAAAGTTCTATAAAACAGAGATCTCAAAAACAATGAACCAGATGTATCCAGCCCAAAGTACAGTAATTCTACTATATAAACTTGAAAGATGCCTGCAAGTAATAGTGCAAATGCACAGAGAACTATAGTACTTTGGATACCAATATATTTTAAATACATCCAGTTTATGCTTCTATACAGATGCATGTCAAATAGGTGAAAAGTTCAAGTTTCAATGAAACTTGACAAAAACACAGTCGGGATGCAGCAACAAAACTAATCACCCTAAAAGTAGAACTATAGTAGTTTAAAAATGGTAAACACATAGCCAAAATAAATCTAAACCCTGAAGAATTCAAATAGTAACTGACCAGATGTAATAAGCTATAGAGTTTTAAAAAAGAAGCTTTGTGATGTCAACAATCCAATAAATCCACAGTCTCAGAGATTGTCAGTCAAAAACAAGGCAGTATATGTATGTGTAAGACAGTGCCACAAATTAACATATTAATTTTGTACATTAGGTAGGTAGCAACCACATCTTTACTTGAATAGCTGACTGCAAACAGTATGTCATTCCTGCGGTCCAACACAATGCAAATTCAGGAACATTACACACAATAAAACCCTTTGATTATCAAACCACTGCAAGTAGCTGATACACATGCACATAACAGTTCAGTCACTTAAAGACAACCCCCCCTTATGCACTCCATATCCCTACTTCACAAGTAAATCACTGAACTCCACTAAATCTCTAACCTGCCTCCACATCTGCCATTCTGAAATGTTTTACTCAACTCAAAACCAACTGTAGCCCCGGACAACTTATCAGTAAAATATTTTAAAACTGCTGCAGGCGCACTGGCCTCTCATATCCATCATCAAACAAATCCATTACAGAAAGTTATGCACCGGTCACTTGGAAATTAATCTTTTTTTTCCTCTTGTACACCTTTATTAAATTGTCACTTAAGGCATATGCATGCAAACATCTCTAGAAAAGACAGCAAACCATATTTTTCCACTTACACAGATTACATATGCTTTTTCTTTATAACTTTCAGTCCAGCATGAAATAAATTGTTCCATTCTTGCATTCCCTTAAACCTCATTCCTCCTACTGCATATTGTTTTGCATGTATTGTTCCCACAAATTTCATTTATTTCTATCCAAATTTCTCCTTCCCATTTCTAAATATCTTTCTTCCATTTATCTTTCCTACCTCTTTTATAATATTCAATACTTCAACTATAGTTTAGTTTTTGATTTCCATTTTCTAGTAATTTTTTTTTTTTTTTGGCAGCCAATAGAACTGAGTGTGCATGTGTGTGTATGCATGCGTGTGTGCATCCCTAGATAAAAATTATATTGGACAAGAAATGATTTTTTTTTTTTTTTATGTTTTACCTTGCACCTTCTCAGAAGCAAGGCCAGACTTCATCTCCCATATGACCTTGGGTCAGACTAAGTGGGTAAGTTGAGAATGAAAAAAAAGTGTACTCTGTCCCTATAACTGTCAATCAAGTTTCTATCAAATCTGTCAAAATACCTGACCAAAGCACCCATTATCACTCAATATCCATGCAAACTAGACAACGGCTGCACAGACTGCAAATATTTAATCTCAACTTGTGTTTGTTTAATGAATATGCACTTTACATGCTTTGTTGTTCAGCTAAACATACCCAAATTACCTCAAGGACATATACCACAACATTTTGTATAACCAGATAATTGCATTTATTGTATAAACTGTGTTCATTTTTCTAATGCTACACAAGTTGAGTAGAAATATCAATTTGCCCCACTAACACAAAAGGCAGAGCATAAACAAAAAAATGGAAATGGGCATATGAAAGCAAAATAAACAGGAAGCAATGCTGTTCACAAATAGTTTAAAGGATATAAACTGCATCAAAACTAAGGCTTAAATATCCTCACATAAAACAATTTCAAAATAAGAAACATTACTGTACCTGTGACCATTTTGGCTTCTGCTGGGCTGCCAGATATTTTCTCACCTGTAACTACACATTTAAATGTCTGTTAAATAAAATTGTGGCCTTTTCAACTTCTACATTACTTACACAGTCCATAGGTTAACTACACTCCCCAACAAGCAATCTTCTACACAATATACATACACATCAGATACAAAAATTAACAAGTCATAGTTATAAATGGCTGCAAAAACACAATACGCAAGAGATGCAAGTACTACACAAGACTCATTGAGTGCAGGCAAAGATACCAATATTCCATTCAGATTCCTCCTTAAAGAATTTCTTCCAAGAATGTAAGAAAGTACAGTTGTGTACACCTACCATAAATGTAGATGTTAGAGTGTCTTCACTGTTGCAGTCATAACTGTACGGTGCTCCTGCCGACAGGCAGCCCGAGGTCGGCCAGAATTCCAAAGTCTGGGTCCGGCGTCGGCTGTACCAGCAAGTACCCTGATGTCAGAACGTAGAGGTATAAAGCTGACAGCAGACGCCATCTTCTCCAGCCTTTCTTGCCCCAGATGTCAGAAGCCCCCAACAAAGAAACCAAAAGGTGTCCAAATAGAAACACAAATACACCACAAAGGAAGTGGAAGAGAGACCAAGTGAAAAATAGAGGGGACTGGTGGGAGGGAAACACCGACTGCAACAGTGAAGACACTCGAACATCTACATTTATGGTAGGTGTACACAACTGTACTATGTTCTTCGTGTTTCACTGTTGCAGTCATAACTGTAGGGTAGAATCCCAAAGCTGTGAATGAGGGAGGAGGTTATGCAGAAGAAGGGGCAGCTAGAAGGCCCTGCAAAACAGCAGAGGCAAAGCCTGCCCTAGACTTAGAATACAAAGGGAGATTATAGTGCTTAAAAAAAGTATGCACTGAACTCCAAGTGGCAGCTTCCAAAATGTCCTTGGTAGGAACTCCTCTGAGAAAAGCTGCTGAGGTGGCAGCTGCTCTAGTAGAATGACTTCTAACAATACCTGGAATCTGTTTCCCATAGTGAGAGTAACAAAACCTTATTCCATGAGCAATCCATTTGGAAATAGTTTGTTTAGAAATAGCCTTACCTAGAGAACTGGAGGCATAAGAGATAAGCAATTGATCAGATTTTCTGAAATCTTTAGTTTTGTCCAGGTAAAATTGTAGTTGTCTGTGTACGTCCAATGAATGTAAGATCCTTTCCCCTTTATTTTGAGGATTTGGAAAGAAGGTAGGAAGGTGAATAGTCTGATTTAGAGCCACTTTAGAAATCACCTTAGGCATAAATGTAGGATTGGTCCTCAAGGAAACTCTGTCTTGGTAGAAGATAAGATATGGTTCCACAGCCGTGAGAGCTTGTAACTCTGAAACCCTTCTAGCAGAAGTCAATGCTAATAAGATAGCTGTTTTCCAGGATAAGAACTTGATATCCGAAGCCGCAGCAGGCTCAAAAGGAGGCAAAGTAAGTTTCTCCAAGACATAATTAAGATCCCAAGCAGGAACAGGAGGAGTTCTGGGAGGTCTTAAATTCTTAGCTCCTCTCAAAAATTGTCTCACCAGCTGGTGAGAAAAGATGGGAGGATCAGTGTTGAAATGAGCCGAGATAGCAGAAGCATGGATTTTGATGGAGGAAAAGGAGAGGCCTTTAAGCAAAAGGTCTGAGAGGTAAAGTAAAATGGAAGAAATATCAGGCAAAAGAGGATCTGAACCTCGATCCTGCATCCAAATACAAAATAGTTTCCATTTAGAAGCATAAGATTTTCTAGTGCTAGGCCGCCTAGCTTCTAAAAGAACATCCAAAACTTGTTTGGGAAGAGAAGAAGGAATCAAAGGCCCTTGTAGAGCCAAGTTGCCAGGCACAGAGTCTTGATTTGAGAGTGTAGCATCTGACCCTGATGCTGGGACAGAAGAGAAGGGATCAGAGGTAGAATCCATGGAGGTTCCAAGAATAGGTGTTTCAAAGTTGGATACCAAAACTGCCTTGGCCAATTTGGAGCTATCAAAATGATAATCTTTGGTTTGTCCTGCTTTATTTTCAGTAACACCCGAGGCAGAAGAGGAAGAGGAGGGAAGGCATATCCCGAAAGATTCCTCCAGCTGAATGACAGGGCATCCACTTTCCACGCTGTTTTGTGGAAGGACCTGGTGCAAAAGAGAGGCAACTGATGATTGAGATGGGATGCAAACAGATCTGAGGACAACCCCAAACTGCAGTAATCCTGATGAACAAGTTGGGGTCCAGCATCCATTCATGAGGATCCAACAGGTTTCTGCTTAGGCTGTCTGCTAAGAGGTTCTGTTTTCCTGGAATGAATTGAGCTTGAAGATGCAGATTCATATTTAAAGCTGTGTCCCATAAACTCATGGCTAGTCTGCAAAGGGGGTAAGAGTGAGAGCCCCCTTGCTTGTTTATGTACCACATGACTGTGGTATCGTCTGTATGAATCAGAAGAGGCCCTGGTTGCAAAAGATTCTGGAAGGCTAGAAGAGCATTTTGGACTGCCAACATTTCCTTCAAGTTGATGTGCCAGGGAAGATGCTTCTTTGTCCAAGAGCCCTGCTGGCAAATGTCTAGAAAATGAGCTCCCCAAGCATAATCCGAAGCATCCGTGGTTATGATCTGAGAAGGTTGAGGCAGACGAAAGGGATTCCCTTCGTTTAAAGCACAAGCCCTGGACCACCAAAGGAACTCTTTTTGGAGGCAGGGAATCAGTGGAATCGTTGTGTCCAGACTGTGGTAATGCTGTGACCATACACTCTTTAGGTACCATTGAAGTTTTCTCATATGAAGCCTTGCATTTGGAATCAACAGGATGCAAGAAGCCATGTAGCCCAATGCCTGCAGGAATTTCCTTGCAGTGAGCTGAGTTAAAGTAGCCAAGGTCTTGAAAATTGAGGCCAGTTGTAATTGTTTTTCTGGAGTGAGGAAGGCCCTTTGCAAGCTTGTGTTTAGAAGAGCTCCTAAAAAAATCATTTGCTGAGAGGGGATCAGATGTGACTTTTTTGTGTTCACTGAAAATCCCAGAAGTAGGAGAAGACGTTGAACAAACTGCAGATGTTGAAGCAGAAGGTCTTTGCTGTCCGCCTGAATAAGGCAGTCATCCAGATAGGGATAAATTTGAATCCCTTGGAGTCTGCAATAAGCTACTACTGGAGCCAGACACTTGGTAAAGACTCTGGGCACAGTAGATAAGCCAAAGGGCAGTACAGAGAATTGAAAATGCCTCAAACCTGCCTTGAATCTGAGGTATTTTCTGCGTTCCTGCCTGATGGGGATGTGTAAGTAGGCTTCCTTTAAGTCCAATGTCACCATCCAAGCATCCTGGGAGAGCATTGGAAGAAGTTGTTGTAGAGTAAGCATCTTGAATTTTGGAATTTCCAGATAGGTGTTCAATACTGAAAGGTCCAGAATAGGTCTCCATGAGTTTTGTTTTCTTGGGACCAGAAATAGTCTTGAATAAAAACCTTTTCCCATTTCTGAAAGTGGAACAGGTTCTATAGCTCTCATGGCCAATAAAGCGTCCACTTGATTTAAGGCCTCTGACCATTGATGTTTTGGCAGATCTGGCCAACCAAAAGACCTTGGTAGAGAATGAAAGTGGAACTTGTAACCTCTTAAAATCACGTCTAAAACCCATTTGTCTTGGGTAATATGCGTCCAATTTTGGTAGAAAAGAGAAAGTTTTCCTCCGAGAGGGGCTTCCAGGCAAGGAGGACCTGTAGCCCAACAGAGGGAGTCATTGGGTCTGCTTCCTTTGTGATTGAGATATGTCTTCTCCCCTTCTAGGGGATGAAGCAGACCATTGTCTGGACCTGTAAGAGGCCTGAGCCCGACCTCTGGAGCGTCTATATCTTCCCCTTTGAGGCCTGTCAGACGTGGGAAAGGACCAATTTTTGGAGGGCCAATTTCTGGAAAATCTAGGAGGCTGAACTTGTAAGAAATCTTTAACAGTCTGCATAGATTTCGCTTTATCTTCCATCTTTTTAATAACCTCCTCAGCCTTAGACCCAAACAAAACATCATGCTGAACAGGGGCATCTAACAATTTAGCCTTAACTTGCTCAGGTAAATTCTGTTCTCAAAGCCAAGCATGTCTCCTGATAACAGTACCAGAGGCTGCGGCCCTGCAAGAAGCCTCCAAGGCATCAAAACCACAATGTAAACTATGTTTGCTAACTTGTTCAGTTGCATGTAATACATCCTGTAATTCCTTGTCCTCTGCACATGCAGGAAAGGTAGAAAGTTTTTGCTTTAAAACAGACAAAAGAAATTGCTGATACTTGAACATATGAAACTGGCAATTTAAAGCTCTAATAGAAAGAGTAGCAGAAGTATACACCTTTTTGCCCCATCTGTCCAAGCCACGAGAATCCTTTTCAGAGGGAATAGGATTTTTAGATGAAGTGGCCTTAGCAGCCTTGGAACCCTGAGAAATAGTTTCAGGATCTGCAGAAGGGTTCTTGTACAAAAATTGATGGGAATCAGGGACCCTGTAAAATCTATCCGGCGTAGAAGGAGCAGGCGGAAAGGAATCAGGATTCAGGTTAGCTTCAGAGAAAGCATCATCCACAATATCAAGAACAGGAGGAATAGCCAAAGGTCTGTGTTGAGGGAGAAGGAGAAACTCCCTAAGTCTCTTCTTGGTAGCGGAATAATCCTGACCTTCCCAATGAAAATGCTCTCTCATCTCATGCAAAGTTACCCCAAAAGAAAAATCTTCAGGGGGAGAAGCAGAGGGAATAGAGTCCTCTGCATCAGAATCCTCATAGGGAGGAAAAGAATAATCCTTGTCAGAGGAAGAGACTGAAGACACAGAAGCCTGATCAGAGGAATCCAAAGGAATATCCTGCCTAGGCCTTTTTTCAGGAGGAGGGTGAGAGCCCCTAATCATAGTAAGCAAATCTTCAGCCATTCTTAATAATTGCTTCTGGGTCTTGGGAGCTGAATCCGAAGAAGCTTGAGAAGAAACCCTTGGCTTAACAGGGGTCTTTGACTTTGCCTTTGTCTTTGTAGTAATAGTGATATGAGAAGGCCTGAAAACCCCTTCAGAAGCCGGTACCTGCACAGCGGTTCCGGACCCATCTGAAGGAGCGATGTCCGAAGGTCCTGCAGCAGCTGAAATACTAGGCCTAGTTGGCTCCCCATGGGAGTCCGTGTTGGCCATCGGTTCCGAAGTGGCTGACAACAGGGGCTGCAAAAGCACCTCACTGACGACCGCCGAACCCGAAGCTGGCTCCAGCTGCAAAGTATCCTGTTTGGACCTCGGAGGCCTATCCTTGTCCTTGCGTTTCTTGTGAATTCCGGTTGCCGGTAAAGTATCCGACGACATCCTATAATTGAACCGTCTACCGAAATAATTCAAGGCCCAATCGTACCTACGCTTAATAGTGCGAGAATTAAACCTGGCACAAAACCGACAGCAAGAAACGTCGTGGTCAGGGCCCAAGCAAGGAAGACAGTAAGAGTGGAAATCTTTATGAGGTATTTGTTTTCCACACGATATACAATTAACTTTTTCTGACATCGGAGGAGCAAGAAAAAAGTTTCCCCAACGGGGTACTTAGCTTGAGAAGAGAAGACGACGACTTCGGACCGACGACAATCAAAGCACGTTGTCCGGAATCCGCCAACCAACAACTTGCAAGCTGCTTTCCACCGCACGGCAAGAAAGACTGGAGAAGATGGCGTCAGCTGTCAGCTTTATACCTCTATGTTCTGACGTCAGGGTACTTGCTGGTACAGCCGACGCCGGACCCAGACTTTGGAATTCTGGCCGACCTCGGGCTGCCTGTCGGCAGGAGCACCCTACAGTTATGACTGTAACAGTGAAACACGAAGAACATCTAGAAAGTATCTTTCATATTCATCAGTCAGTATTGCATAACAGTTCTGCAGAAAAAAACTCAAGTTACTACAATATACTTGAAAATTAAGTGTTGATGCTACTTACTACAAAGGCACTGTAGCTACAAGCTTGAAATCATCTTAAACTTTACTGTAAGGAAAAAAAAAGTCATGTACTCATCATAATGTTCCATCTGTGTTGTTGCCTCTCATTTGCTCTTCAACCTATGGGTTTCGGATCAGAGCATTAAATCCGACTCAGCCACATATCAAAGCTCCAGGCTCTGACACCCGAGCTCCTCCTCTAACCATAATGCTCCTCCTCCTCCAAATCCCTCAGCTCGAGTTTGCTGTATCATATTATATCACATAATCATATCATACAAGTTGAAAGAAGTCACCTAGAGACAATAGGATAAGTCTAAGGAATATTTCAGGAGCTCAAACAGGAAGTAGTATCTGTCAAAAAGTCCTTCAAAGGGTAGGGGGATGGAAGGAGTGAAGGCTGAAGAGCAAATGAGAGGCAACACAGATGGAATGTCAGGGTGAGTACAAAATGTCTTTATCTGATGATGTTGCCTTCATTTGCTCTTCAACCTATATGACAGAGTCCCCAGCTACAGAAAAACTTGGGCGGTCATCAAGGAAGGATTTTTCAGAGCACAGCAGAACCAAAGCATGACCTTTTCCTAGAATTAATGTCTAGTTTGTAATGTGAAATAAAGGTATGATGGTATGACCAAGCAGCGGCTGCACAAATTTCATCAATGAGAAATTTCGACCAAAAGGCTGAAGAGGTGGAAACAGACCTAGTAAAATGGGCCTTAATGTGACATGGTAAGGGGATGCCCTTTGTGGAATACGCAAGCTTAATGCAACTAGTAATCCAATGAGCCAGTGTAACCTTGGAAACTGGTTTACCAACTTAGACTTGGAAAAAGAAATGAAAAGATGTTCAGATTTCCACAAAGTTTTGTTTCTATCCAAATAGAAGCGGAGTTGTTTATGTACAACCAAAGTATGAAGCAGATACTCTCTCCTATTTTGAAAATTAGGGAAGAATACAGGCAGATTGAGAACGTGGTTTATGTCAGCCTCAGAAGCGACCTTGGGCAGAAAGGAAGGGTTAGCGCACAAAGTAACTCTGCCCTTGAGAAAAATCAAATATGGAGGCTTGCACAACAAAGCCTGTAATTCAGATTGTCTAGTCCATACTCTTTTGGATGAAGTAACAGCTACCAACAACACTGTTTTCCAGGTCAGAAACTTTAAATCTACCTTAGCTGAAGGTTTGAAAGGGGAGGTGAGACTAAAGCCAGTAAAACCAAGGTGAGATCCCAGGGGAGTGCAGGTTCCTTAAGACGACAAAGGAGAAAGATACCGTTTAAGGCGGCCTTGCAGAACTTGGATGAAACTAGAAAGAATGAATTTCCCCCATATGAAAATTGGAAAGGGCCGCCAGTTGCACTTTCATCGTTGAAAAACTAACCCCATTACAAAAAATATACGCCAGGAATTCCAACACAGCAGGAACCGGGGATGTAAAAAGATCTAGATTGTTCTAATGAGCCCAAATGGAGAATCTTTTCCACTTACTACTGTACAACTTCCTTGTGGATGGTTTGTGTGCCACAATCAAAATTTTGCTAACTGGGGGAGAAAGTCCGGGCATTCTAGGCATCACTGGAAGCAGAGTAACCAAAGCGGTTAGTTTCAGGTTCAGAAACTCCGGATGGGAGTGTCCCGAGGGATGAGACAATAGATCTGGAGAGGCATCCAGAGTCCAAGGTGGACAAACTAGGTTAGACCAAAGGAAGAGGAACCAGACTTGTTGGGGCCAAAAGGGGGCAATGAGGATCACTTGGCATTTCAACCCCTGAGCTTTTTTCAGAAATTTGGGAATGAGCAGAAGAGGGGGGATAGACAGTAGACCGGGCGGCCAAACACGGACTAGAATATCTCTCAGTGACTGTCCCTGAGGAGGGTTCAGGGCAAAAAACTCACTGCACTTGATATTGGAGGAGACGCAAAAAGATCACAGCAAGGTTGACCCCATCTCTGGATGATCATATCTGCCACTTTAGGATTCAGATACCATTCATTGAACAGCAGAATTGTCCTGCTGAGCCTGTCTGCCAGGATATTCAACTTCCCCAGAATGTGTGTTGCTATGAGAAAGCAGTTGGAGGAAACTGCCCACTGCCACAATCTTATGGCCTCTCGAAACAAGGGGCAAGACCTGGTTCCACTTTGCCTGCTGATGTACCAGACCACTGACAGGCTTGTCTGTGAATTGCAACAGTTCCCGTTGGAAAAGAGGAATGACGGGTTTGCAATACAAAAAGCAATGCTCTCATCTCCAGAATGTTTATATGCTGATTGGTCTTTAGGGGGACCATATGCCTTGGACAGTTTGCCTCAGACAATGCCCCCCACCCGAATTGGGACGCGTCCATGGTTATAGTGGCCGTGCAAGGGGTTAGGATGAACGGGCAGGCCTAGAGAAGATCCACGGATGGGATCCACACAGGAGAGACTTGTCTGCATGCTCAAGAAATCCTGATTGGGTAATTTAATGGGTAGAGCAGGAAAGACCATTGTATTGCTAAGGTCCACTGAAGTACTCTTGTGTGAAGGAGGGCGCAGCAAATAAGATCTGAGGTATTTGGAGGAGAGGAGCATTATGCAAAGGAGAGAAGCTCAGATGTCTGAGCCTGGAGCTTTGGTAGGTGTCCGAGTTGGATCCGAAACCGATAGGTTTGAATAGCAAATGCATAACTACAAAGTACAGCAATCATCATCATTACAAACGCTTCAAAGATGAGGCATGCCAATGCAAACTTGTTAGAAAGTACTGCTATGATGGCATCCAAACAGTTCCTGTGAAACAAGGTCTTTTCACACAGTTGCACATCAGTGCTGAAGCATGAGAAAAGTACAATTGTGTAAGGAACATACCATAGTAACAGCTGTTAACTTGGATCACTGCTGCTGTTACAGCAAATAAGGGAGAAATTGTCAGCATACTGAATAATTGTTGCATGGAGTGGCTGTGAAAAATTGATTTGTGAATATGAAGAACAGTAGTGAACCAATTACGGACTCTTGGGGTATCCCAACTGAGACAGTTAGCTAGGGTAATAGTTCATTATTCCATTTAACTGGTTGCTGGCAGTCTGATAAACAGATAAGAAACCATAACATGGTGGACATATATAAATTTAGGGAGGCTAGTTGAATGAGAAATGCCTGGTGGGAAACTGTCAAAAGCTTTTGACATAGCCAGAAAGATAGAGACATGGAGACCATTGTTTCTGAGATTATTAATTGAATTAGTGAAGTTAACAAGGGCTGTAGTTGTGCTGTGTTTAGGCATAAACCCATGTTGGGAAGGGGGTAGTAGATACTGCAGCAGTGGTATGTGAACACATTCTTCAAGGATCATAGCAAAAGGAGTGAGAATAGCTATAGGCCTACAGTTGAGTACAGTGGATGCCCCACCTTTGTGTAGTGGGATTGATTATATAAGAGGTTAATAAAAATTACACACCACCTTCTGATACAATTCTTTGCATTTTTTTCCTTTTTTTATACTTTCCATAAAATAATTTTTTTCTGATATTCTTTAACTCCTTCATGCATAATTTCCCTACTTGCACTTCATCTGAAAACACCCCATACTTCAAACATTTTTGCAATCAAGCTATTTTTCCATCTTTCTACATCTTAACACCCAGTACAACTGCAAATACACCATATGCACAACAGGCTGCATTAATCACAAAATATAACAAGCAAACAAACAAAATTCCAAACTGCTCAATGCAAGAAAGTACAGTTGTGTACACTTACCATAAATGTAGATGTTAAAGTGTATTCACTATTGCAGTCATTACATTTGGGTTATCTGCTTGCAGGTAGCCCTCAGTCGGCCTGATTAACAAAGTCTTGGGTCCTGGGTCGGTTACTGTCCCTTCTTCCATGACGTTGGGTCATCAGGGGTATAAAACATGCAGCCGACGCCATTACATCAGTTTTTCTTGCCCCAGATGTCAGGTGCCCCCCTAATGGGAAGCAATTAAATATAAAAGTAGAAAGGTATACCTCCAACAAAAAAGCAAATACACCAAAAAGGCTTTTAAGCATAGTAAAGGAGAGTAGAGGTATAGCCAAAAGAAGTTAGGGGGCTGGAGGGAGGCTAACCAGGACTGCAACATTGAATACACTCTAACATCTACATTTATGGTAAGTGTACACAACTGTACTATGTTCGTGTTTCACTGTTGCAGTCATTACATTTGGGTAGATTCCTAAATCTATGGTCGGGAGGAGAAATTTAGATAGCATTAGGGCCAGCTATAAGGCCCTACAAGACTGCAGTGGCAAAACCAGCTCTGGATTTAGAGAAAATTGGCAAATGATAATGCTTGGTGAAAGTATGTACAGAACTCCAGGTAGCAGCTTCTAGGATGTCCCTGGTAGGGACGCCTCTGAGAAAGGCTGTAGAGGTAGATGCAGCCCTGGTGGAGTGAGGTCTGATCCCCTGGGGGATAGGCTTTCCATAGTGCTTATAGCAGAAATGAATGCAATGGCTTATCCATTTAGAAATGGTTTGCTTTGAAATAGCCTTCCCCTGCAGCAAATGGCACCAGCAGTTGTTCAGATTTTCTTTGAGGTTTAGTCCTGTCCAAGTAGAATCTAAGTTGTCTGTGCACATCTAAGGAATGCAGTATCTGTTCCCCGTATCCATTCCCCTTTATTCTGTGGACTGGGAAAGAAGGTTGGCAAATGAATGGACTGATTAAGAGCCACACTGGAAACCACCTTGGGCATGAAGGATTGACTGGTTCTGAGGGACACCCTGTCCGCATGAAAGATGATGAAAGGCTCCACTGCCATATGGGCCTGTAATTCAGATACCCTTCTAGCTGAAGTGATAGCTAAAGTAAAGCTGTTTTCCAAGAAATAAATTTTAAGTCTGCAGAAGCAGCTGGCTCGAAAGGAGGTAGAGTGAGTTTCTCCAAGACAAAGTTAAGGTCCCAGGCTGGGGTTGGAGCTCTCCTTGGTGATCTCAAATTTTTGGCCCCTCTGAGGAACTGCTTAAGCAGTGGATGAGAGAAGATGGGATGTTCTGTGTTATGAGCTGAAATGGCTGAGGCGTGGATTTTAATGGAGGAAAAAGACAGGCCCTTGTGAAGCATCTCAGTTAAGTATTGTAAAATCTGAAGTAAATTGGGTGCTGCTGTGCTCATCCCTTGAGATTGGTTCCAGGGAGAGTATCTTTTCCATTTTTCAGCATAGGATTTTCTAGTACTAGGCTTCCTTGCCTCTAAAATGATATCCATCACAGGTTTGCTGAGGGATGGTAAAGGAGAGATTAAGTAATTAGCCAGGTTGCAAGGTTCAGTGTTAGAAGCTGAGGGGGCAGAATCTGGTTCTCCTGCTGAGACAGCAGGGAAGGAGTCTGAGGCAGGTGCCATGGAGATAACCATGACACACTGTGCAGGAGGGCTTACCTGTGGTGGCGCAGCCAGTCTGGAGCAATCAAAATCATCCTTGGTTTGTCCTGTTTGATTTTTATTAGTATTTTGGTGAGCAGAGGGGGGAAGGCATAGACAGAGTTTTTTCCAGCTGAAGGATAGAGCATCCACTTTCCAGGCTTGTCTGTGGGGAAAATGTGTCCAATTGGTAGTGCTGGGGAGAGGCAAACAGGTCTATATCTGGGCTCCCCATTTTTCTGGCAGGAATTGAGCTTGTAGGTGCACTTGGTATCTTAAGGCTGTGTTCCACAATGCCATGGCTAGTCTGCAGAGGGGGTAAGAATGTGTACCCCCCTGCTTATGTACCATATAACAGTGGTGTTGTCCATCTTTACCATTAGTTGTCCTGGAAGAATGTGGTCCTTGAAGGCTGTCAGAGCATTCTGTACAGCTAACATTTCTTTTTGATTGATATGCAGGTGCATTTGACTTGGGTTCCATATGCCCTGAATGCACTTCCATGCCCCCCATGCATAGTCTGATGCGTTTGTTAGGGTTTGGGCGGCAGGGGGTGGTGTGAAAGGTAGTCCCCTGTTTTGGTGGTCTGGCCACCCGCTTGGTGTTGGCAACGTGTGGAAGTGAAATCTGTATCCCTGGGACACTATATTTAAAACCCACTTGTCCTGGGTAATGAGTTCCCAGTTCTTTGCATGAAGAGCAATCTTTCCTCCTCAAAGACAAAGTTGATAAGTGCTTGGAAATTTTAAAAGGAAGTCACTGAGACAGTTTACCATAGGGGGAGTCTTATTATTCCCAGATTTGGAAGTGGAGCCCCCCACTGCTTAGTTCTGTATGTCCCCTGGGACTGAAACCTGGGGGTTTTGCTGTGTCTAGGTTTGGCTTGAGAAGACCTTGAAGGGGCTGGAAAGGACCAGTTCTTAGAGGGCCAGTGCCTACTAAATCTAGGATGCTGAACTTGTAAAAAATCTTTAATGCTTTGCATAGATTTAGCTTTATCTTCCATCTTTTTAAGAACTTTCTCAGCCTTGTTGCGGCCTGATTTAAAGGAGCATCCAACAATTTAGCTTTAACATGATCAAGCAAAGATTGCTCCTTAGGCCAAGCATGCCTTCCGAGTGCAGACCCAGCAACAACAAGCCTGCAAGTGGCCTCTAATGAATCAAAACTACATTGCAAAGTATGTTTTCTAACTTGTTCAGCAGAATGCATTAAATCCTGTAATTCTTTACTTTCCACACAGTCAGGAATCAGAATCATTTTCTGTTTAAGCAGTCCAATAACATGTTGCTGATACTTTAACATATGAAACTGGCAGTTTAAAGACCTAATGGCCAAGTTTGCAGAAGTATAAACCTCCTTAACCCATCTATCCAGCGCCCTGGAGTCTGTATCAGAAGGGGTAGGATTTTTAGTCGTAGAAGCCTTAATGCCCTTGCGCCACTGTGAAATAGTCTCTGGATCTGTGATAGGATTTTTAAAAAGGAACTTGTGGGACTCGGGGACCCTGTAGTATCTGTCAAGTTTTCTGGGCGTAGGAGGCAGGGAATCAGTGGCCAAACTAGATTCCAAAAAAGCATCATCAACAATGTCTAGTACAGCAGGAATAACTAAAGGCCTATGCTGAGGTAGGAGAAGGAAATCCCTAAGCCTCTTTTTTGAATCAGAAAAATCCTGGCTTTCCCCAGTGGAAATGCTCCCATAGAGTATGCAAGGTTTCCCCAAAGGAAAAATCCTCAGGAGGGGAAGCAGAGGGAATTGAGTCCTCTGCATCAGAATCTTCATAAGTAGATAAGGGCAAATCCAGATTAGAAGAATCAGAAAAAACAGAATCCTGATCAGAAGATTCATAATCAACTTCAGTCCTAGGCCTCTTAGAAGAGGGGTTGGCTACCCCTGATTACAGTTATTAGATCTTCAGCCATTCTTATTTGTTTTCTAGGCATAGAGGCCTAAGCGTCTGTTTTTGAGGCATAGATCAAGATTTAGGCCTAAGTAAAGGAGGAGGCGGTTTAATATGCAAGTCCGTAGGCCTGAATACACTGTCAGAAGCCGGTGCCAGCACAGCGGCTCCGGACCCATCCAAGGTAGAGACAGCAGCGGGTTCCATAGTTGAAGCATCTCACAGTATACAGGACTCCTATTGGGTCTCAGTAGAGGCCTGTGAATCAGAAGTAGAGCGTATCAGGGGCTGCAAAAGCGCCTCACGGAGTACCGGCGAACTGGCGACTGGCTTAGGAGAAGCGTCGTCGGCTGTTTTGGACCTCGGCGGCTGTCTTTATCTTTGCGTTTTTCAGAATCCAGGTAATCGTATGACTAACAGACGATATTTCTGGATAATTAAACAGAGAACTGAAATATACAGGCAATGGATAGTGCGCCAATTAAATAAACCACAAAACCGACAGCAAGGTACTTCATGGTCAGGGCCTAGGCAAGGAATACAGTATGAATGAAAATCTTTATTAGGCATTTGCTTTCCACAAGTAATGCAATTAACTTTTACTGACATCGGTAAGGAGCAAGAAAAAGTTTCCCAATGGGGTACTTAGCTTTAGTTGAAGACTTTGGTTCTGAAACCCGAAAATGAAAATTTCAGGTGTCGGCCGACCGGCACTTGCGAACTGCTTCTGCTTCAGGCACCGCACGGCAAGAAAGACTGATGTAATGACGTCGGCTGCATGTTTTATACCCCTGATGACCTGACATCATGGAAGAAGGGACAGCAACCGACGCAGGACCCAGGAAGAAGGGACAGCAACCGACGCAGGACCCAGGACTTTGATAATCAGGCCGGCTGAGGGCTACCTGCAAGCAGATAACCCAAATGTAATAACTGCAACAGTGAAAAATGAAGAACATCTGTTTAATCAGAGGGTGTGAAAAAAGAGGGTGTGAAAAGAGAGGCTGCTCAGTGGGAAAATGAGCAGTAATAGCAGATGCATGAATTTTTTGAGAGGAGAGAAAGACCACTGTGTAGTAGGTCAGCTAAGTAATCCAGGATGAGAGGGATGGATGGCTGTGCCGTACTGGCCCCTTTAGCCTGGATCCAGGTGCAGAACCTTTTCCGTTTATCTGCATAAGACTTTCTGGTGCTAGGGCATCTGGCCTCTCGGATAACATCCAGAACCTGTTTACTGAGGATGGCAGATTGGTCAAGGGGTCAGGGTATAAGCCAAGTTGCCAAATTGAGTGTCTGCAATTCAGAATGTATGAATTCCCCTTCCCTCTGGGTTAGGAGATTTGGAATATGAGGAAGATTCCATGCAAGCAGTAGGGACAGGCTGCAAAGCAAGGTGTACCAATGCTGTCTGGGCCAGTCTGGAGCTATGAGAATGGTCCTTAATTTTTCCTCCCTTATTTTGAGCAGTACCCTGGGAATGAGAGGTAGGGGAGGAAAGGCATAGACAGAGAGGTTTTCCCAGGGGAAGGACAGGGCATCCACTTTCCATGCAATGCAGTGATGCTCCCTAGTGCAAAATTTGCTGAGCTGATGGTTGGTGTGGGAGGCAAAGAGGTCGACCTCCAGGGTTCCCCATTTCTGAGTTATTAGGAAGAAGGTGTTTCTGTTGAGCTGCCACTCATGGGGGTCCAAAAGTTTTCTGCTTAATTGGTCTGCCAAGGAGTTGAGAGAGCCTGGCAGGTATTGTGCTAACAGGTGTAGTTGCATGGAAGAGGCTGTAAACCAAAGGGTCATGGCCAGCCTGCATAGCATGTAGGAGTCCCTCCCTGTTTGTTGATGAACCACATCAAAGTGGTGGTGTCTGTTTTGATCAGGAGAACCCCTGGAGAGAGAAGGGGTTTGAAAGCTATCAAGGCCTGCCGCACAGCCATCATCTCTTTTTGATTGATGTGCAGGGGAAGTTGCTGGGGGGGGTTCCACTGGCCGTGAATGCACCTGCTGTCCAGGTGTGCACCCCAAGTGTAGTCTGATGAATCTGTGGTGACGGTCTGGGCAGCAGGGTGTGGGGAGAAGAGCAGTCCCTTGTGGGAGCAGGCTGTAGCCCACCAAAGAAATTCCTTCCTCAGGCAAGGAATAATAGGTAGAAGAGTTTCCAGATCTTGAGTGTGTTGACACCAAAGGTTCTTTAGGTACCACTGACGTTTCCTCATATGCAGTCTGGCATATGGAATGAGGAGTATGCAAGAGGCAATGAACCCCAGGGCTTGCAGGATTTTCCTTGCAGAAAGCTGGGGCCTGGTGTCCAGTTGAGAGAAGTAAGCTGATAGGAAAATTAGTTTATCTGGTGTTAGGCATGCCACCTGGGATGCTGTGTCCAGACTTGCTCCCAGGAAGATTATCTTTTTGGTGGGTACCGGTTTGGATTTTTTTTCGTTGATTGTGTACCCTAGGGAGATTAATAGATCCTTTACAAAGGCCAGGTCTTTGAGCAACTTTTCCTGGCTGTCTGCCTGAATAAGGCAGTCATCTAAGTAGGGGTAAAATTTGAACATATCTGTCTGCAAAAGGCAATGGCCAGAGCCAGGCATTTTGTGAAAACTCAGGGAGCAGTAGATAAGCCAAAGGGAAGTGCACAGAACTGAAAGTGTTGAGCTCTTGCCTTGAAGCGGAGATATTTTCTGCAGGACTCCCTAATGGGAATGTGGAGGTAGGCCTCTTTTAGGTCAAGGGTGGCTAGCCAAGCGTCTTTTTCCTCCTAGGGGTATGTGAAGGTGGGCAGAGTTGAGGTCAGGAGTGGGTGAGTCATTATGAGTTATCATAAGGGGGTGGCTTAGAACTCCCAGGTTCTGAAGTGGAGGAAGTCTACTGCTTAGATCTCTGCAACCTCTGGGACTGCTGTCTGGGAGGTCCGTTTCCATGGTGCCTAGGCTGGCCCTGTTTACTAGGAGCAGGAAAGGACCAATGTTTGGAGGGAAATGCCTGCTGAACCTAGAGGGCTGTACCTGTAAGAAATCTTTAACAATCTGCATAGATTTTGCTTTTTCTTCCATCTTTTTTAAGACCTTCTGCTTTAGTACCAAATAAGTTAGCTTTGTGCAAGGGTGCATCCAACAATTCTGATTTGACACTGTCTGGCAGGGGTTGTTCCTTAAACCATGCATGTCTACTGACAGATCCAGTGACTGGTGCCCTGCAAGAAGTTTCTAGGGCATCAAAGCCTCAGTGCAAAATGTGTTTAGTTACTTGACCAGCAGAATGTATTAGCTCCTGCAAATCTTTAGATTCTGTCCATGCAGGAAAGCAGGAAATGTTTTAAGGAGTTCCAAGGTATGTTGCTGATATTTAAGCATATGGAACTGACAATTTAGTGCCCCGATATCAAGAGTAGCTGAGGTGTACACTTTTTTTTACCCCATCCAGTGCTCGGGGATCCCTGTCTGAGGGGGTGGGATTCTAAGCTGAGGTTGCTTTAATCTCTTTTGGCCCTTAAGTAATTACCTCACGGTCCGCTGTTAGATTTTTAAAAAGATATTTGTGAGAGTCAGGGACACTGTAGTACCGGTCTGGTTTTCTGGGAGCAGAGGAAGGGCATCAGGAGTCTAGCTGGATTCAAGGAAAACATCATCCACCACATATAGGACTGGGGGGATGGCTAAGGGTCTGATTTTTGTAGAAGGTCCAGGAACTCTCTAAGTCTCTTTTTAGACTGTGGGTAGTCTTCACTCTCCCATTTGAAATGCTCCCTTAAAGTATGTAGGGTTTCCCCAAAGGAAAAATCCTCTGGGGGAAAGGCTGAAGGAATGGATTCCTCTGCATTAGAATCTTCGTATGTGGAGAAGGGCTGCATGTCTTCATAGTCAGATGCATCGGATTCATCTGAGTCTTGTTCAGACAAAACTAATGGGGACAGATCTCTTCCTTTTTGAGGGAGTGGCTTGGCTTCCCCAATCAGCATAAGGTCTTCTGCCATATTGAGCATTTGAGACTGAGGCAAAGGAGCAGGCACCTGAGAATGAGTAGTCGTTTTTTTGGGGGTGGTTCAAACCCTGGGTCTAAGGAACTCTGTTTTCGAAAAACCGGTAGCCGTGAAAGAAGGCGTCGGTTTATATCTGGATTTGGTGTTGCGAAGGACTTCCTCGGAAGCCAGTGCCTGCATAGCAGCTCTAGACCCATCCAAGGTAGAGACGACAGAAGTATCCTTAGAGTAAGAATAGTTCAGAGACATACCGGACTCCGAAAGGGTCTCGGTAGTGGCCTGCAAATTAACTGAAGCAGGCATCAGGGGCTGCAAAAGCACCTGAGGTCCAGAGGACTGATGACTAGCTTAGCAGTAGCGTCGTCGGAAGGTTTGGTACTGTGGGGTCAGTCTGTCTTTACCTTTACGTTTTTTCAGAAGATCTGCCGTCAGATGGCTTACCAAAGCCATATTGGAATTAGAGGACTGTAAACGGAAATATCTGGCTACAATAAGGGCCTGACAACCAACAGTTCTGGCATTAAAGCAAAGAACCAAGAACGAGGGACATCATAGTCTGGGCCTAGACAAGTGACGCAGTAAGAGTGGAAGTCCCAGTGTGGTATTTGCTTTCCACAGGCAAGACAATTAACTTTTCTGACATCGGTAAGTACAAGATAAAAGGATCCCCAAAGGGGTACTTAGATTTTGAAGACTTCAACTTCAATTCGGAAATGAAACACAGGTAGCAGCCGAATGGCACTCGTGCGAACTGCTTCTGCTTCAGGCTCCACGGCAAGAAAGACTGATGTAATGGCATCGGCTGCCTTCCTTTATACCACTGACTACCTGATGTCAGTCCTCAAGCGACAGCAACCGAAAGCAGAAATACCAAGACTCAGGTATTCATGCCGGCCGAGGGCTACCCTGGCAGGGATAACCCAAATGTAATGACTGCAACAGTGAAACATGAAGAACATCACATGAGAAATAGGAATGTAGCATAGATACATCCAAGAAGCAATATATGCAAGGGGGGATGGAGGCTGGGATAGAATACTGCTACAGAGAAGAGGACAGCCAACGTTAGGGTAAGATTTTACAAAACTTCGCTATGTCCTACTATTCTGCTGTTGCAGTATTCTTTACACGAGGGAGAGTGCAAAAACTCACGAGGAGGAGGAGGTAGGGGCAGAGAAAGCTTTACAGAAAGCCGTGGAGGATGGCCCTAGCGAACCATACCCTGGATTTGGAAATAATGTCTATTTTATAATTTTCGGTGAAAGTATGAACTGAAGACCAAGTAGCAGCCTCCAAAATGGAGCTGGTGTCCAATCCTTTGAAAAAGGCACCTGGTGAAGCCATAGGTCTGGTGGAATGATCCATTACTGGTGAGGGGAGGCTCTTTCCATGGTGTTCATAACAGAAGGTTATGGCTTTAGAGATCCAGGAAGAAATGGTCTGCTTAGAGAGCAGGAGCCCTAGGACTCTAGGGTGGAAGGAGACTAACAGCCGGTCAATTCCCAATATTCTTGGTTTTATCCAGGTAAAACCTAAACTGTATGTGTACATCTAAAATATGCAGGACTCTCTTTGCCGAGGTTTGAAGGAAAAAAGTGGGAAGGTGGATTGCTTAGTTTAATGGTAGCTTGTTGACCACCTTCAGTATAAAGAAAGGTTTGGTGCACAGGGAAACCCTGCCCTTATGGAAGATCAGAAAAGGAGAAGAGGGCATAAGGGCTTGTAATTCTGAAACCCTTCTGGTCGAGGTGATGCCAGAAGCAAAATAGTTTTCCAGGAGCAGAAGCTGCTGGCTCAAAAGGGGCCAGGGTCAGCTTTTCCAAAACAAAGTTAAGATCCCAGAGAGAAAGCACACGTCTCCTGGTAGGTCTTATGTGGAGGACGCCTTTCAGTAAACTGTTTGGTCTCAAACCTGGAGGCCAGGGGTGGGGTGGGGGGTTGAGAGAGGTAGATAGGCAGAGACGGCCGACAAATGTACTTTCACTTAGGAATAAGTTAGTCCAGCCTCCAGCAACTCACACGGGTATGACAGGGACTGTAGGGCCATCCACTGTTAATGGGTCCAGCTTATGTGGGAGACACCAGGTTGAAAATCTTTTCCATTTGGATAAATAAGATTTCCTTGTGTTGAGTTTCCTGGCCTCCTGCAGCTCCCCTAGCACACCCTCTGAATAAAGATGTCTAAAAGGAATCAGGGCCCTATGACCCACAGTGTCATTTCTAGGGTTGACAAATCGGGATGAATGAGGACTGCCCTTATGTTGGGTCAGTAGGTACACTCTGTGGGGTAACTTGTGATGACTGCCCCTGGCTAAATGCAGGAATAAGGGGAACCAAAGCTGTCTTAGCTAAAAGGGAGTCACAAACAAGATTTTTTTTTTTTTTTTTTTTTTATCTGCCCTGCCGTATCTTTAGGACGACTCCTGGGATAAGAGGCAGGGGAGGGAATGCATAAATAACATCCCACTCCAAGAGAAGCTTAGGACGTCCACCTTCCAGGCGAGAGGATGTGGGTCTCTGGCACAAAGTAGAGGAAGTTGTCTGTTCATGGGGGAGGCACAGAGATCCATCTGTAGAATATCCCACTGGTGGACAATGCCCAGAAACATGTCCTGGGGAAGCATCCATTTGGGGGGTTGTGTTTTGGACCAGAGTGTCTGCCAAAACATTCAAGCTGGATGGAATGTATAATGCCTGAATTGGTATCTGCAACTTGACTGCTAGCTCCCATACCTGCAGAGCTAGTCTGCACAGTAGGTATGAATGCCCTCCCCTGTTTGTTTATATACCAGAGCACTGTCATGTTGTCTGTTAAGACTCTGAGTGGCCACGGGATGAGGAGAAGCTGAAAGGCCTGCAGTGCCAAATGTAATGCTCTCATTGCTTTTATATTGATATGCTCTTTTCTCTGCATGGGTGATCAGGTGCATTGAGCTTTCATGGCACGTAAGGCTGCTCCCCAGCCAGAGTCTAAAGCGTCTGTGTACATTTCCTGTACTGGTGGCAGAGGATGGATTCAGAGTCCTGGACTGGTAGAGAGCTTTTGAATCCAACAACTTATTTCTTTCTTCAGGCAGGGAAGAGGAGTGATTTAGAACTCCAGCGGGTGAGCATGCCGAGTCCACAGTGACTAAGTACCATTGCCATTTCCTTATGTACATCTTTGCCAGAGGAAGCATGGGAATAGAGGAAGCCATAAAGCCCAGAGTCCTGAGGTAAGTCCTGGCTAAAATGTGGGTCTGAGAAAACAGACAGCTACTGGGCCTTCTGTAAGGGGACGGAAATCTCCATGAGGTTGGTTTGAATCCTGCACCCCAGTAAAATCTGGTCCTGTGTTGGGGTGAGGGCTGATTTCTTGTAATTTATGGTGAATTCCAAGGAAAGGAGGAGGTCGTTGCATAGTTGAGGTCTCACTGTGGCAACTCTGGATTGTCCACTTGGAGCAGATCATCTTCCACAGATGGGAAGATTTGGATGCCCTGCAGTCTCTGCCGGGTGCCAACCACTGGTGCTAGGCACTTTGAGAAGACCCTTAGGGAAGTAGAAAGATGAACAGGAAAGGCAGAAAATTGAAAGTGTCCAGAGGCTATAGAGAATCTGAGATATTTCCTGTATCTTGGGTGGATTAGCATATGAAGATAGGCATCCTTTATGTCTATGGAGGTCATAAAGGCTTAAGGTAGGATCAGGGGAAACTAGGCTTGTAAGGTGAGCATCCTTAAAGGAGGTACCTTTAGGTAGGTGTTTAAGAAGGAGAGGTCTAAGATGGCTCTCTAGGGTCCTTCTTTCCTTGGGAGGTCCTTCTTTCCTTGGGACCAGGAACAGCCTGGAATAGAATCCCTTTCCTCTTTTGGAAAGATACATGTTGGATGGTGCCTTGATCCAGGAGCTGCTGAAGCACCGAAGGCAACAGACGTAGATGCCCTTTGGGTGGACGGAGGATGCCCCTGAATGGTGATTGAAAGTCCCACACCATAAAGTATCTATTCTTTATAATGGAAAGTACTCAAGAGTCTTGGGTAATGGTTTCCCAAACCAGACTTGAAAGGCACAGGTGAAGGAAGTGGGGCGGGGTTGGGTCTAGGTAGTCATATGGACCCTGGTCTGTCAGGAAAGGAATCCTTTGGAGGCAGGATTTGTTGTGGACTACAAAAGGATTGTTGCCTCTTTCCTGTTCTCTTGGATGTGGATTGAACAGGTCTGGATTGCTTCCTGACAAAGGTTGGTTTTAGAGGGGTAATTTCTCTGGAATTTAGGGACCAGAGAAATCGGGTGATGTTTTAGGTCCTTCATCTCCTTGCTCTTCTCTTGGCAAGGTTTTGAAGAGTTCAGCAGCTGCAGAGCCAAACAAGGCTTCATTGTCTAGGGGAACATCCATCAATTTGGATTTGATATCCTTTGGCAAAGGTTGTAGCCTGTGCCATGCAAACCTCCTTAGGACAAACACAGATGCAGCTGCCCTAGCAGAAGCCTTAAAAGCATCACAGCTACACTGGATAGAAAGCCTAGTCACCTGAGAGGTGGTAGCTAATAGGGATGTAGCCAAGTTTTTGTTCTCAGATTCAGGTAATACAGAAATTACTTTAGACAGCTGAAACAAGAGTTCTAATAAATATTTAGTCATATGAGTTTGGTAGTTTACAGCGATAAATGCAACTTCCTTACCTAGTCTTTCCAAATGCCTGCTGTCTCTGTCTGAAAGAAGCAGGGAAGAGGAGGAAATAAGCCAATGGGCTTGTCAGAGGACACCATGATGACTGATAGATCTGCTGCTGGTACTCTGAATAAATGCTTACAATCTACAGGTACCTTATAAACATGTGCTTTTTTTTTTTTTTTTTTATGTGCTGGTGGTTGAGAGTCAGGGGCCTTGCTAGAGGATGCAAAGGCATCTAAGAAGGCTGGAAGGATAGGGGAAAGCAGAGGGACTAGAGGAGTCCACTTGCAACAGATCATAATAGTGTTCGTGAATGTCTCATTCCAGTGGTTTCCCACTTGAAATGCTCTTGCATTCTAGTCACAGTGTCAATGAAGGAAACCTCTTCTACAAGGGAGTCAGTTCCATTAGAATATTCCTCAGGGGAAGTACAGTCTAGTGGAGAGGGTTATCTGGGTAGAGTAGGCTAGGGACTCCTCATCAGAAGATTGGCCCTCCTCAGATGATTCTTCCTTGATCCTCTTTTGTGACGGAGCAGGCCATGGGGATGTAGGGACAGTAACCCCTGGAGGGGGTTTAAGAGACATTAGGGCATTACAGATGCTTTGGGAAAAGGCCTGCCAATCCTTGTCTGGGTCAGAGGTAGGAGAGACATGTTTAGTTTTCTGTTTCTTTTCACTAGGCATATCTATTCTATGGAGAGAAGGCGGGCCGGATGTAGGCCTGCATTCAATGTCTGTATCCACTATCTCTTGAACAAGGATAGTTGGAATCCCTCATGACCCTTCAGAAATGATTCGTGGTTACCCTTGGATATCCCAAGTGGACACCTGCAGTATCTCTGAGGATGTGCTACCAATCTTGTTCCAAGGTGACCTCCATTACGGGTTCGGCCTGTGGTTCAGATGGCCTACAGTGAATCGCTGGACTGGTAACCTCAGGAGAGATGTCAGGCCCTGAAGGTGTAGCTGAGGCATCCGGCCTAGGTTTCTTGACCTTCCACTTTGCTACCAGCTTGACTTCTGAGGTTGATGGACCTTCCATCCTTTTGGCAAGGAGTTTGAGATGCTGATTTTCCAGATATAAGGAAAGTGAGTTAAGCCTACTGCATAAGGTTTTCAGGGCAAATGACTGGCAGATAGGATAGGCCTTATGGTTGCGGGAAGGCCCAAGACAAAACCGGCACTGTTGATAGTTGTCCTTATGTGGAATCTGACATCCACATTTGCCCTTCTTGGATGACATTAAACTTAAAACAAAGTAAGAAAAGTATTCCCCAACTGGGCAATCATCTGACCAGAACTTTCTTTGGCGGTCAGACTGTACGTACGGGAAGAGTGTTCCATCTGGTGTTCCGTCTGGTGGTAAAGTAGTTCTGAAAATGGTGCATACATATGTCACTTTTATAGCCTACATCCGACGGCAAACTACATGCGACGTACTAGGCACTAAAGACTTTCTGTACAGTTGCTGACGTCAGGTCACTTGGCAGGCAATCTACCTCATGTTCATTTTTAATGTACATTTTTTGTAACTAATGCTTAAAACATTACTCTGCAAAGATTAACATAATGTATGTCCGTTGTCTCTACAGCTACTCTGTATATAATGTTATTCTCTTCAGACTTGTTAAATTTTGTTTAATTTTTTTTTTTAATCTACAAAGATTAATAGAAGTCATGTCCTCTGACACTACAGCTAGTCTGTATATTATGTTATTGTTTAACACTTGTTAAATTGTTTCTCTCTGCATCCGTCATGCACGTTTTTATTATTGTCATTGTTAATGGGGCTTTCCCCACCAGGCCTCCACTGAAAACGGGCTCTTGGTCATCAAAGTGAATAAATAAAATAAATAAGTAAATAAATGTAAAGAATACTACAACAGTGGAATAGAAGGACATCATCCGTTAACTGGGAACCAGGTAAGACCTGCTCAGAATGTCTCACAGGTAGTCGTCTTGTCCTGTGATGTATGGCCACTGGTTAGTTCTAACTCCCACACATGCATGGCTAATCTGCAAAGTAAGTAAGGGTGAGTACTACCTTATTTGTTTATGCACCGCATGGCTATGGCACTGTCTGTTCAAATCCTAAGGAGTCCTGGCTGACAAATGTGTTTGAATGCTTTGATGGCCAGGATCACTGCCATAGTTTTCTTTAAATTTATATCTCTCAAACATTCGCTTGTCCCAGACACCCCGCATCTTCAAGTCTCCTGGCTGGCCATTCCAGACAATATCTGACATCTGTAGTTTCCAGTATGAAGGAGACTCGCATTCTCTGCCCACCATAGGAGCAGTTTCTTTATGCAAGGAAAGTGTGAAGTCTGTCTACAGTGAGTTACGATGTCAACAAGAATGGTCCTTCAGGTACCACTAGTGTTTTCTACTGTGAAGATGGGCAAAGGGAACCATCAAGATATAGGAATCCAAGTAATGCAATACCCTGAAGAATTCCCTGGTAGATAAGCTGCTGAAGTTGACAATTTAAGTACTGGGACAGGGACAAGCTTTTGTACAGATGGTAGAAAGCCTTCTGTTCTGGAGTCCAAGTCCAATCTGAAGAAGATAACTTGAACAGTAAGAATGAAATGGGATTTCTGGAGGATTAAGGCTAGGCCTACATTGTAGAAGCAGTCCACTGTGATTTGAAAAACTCTGTTGAGTTCAAGAACTGATGCAGCTTAGATCAGTCATCCCAGTAAGGATAAATGCCTTGTAAAATGTAATCAGTAGGACCAGGCACTTTAAGACACTGGCTGCAGTAGAAAATCATTAGGACTGAATACCTTATGAAGACTCCAGGTGCAGTAGATAAATCAAAGGACAAAGAACTGAAAAGGGGGAGCCTCTTAACCCACCTCGAAACACAAGGACTACTGGTATCACTGAGCAATGGGGATACGAAGGTAAATATCCTTCAAAATTCATGGTTACAAAAGGGCTCCAGGGAGGATCAGAGCAAGCAGCTTTTGAAATGTCAGCATTTTGAGCTTTTCTACTATTTGCAATTTGTTTAATCTTGACAAATCCAGAATGGGTCTCCAAGAACCTTCTTTTCTTGGAACAAAAAAAAAAAGCCTTCAATAAATTCTTGCGCCCACCCGTTTTTTTTTTTTTTTTTTTTCTGGTACCAATTCTATACAGCCCTGCAGTAACAGACTTGCTGCCTGTGGAGGAACAAGATGAATCTATTGTTTGGACACTGAAAATATCCTTGAATTTGGGAATCTTTGGAAAATGTAAGGGGAACCTGACCTTATTACCCCTAAAACAGACTTGTCTTGGGTAATTTCTTTCCACTATTTTGTGAAGAGTCTTCCCCTTATTTTTCTTCTGTAAGATGAGAGATGGGGGAAGGGTTGGTGTGGGTTTTCTTTGGGAGGGAGGTGCTGTGCACAGTCATAGCAGATTCCTGCTGTGTCTTGGGTCTGAAAACATCCAGAACTGCTTCGGAGTTAGTTTGTACTTCGTTTTGTAAACCTACCTTTTTTCCTTTCTGTCCCCCCCCCCCCTTTGTCCTACCTGGGAGGAAAGGGTCAGGTTTCGAATACATCTTGGGAAAGGGAGTTGGTAAAAGGACTTTAATAGACTGCATACTTTTCCCCTTCTCCAGTCAGTTAAATACCTTTTCTGTAGGGAGCTCAAAGAGTAGCTCCTTAACCAAAGCATCATCAAGGTATTCTTTACCATGCTCAGGAAGGGGATGTACCCCTCAGCCAGGCATGTCTCAAATAGTGACACCACAGTAGCTGTCCTGCATAATGCACCGAGACAGTCGCATTTCATGGAATGCCTATCCACCTGGGAACTGAAGCTGCATAAATACAGCCATTCCATTTTAAGGCAGTTATTCTGGATTCTTTCTGCCCTGTTTACAACTACTTATGAATAGTCTCTTGGTATTTCAGCATGTACAACTGTCTAAGAGCCCTAATGTCCGGGGTAGCTGAGGTTGAAGTTTTTTTTACCAGACTGGTCAAGAATCCTGCTCTCCCTTTCATTTGGAAAGGGGTCCTTGGATGTAGCTCCATTAGATCCCTTACTGGGATCCAAAGGCACCAGAGCTAGATATGCAACTGAGGTTTTTAATCAAATCCTTATGAAACTCAATGATCGTGCAGAACAGTTGCACTTTCTAGTGGCAAATAGTTGGGAGTTATGCTGCAAGAATCCACTGATTTGCCAGTTTAATAAAATAAAGTACAGTTGTGTACATACCATAAATGTAGATGCTCGAGTGTATTCACTGTTGCAGTCATTACACTCTGGTTATCCTGCTGGCAGGCTACCCACAGTCGGCCTGAATTCCAAAGTCCTGGTCCGGCGTCGGTTGCTGTCGCCACTTCCCTGACGTCAGTGCACCAGGGGTATAAAAGATGCAGCAGACACCATTTTCTTCAGTTTTTCTTGCCCCAGATGTCAGGTGCCCCCAAAAGGGTAGGCTAAAAATTCAGCTCATAAAAAAGCATGCACATTATATCTTCATCTACAAGTGAATACACCACATAGGTTGTATAGAAAAGAGAAGTACAGGTAAGTCCCAGCAATGAAAGGGGGATGGTGGGAGGGTAACCTGGACTGCAACAGTGAACACACTCAAGCATCTACATTTATGGTAGGTACACAACTGTACTATGTTCATCGCATTTCACTGTTGCAGTCATTACACTTGGGTTGAATCCCAAAGCTGAGGTTGGGTGGCTGGGCCTAAATAGAATTAGGAGTGGCTATGAGGCCCTGCAGAACTGGAGTGGCAAAGCCTGCTCTGGATTTAGAGTAGAGGTAAGTGGGAGTGCTTTGTAAAAGTGTGCACTGAAGACCAAGTTGCAGCCTTCAAAATGTCCTTGGTTGGTACTCCTCTGAGGAATGCTGCTGAAGTGGCTGCTGCTCTGGTAGAATGCAGCCTAATGCCCTTAGGCACTGATTTGCCATGTTGGGAATAGCAGAAACGAATGCAGTGGCCTATCCATTTTGAAAAAGTCTGCTTTGAAATAGCTTTTCCTTGCGATCCTCCAGCATATGCCACTAAGAGTTGCTCAGTCTTTCTGAAAGCTTTAGTTTTGGCCAAGTAAAAGCGTAGCTGTCTGTGTATGTCTAAAGAATGCAGAAGTCTCTCCCCCTTATTCTGCGAGTTTGGATAAAAGGTAGGCAAATGTATGGTTTGGTTAAGAGCCACACTGGACACTACCCTTAGGCATAAATGTTGGGTTTGTCCTTAGAGAAACCCTGTCCGGATGGAAAATAATAAAAGGTTCCACAGCCATTAGTGCCTGTAACTCAGACTCTTCTTGCTGAAGTTATTGCTAGGAGCAGAGCTGTTTTCCATAAGTATTTTAACTCAGCTGTATTGGCTGGCTCAAAAGGAGGCAGAGTGAGTTTTTCCAAAACAAAATTGAGGTCCCATGCAGGTATTGGAGCTCTCCTTGGAGGTCTTATGTTTTTGGCCCCTCTAAGATACTGCCTTAGCAGTGGATGTTTAAAAATTGGCGAGTCCGTACTGTAATGAGCTGAAATGGCAGAGGCATGGATCTTAATTGATGAGAAGGATAGACCTTTGTCCAGCATCTCAGTTAGGTATTGTAGAATCTGAGGAATATTTGGTACAAGCGTGTCCATTCTCTGTGCCTGGTTCCAAGCACAGAATCTCTTCCATTTTTCTGCATAAGATTTTCTGGTGCTGGGCCTCCAAAATAACATCCATAACTGCTTTAGAGAGAGGTGTGTTCTGACTGGTTACATTATCCACCATGCAGCCAGATTTAGGGTTCTGATTGTTTTGCTGGGTCAGCAAATGAGGGATTTGAGGTAACGTCCAGGCTGGGCCTAGAGACAAGCTCTTTAGGATTGGGTACCAGTGCTGGCGTGGCCAGTCTGGGGCAATCAGGATCATTTTTGGCTTCTCTTGTCTGACCTTTAGGAGTACCTTGGGGAGGAGAGGCAGTGCAGGAAAAGCATATACTGTAAGGGCTTTCCAGCTGAATGACAGGGCGTCCACTTTCCATGCTTGTTTGTGATAAGTCCTTGTGCAGAATCTCTGTAGCTGGCAGTTGTGAGGGGATGCAAATAGATCTATGTCTGGCCATCCCCATTTCCTTGTTATCATGCTGAAGATTTGTGGATCTAGTTTCCGCTCATGAGGATCCATGAGGTTTCTGTTTAGTTCGTCTGTTAAGAGTATTTGTCTTTCCTGGCAGGAATTGTGCTTGCAGGTGTACTTGATAAGTCAAAGCTGTGTTCCACAAAGTCATGGCTTGTCTGCAGAGGGGGTAGAAATGTGTGCCTCCTTGCTTGTTTATGTACCACATGACTGTAGTATTGTCAGTCTTTATCAGCAGTTGTCCTGGATGAAGTAGATCCTTGAAGGCTGTCAGGGCATTCTGTACTGCTAGCATCTCTTTCTGATTGGTATGAAGATGCATTTGGCTTGCGGGCCATGTGCCCTGAAAACATTTTCCTGCCATGTGTGCCCCCCAGGCATAATCTGATGCATCTGTTGTTAGTGTCTGCCTGGCTGTGGGTAAAGTGAATGTCTGTCCCTTGTTCTGGTGACAGGCCTGTGCCCACGATCGAAACTCCTGTTGCAGGCAGGGAATGAGAGTAATTAATGTTTCCAGGCTGTGACAATGTTGAGTCCAAACACTTTTTAGATACCATTGTAGTTTCCTCATATGCAGTCTTGCATATGGAATTAGTAGAATGCAGGACGCCATGAAGCCCAAAGCCTGCAGAATTTTTCTTGCAGATAACTTTGTCTTTGTTGCCATCATTTTGAAGTAAGAAGTCAGTTGCCTTTGTCTGTCTGGCGTGAGATAAGCCATCTGGGCAGTTGTATTTAAGCTTGCACCCAGGAATATTATCTCTTGAGAGGGTACCAGTTTTGATTTCTTTTCGTTCACTGTGTACCCTAGGCAAATCAGTAATCTTTTTACAACCGCCAGATGATTCAGTAGAATGTCCTTGTTCTCTGCTTGTATAAGGCAGTCATCCAAGTAGGGATATATTTGTATTCCTCTTTGTCTGCAAAATGCAATTACTGGCACCAGGCATTTTGTGAAGACACTGGGTGCAGTACATAAGCCAAAGGGCAGTGCAGAGAATTGGTAGTGCATTGAGCCAGCTATGAATCTGAGCTACCTTCTGCAAGATTGTCTTATTGGGACATGCAGGTATGCCTCCCTGAGGTCCAAAGTTACAAGCCAAGCCTTCTTTTCCAAAGTTACAAGCCAAGCCTTCTTGCCCAGCATGGGCAGAAGGTGCTGCAGAATCAACATTTTGAATTTTGGAACGTCCAAAAAAGTGTTTAGAATAGACAGGTCCAGTATTGGTCTCCAGGCTTTGTCCTTTCTGGGTACCAAGAAAAGTCTTGAGTAAAATCCTTGTCCCTGCTCTTGCTGTGGTACTCGTTGAATAGCCCATATGTCCATAAGGGATGAAACTTGCTTTTGTGCCTCTGCCCACTGATTGTGTGGCAGGGTCTGGCATACCTTTTGTCTTTGGAAGGGTGTGAAAGTGGAACCTGTAGCCCTGAGACACTATATTCAAGACCCATTTGTCCTGTGTGATCATGTGCCAATTTTGTGAAAAAAGTGCTAGTTTTCCCCCTAAGGGTGCTGTCAAAAGAAGAGTGTTTGGCATTGGCAGAGGAAAGTCGCTGGGACTGTTTCCTGTATGGCTGTGATTTGTCTTCTCCGCTTTTGGAGGTAGAAGCACCCCATTGTTTAGGCCTGTATGAGCCTTGGGGCTGGGATCTGCCTCTAGGGCGTCTATCTGCCTCTTTGTGGCCTGTCTGACACTGGAAAGGACCAATTCTTAGAAGGCCAGTACCTGCTAAATCTGGGTGGCTGTACCTGTAGGAAATCCTTAACTGCCTGCATAGATTTTGCTTTATTCTCCATTTTCTTCAACACCTCTTCTGCCTTAACACCAAATAAAGTATCATGCTGTAATGGAGCATCCGATAATTTTGCTTTAACATGATCAGGCAGATTTTGTTCCTTTAACCAAACATGCCTTCTAATGACAGAACCCGTGACAGCTGCCCTGCAAGAGACCTCCAGTGAATCAAAACCACATTGCAAAGAATGCTTTCCCACTTGTTCAGCTGCATGCAATAAATCCTGCATTTCCTTGTCATCAGAACATTCAGAATTTGTCATCATTTTCTGTTTTAGCAGTGACATTAAGTATTGCTGATACTTAAGCATATGAAACTGACAATTTACTCCCCCCCCCCCCCATATCTGTCCAGTGCCCTAGAATCCCTATCAGAGGGGACATGTTTTTTTGCAGTGGAAGCCTCGACTCCTTTGGGACCCTGAGATATAGTTTCTGGGTCAGCAGCAGGGTTTTTATATAGAAATTTATGAGACTCTGGAACCCTGTAGTATCTGTCTGGCTTAACAGGTGCAGGGGGTACAGAGTGAGGAGACAGGCCGGACTCTGAAAATACATCTACAATGTCTAGAACAGGTGGGATAGCAAGAGGTCTATACTGAGGTAGTAAAAGAAAGTCTCTGAGCCATTTCTTTGATTGAGTAATCTTGGCTCTCCCAATGAAAATGCTCCCTCATGGTATGCAGGGTTTCCCCAAAAGAATAATCCTCAGGAGGAGAGGCTGAAGGAATAGATTCTTCAGCATCAGAATCCTCATAGGGAGGGAGAAAGTATCCCTGTTCAGCATCAGAATCCTCATAGGGAGGAAGAGAGTATCCTTGTTCAGAAGAGGAGTCAGAGGAAATGGAAACCTGATCAGAAGAATTATATGTCTCTTGCCTAGGCCTCTTATCAGGAGGGGGATGGGAACCCCTGATCAAAGCAATTAGGTCTTCAGCCATTTTAAGCATCTGTTTCTTAGGCATGGAAGTCTGTCCAGGAGAATGCTGTACTTGTTTCTTTGTCTTTAGAGCTGTTTTAGTCTTTGCCTTTGAAGCTGAGGTTTGCTTGACATATAACTGTGTAGGCCTGAAAACACCCTCAGAAGCAGATGCCTGCTCAGCGGCTCCGGACCCATCTGAGGGAAAAGTTTCCGAGTGTCCAATACCTTGAGTATCCAGAGGCCTAGTTGGCTCCACATGGGAGTCGGAAGCGGTCTGTGGCTCTGAGGTAGCGGGCGTCAGGGGCTGCGAAAGCACCTCACTGAGAACCGGTGACTGACCTAGCGGAGGCCTCATCTGTTTTGGACCTCGGATGCCTGTCCTTTTCTTTGCGTTTTTTGTATACTGTGGTCGTCAGCTGTTCCGACGGCATTATATAATTAAATCTTTGGTCAAAGTAATGGAAAGCAAAATCGTACTGACTCTTAATAGTGCTTTGGTTAAATCTAGCACAAAACCAACAGCTAGCAACGTTGTGGTCTGGACCTAGGCAAGGAATACAGTAAGAATGAAAATCCTTAGGAGGCATTTGCTTCCCATAAGAAATACAATTGTTAACTTTTACTGACATCGGTCTGGAGCAAGAAAAAAAATTTCCCCAACGGGGTAATTAGCTTTATTGAAGACTTCGGATCTGAAATTAGATTTGAAAATCTCAGGAGTCGGCCGACCGGCACTTGCGAGCTGCTTTTGCTTCGGGCACAGTGTGGCAAGAAAGACTGAAGAAAATGGCGTTGGCTGCATCTTATATACCCCTGGCGCACCGACGTCAGAGAAGAGGCGACAGCAACCGACGCCGGACCAGGACTTTGGAATTCAGGCCGACTGCAGGTAGCCTGCCAGCAGGATAACCCGAGTGTAATGACTGCAACAGTGAAACACGATGAACATCAGATTTTAGTGTTTATTTATGGATGTTAGTGTTAAACAAGTTTCCAACAGGGGTATGGGGTAGAACACACTTGCAAAAAAAAATAAATAAATAAAATGCTGTTACTTCAGAATCTCGCCACTTTAAAAAGCAAGGTGGCTTGCAATTTTTTTATGAAAAGTGAGGTCTTTTACAGCAACAATTTCAGTGTGTTTTTGGAATGGGTATTACCCCCAGAGATCAGACAAGCGTACGTGAGGGGTTACTGCAAAGCCTTTTGGGGATTCAGAGTACCGCAATTTTGACTTACTAGCATTTATTATTAGTTTACCGCTGTAAAACCAGTGAATAAATTCTTAAACTGGGCTTGGAGAGATTTCTGGAGAGAATAAATGCTACAGCTCTCTTCAAAAAGTAAAAGATTTGTAAATAAAATAGCTTTAACAGAGGGCAGTTTATAAATACTCATTCTTTAGAGAGTGTGTCACGCTGTTTAATTTGGTGAGAATTTGCTCCAAAGAAGGGTCAGGAACTATGAAACAAATCTATCCTTCCTCCTTGTCTGATTTATTTGCTGGAGTAGATTTAGATCTGTAACCCTAGTGTTAGCTGGACTGTTTGATTTATGGAGATATAACAGTTACTGGACAACTTGATCCCTTATAGTCCTATAATTAGGAAATATTTCGACTGCCCTAAAGGAATCTATATGAAACTGAGGATGGGGATAATGGCTTCAGGCTTTCTTGATAGTTCACATCTTTTATGTTTATGATAATTTTAGCTACAAACTTCAGGGGTCTTTCTGATTGCTTGATATGCTTAGTAGTGCACATCACAAAAGGGCATTCAACTCAATAATGAATCAAATCAGTACAAGGAGGTGAGGACTTCCTTTTTCACAGCTCATAGCAAAAGGTACTTCCTTCCCAGATCAAAAGATTTCCTAACCAATGTTACATGGCGAGTATCTAGGTGTCTTAACACACCACCACATCAGAATGAAAAAGGTGTATCTATACTATAAGATGGTGCTAGGGATTGCTTACCAAATGCTACAATGCTGCACTTGTTGTGTTGAGCTAGTCTATTTCCAGTACACCTCCTATTGGCAAGTGTAAGTTACTGCTGGAGTGTCTGTACGAGAGAGAGAAACCTGATGACAACTCCCACCCTACAATCATCCAAGAGGTTTGTTAACCAGAAATTAGAGAAACAGATACTGATTAGCAAAGGTCCCAGCAAAGATCCTTGAGGAACTCCACTGGTTATCTTCATACTCTCTCAGAATGCATCTCCTACCCTTACTGTGCGAATCCTGTCCCTAAGAAGCACATGCATACAGCTGTTTATGACCAGAAGCACTGTAGTGGAAAGCAAATATTCATTAAAAGGAGAGCTTGTCTGGAATTTGAACCAGGGGCCTCTCATACTCAAAGCAAGACTCAACACTTGGCCAATGAACCAAAGGCAGGAATCTTTTTTTATAATTGAAGAGAGAAGGATGGACATCAAGAAATGACCATTCAGGGACACCAGAATGGAGAAAGATGATATTGGAGTTAGCAGGTGCATCACTAACATAGATGGATCAAATAACCAATCTTGTTATTTCTTAAAAACATCAGCAGAAAAGTCCAAATCTCAAAGTTTAATGGGGGTAGCCTTTCAAGCAGAATGTCTTTTTGCAGTCAACAAATACAGTCCTGATAAGCAGGCCTACACATCTGTGTAAAGTCTGTTATCACACATGTTAAATGAGAGCCTAAAATTATGCTGTGAGTGGGTCAGGAGGCAGAAGAGAAGCAGGTGATCTAGGGTTTACCTATAAAACGTCTTTTCAAATTTTTTTTTGGAAAGAGCAGTACGGCCATGGGCCTGTAATATTCTGGTTGGGAATGGTTAGGAACTGGGATAATTGTGGTTGTTTTCCTTATTAGGGGAATTATGCCAACCTGAAAAGAAACGTTAAAAATAAAGATGAATCACCTTTTTTTTTTAAAGAATTTGAAGAATTTGAATGGTGTTTGAACTTTTGATTCTTTTCCAATACTGGTGAGCAGTTTGCATACTGACAGTGGAGATCTGATAAAAGTTCAATATAGGGCTAAAGCAGTGTGTGTTCTACAGGGATTAGTGAAAGTGATGGGAGAAGAGACAGTAAAGGATGCTGCTGTTTAGTGGAAGGGGTGGTGGCAGAAATGAAGTTGGGTAAATAGTATTTTAGCTTATTAGCACTTATGTAGGGGGACTGACTTGTTTTGTCTCAGCAAAAAAAATTTTTTTGCCTCAATTTTTTTTTTAATCTCAGACCAGAATCTTTTGTGGTTATGTGAAAACAAGAATTCTGGGATTTATAACCTAAGCAGTTTTTACTTATCTAACATTCCCTTCTACTCTTTGGAAGTGAGCAAGTAGCCACACCAACTCTCATTACCCCCTACAACCAAACTCCACAGCATTGCGCACACGCACACCTCAAAGCACCTACACTTTAGCAAGTGCTCCCCATCAACTTAAAGGGAATCAATGTTTCCCCAGATTCAAAATGAAACTCAAAGTATCTCTTCATCCAAACCAAATGCACAGGCCACGTTATCTAACACAGTATCCCAATCTTCTTTCCACTTCTCACAAAATTACTGAAGGTTGACCCACTTTAGATACTAATGTGAACATCGTACATTACACACTGATTACTACACTGTACATGGAGTTTTTCTATGTAACTAATCTGAACTACTCTATCACTGCTTACACTTCTGCCTTTTTTGTTCGTGAACTGTTGCGTTTCACCCAGGCTTAGCTTTAAATTGGTCAGTACTGATTAATGCACTACCCTAGTAAGTAAAGTGTTAAGGCTCTTTCTATAGTAGAAAATGCATGGCTTGTAAAGTCTACAGTATCCAAACACTGACCACAAAATAAAAACTACCAGTGTTTTTTGGTACACCTCATACTACCCGAGCACGAAAGAAAAGATTTAAAGCAAGGTCTACAAGTTTTGACAAAAGGAGGGGAGGGAAGTGGGTATGAACAGAAAGTGCACCTAACAGAAAATTGTTGAAGAAGGTCCTCTAACATTCTAACTACTGCCCACCAGAAAAAGTGAGAAAAATGACTTACTTTGCAAAAAAGGTAAAGATATTCCCTCTAATGGCTTAAACTTTTGGAGACGTCATTATGGCTTAATGGCAGCAATGACATCTGCAGAGTGAATATAGAATGGGGCTTATGGGTAAGAAAGGATATCAAGCTGTGAGAAGTTTGATGTCAGGCAAAAAGCAACAAAGGAGACCAGTCCACCAATTTCAGTGTCTGGACAGGACCTGAAAATACAGATAAGACCCACTGGAAGCAAATAATCAGACGAGAGGAAATTAAGGATCGAGATGAGGTTAAATCCTAATTAAGTTTCTCAAATAAGCAAAGACTAGCATATATAGGACTAATAAAGGAAGTCAGAAAACATCTCAGGGAAAGCAGGGTAGGCAACCAACAGAAACCTATGACACTATCAATGTTAACTGAACCCAGATAGTTAAATGGAGCACATAAGGCACAGACAGCAACTAAAACAATAACGGGGGTGCCTTGAGGAAAGACTGGAACAGCAGATTAAACACGCAAAGAATTACAATGGGAAGAAATATGCCAAGTGTCCAAATATACCGGTCAGGGAAATTCGGCATGTATACCCCATAACTGTCTGTATAGGTATCTTTATATGCGTAGTAAACTTAACAAGATTCTCCCACAAGTGCCAGAAAATACTGGAGATGTGCTTCTGGGGATAAAGGAACTGGAAACACATTCTGGGCTTATGCAGAGATTAGTAATTTTGGGGGAAGTACAACAAATTTTGGCAAATATATTGGGTCAAGAAGTACTTTTGCAGAAGGATACAATGTTATTGACCCGATATCTGAACTTCAGAAAACCTAGACAGTATCATGAACCAATTACTTTGCTTATGTTAGCGGCTAAAAGATTATTACTAGAATATGGAAATTAAAGAAAGAAAATGACTCAAAAGATTTATTTACAGTGATGGAGGAGATCAAAGAAAATGAACTGAATCAAAGAAATATGAATCTAGGGAAAGTTTCACAGAAATAAATGGATGCCATGGGATCGGTGCTATCAAAATAGGCAAAAATCAATAAATCATGAGGGGCATACTAGTAAGGAGGAATTATAGAAACAAGGTTAGATAAAGTCCACTCCGGACACAGTAGGATATGCTGTGCCTGAAACAAAACCTACAGAAAACCAATGTCAATTTGATGGTGACATTGTACTTATTTGTGATCTCCCAAGGGTGATTCAGTTTTGTTACACTAATATACCAATGTAGGTAGTTTGTAAGATTCTAATAATCTCCAAGATTAACAAGTGCACCATGCACAAGGATTGCACAGTATATTAATACTGTGACTGCTGCACTGAATAAAGTTAAATCTTACAAATAAGAAGGTAGGCTGGATTTTCTTATTAAAAACAACAAGACAACTGGTGTGCAAGTTCTGACCGGGAAGATGTTTAGTAGTGATAGAGAGTGAAGAAAAAATGAGAGTTATATACTTACCATAAATCTAGCTCTGTAAACCCAGGTCCCATAACAATGCTCAGCTCCCATTTTTGCAGTTTTCTTGTTGTATGAAATTGGGATATCCTAAGGATACAACATGCATGTAACCTTTGGTCAAGTACGGGTAAGTAGTGGCAGACTTTCCACTGCCATCTACTGTGGGACTGTTGAAGGGAGAGCTACAGAGAGTCTGGTTGCCCTGATCCTCAGGTAGAGGAAGGCTGGGTTGGGTAACATTACTAAAGCTAGGAACAATATTACCACACTTATAAGTTTAAGTACATAACTTTCATGTCTTTGACAAACAGTAATCCATCTTTAATAAGAGGTAAGACAGTGTCCCTGGCTACATACCTGGGTGGACCCAGCAACACAGACATACCTTTCAGTACAGTAGCTTCAAAGAAGGCCTTGTCCTGGAAGCTATGTGCAACTTGCACTGCTTGAGAAAGGTACTGAGTTTTGACCAAGTGGCCACTGCTCATAGCCCATTGATGCATTTTTCAGGAAGGTGGCAAATGTAGACACTGCCCTGGAAAAATGCGTCTTTGGTATTGAGGCCAAACTGCAGCCTCCCTTGCTACATAAAAATGTAATACAGTCTGACAGCTGGATATCTCAATGTCTTTTGTGTTGTGGTGCAAAACAGATCATGATCTTGATGCTCCTCCTAATGTTCTTTAATTCTGTTAATGCAGAACATTAGTACTCTGAAAAGCCATTCAACTGTGAACCAAATCAGTCAAAAAATGGATAGACAATGACTGCGTGAAAAAAGGCATTTGACAGTCAAGCAGGACTGTCAAAACAGTGAGGAAATTGTCTCTGAATCTGGAAAAGTAGCAAATGTTGACATCAAACCTTAACCACATGCAAAAATGTGAAAAAGGGGGTTGATGTTGATGATGAGCCAAGTAAAGATGAAGGCATTCTTCTTTACACTGGTAGTTAGAGAAGAGCACTTTGAGGCTGACAGACTGGTTGTAGTTAGATTAAGTTGACATTTTAGGCACGAATGATAAAGATCAAAAGCACAAGTCTATGCTTGTGAAAGGTCAGTTATGGAGATTTTCATCAAAATTACTTGCAGTTCTGACATCTGCTGAATGATGCAATCACCACCAGAAATACAGACCTTCAGGACAAAAATCTGAGGTCTGCTTTAGCAGCTGGTTTGAAGGGGAGTTTTACTTGTACTACCAGGATGGAATACATTATCCCAAAATATGACATTGTCTCTCTAACTGGCAAAAACAACACAGACCCTTTGTAAAGCCTTACTAACCCCTGTAGCTGCAATGAAGAGCATAAGCTAACTACGATGAAAATTAGAGATGGTAGTAAAATTGACCCTGATGGCGAAGTATTTCAAGACTTGCTGTAGGGGGAACTGGCTGGGGTGATGCTGTCAGGCTGCCCAGTGAATGTACTGCTTTCATTTTTCTTTATATGCTTTCCCGGTAGAGGGCTTCTGTGGTGAAGTCATGATCTCTATGACCTTTGGTAAAAATCTGGGACAACCTGTCACATTTAAAATTGGAGAAGCCATACAGATACCTTAAGGGAGTTGATATCTGGTTGTGGCTGACACAAGGTGTGAGAAGTTAGTCCCTGCATCCAGTAGATGGCATTGCAGTGTGCCAAAAATACTGAGCGCTCCCAAACTTTATAATGTGTGCTGCTTACGTTCACACAACTTTACTATAGTTGCAAAGGCAAACTAGGTCAGAACGGTTACTTCAACTCAAAACATAAGAATAAGAGGAAAAGTGTAGAAAGGGAAATGTTTGGCAACTGAGCAAGAAACCAAAACGGCTGTGCAACTGAGTCTCCCTTCGTCACCATTATTTTCAACAGAAAATAGCGAGAATAAAAATAAAATGCTTCATCTAAATGAGGACAGAGGTGAAGTCAGTGCTTATTTCTAATTCTTAGGACTTTACAACCACTCCAGTGATACTCGGTGGTGTCAACAAAAGAAAGGACTCAAATTTTCACTTAAAGGAAACAAGGATTTTCTTAGAAGACATCTTACAAATTTAATTAATCCAAACTATTATTGAAATTACAAGAAAAGAAAACAGCTCTCATTATAATGGGTATTGCAAGTTTTAAAGCTATTTATTTTATTTCATTTGTTGACCGGGCATGTCCGACTTGGCCAGAGGCCCGATTTCAGCAGAGACCTGGGGAGAAAAGCTTCACAGTAATATATGAGAATACAGAACATAATAACATAAGTACAATAGAATTATTTTACAGCATCTAGAAACAGTAAAAATCAAGGTCCTTTTAACTAGTGGAGACCCAGGGGAAAACGCCACATTAGTACAGTACAAACAAGTAGTAAATATAATACAAATCAGTAGAACTATACAATTACAGTTGCAGAGAATCTAGTAGCAGTAAATATAATCAGTAGGACTGTACAAGAGTAAAACAGTAGATAGAATGTAAGCTAAAGTTTGCAAAAGGGATGTTAGACGGTGAGGAAGCTAACTAAGGGTGGGAAAGCAGACTAGTAACTAACGAGTAACTAGATATTAATAGTGATATTAACTCTGCATTAAAAATTAAGTTACTTTTCTTATTGAAAGAATAACCAAACTGGAGAGACAGCTGTCAAAAGAAGATGACACAATTGCTTCCAAAAATCCCAGCTAAGCTGTGAGGAGAAAACATCTGTTTAAAGTCTCTTTTTTTTTTTGGAATTAAGCAGGAAAATCCAGATGCAACATTATCATCCACTGATAAAATGAATATTATACCCCCGAAAAACTACATGACAGAATACAGGACATATTTAATATGGTGGCCGTCCTTTCTGAATGTTGTCATCCTGTGCAACTGACAGTGGTCATTACACATTGTGACCCTACCACCGAAAGGCAAACCTTCAAGAATTGAGCATGTCAGACTTGCTGCTGCCACATTTTAATACTATTAGAGCAGCTAAAAAAGAAGGGAATCATCAACTTCCTGGAGAAATTTAACAGTAGAACGCTCAAAAGACAGCTCCAGGTGTTCAAATGCTGAGCTAGAAAAGCCTAATTTGTCACATATCCTTTTCATGGAAAGACTATTTATGCTGAAAATAGTGTGCAAGACTTTCAAATCTGTAAGCAGCTATTTAAACACGGATAGGGTAGAGATGAGTGAAAAACCCACAAACGGTAGATAAAATTTTAGTAGGGTCACTGTTTCAGTATTACTCACCAAGTATGGAAACTATCTGCAGGCTGTTGGCTACTTGACTATCAAAGAGCTTAAGTGTCCCCCTCCGTGTGGGGATGCATGCCTGCATCCTGCATAAAAAGGAGCATTAACAGTACCATCTTCTGTTCTCTTTTTGCCATCAAACCTCACAATGGCCATGCCCCATGTAAAGAAGAACCAACATAGTATAGTCAAAACGTCTGAACCTCACCTTTGCAGTATCCCACCCAGATATGCTAGGGTTTCATTTCTGAAGACAAAAGAAGGTGCCACTACAACAATGACCTTACTCAAACATCTACTGTTATGGTGAGTTCTCATATGATTGCATTGCTTCTTGTAAAGTCAAACAGACTACTACACGCTCATTCCCAAGCCAGAGATGGGGGTTGACCTGTTATACCAGGTATTCCATTACAGAATATCCCGAAAGAGATGTGCTTAACCCTACCTTACCTTTAGATTGTATGTTCACCTCGCAGTGCTTGGAGGAGATGTGAAAAGAAAACCAGGTGGCCAACTCAAAAAAGGACTAGGTCGATACCTGCCAGAAGAAAGGTACTAAAGTAGACACTTCTGTGCTTATACATGTCCCTCCAGACATTCGCCCTTCTTCTCACAGCAAAAGACTAGGTGGTTAGCTAGCCACTTGGAAAGCATATTGCCTTGTAACTGGTTTGCCACTCATATATGCAAAGACTATGAACTGATTTGATCATGAAGGGCTTTTGCATGGCTCAACTAATAGCATAACTGCCCATGGATGTGCTGCAGGCACAGAATCCTCTCTGCTTTATAGCTTTGGGAAGAATACTGGGCAGCTGAATTGACTGGGTAGGATACTTCCAACATCAGGCATGAAAGATTAATCTATCCTGTGGTTGCTGCAGTCCCTGTGAAAGTCTGTCATGGGCTTTTAACCATACGGGCTTTTAGTTGTGAAATCCTTCTCACAGAGGTTATTCCTATCTACAAGATAGTTTTCTATGATGAGAGCAATGCCAAAGCTACAGGCTCCAAAGAGGTTTACAAAGACAGCTGTTGAAGGAGGAAAAATACCATAGAGGAACAGTTCTCAGTGGCCATAAATGGATCATTGCATTCAAGAACTGCTTGACAAGCACGTTACCCTGCCACGCGGGTTAGACTAATGGGAGGTAAGCACATATGGCTGACACAAGAACCTTAACGCATTCACACCCACACTGCTAACCATGCTGTACTTTACTCCTGCAATGATAGTTGTGTAGGCTGCCTTGTTCCATTTAAGCTGACAGTGCCTGAAAGTCTAATCACATAACAGGGCTGAATTTGTAAAATTTGAATCTGTGATTAAGCAGTTTAAATAAGAGAAAATAATTAAATATAAAGTAAAGCTAAAATCACTTTACTTCAGCTGAAAATGTTTTCCACATATCCACCATTTTATTTTGAGCTCCAAGCAAATGCTGTCCAGTCAGACTGCGATCAGGAATGGATATCTCATTAAACTGACTGCCAGCAGGTGTTAAGATAAATACAACAGTTAGGTATTCACCATAATGATGCACTTGTTACCTATTTTCATCTTTCCTCAATCTTTGGGTTTCAGATACAACCTCAGATCTGACTTCGGCCACTTCCCAGACCATAGCTCAAGCTTCTCCCCTTACCCACAATCCTCTTTCAAGCCCCAGATTATCTCAGATCAAGTATGCTCCCTTGATATTAGTGCATACCGTAAATACCTAGAAATGTGGTAGGAAAGGTATCTGGAGACGAGAGAGAAATAACAAATAGTAAATTCCTCCAGGTTATACCAGTAGACCATATATACATTTTCTACTAAAGGAAGGGGAAAGAAAGGGGGGCAGGTTGAGGAAGGACAAACAGACAGCACAGATGCTTTGTTATGGTGAGTACATGACTTTTAGGTCGGATGTCTTTTTCATCCGTTCCTCAATCTTTGGAACAGAGTCTCCTACTAGTATCAACTCAGGGTGGTCTCATGGAAATATATTCCAGAGTAAAGCAGAAGTGAGTGTCACCCTATTCCTAGAAAGTATATCCAACTTCTAATGTGCTATGAATGTATGAGCATTGGACCAAGTAGCAGCAGCACAAATGTCGTCTGTAGAGGTTCTGGATAAGAAGTCAGAAGTGGTGAATACTGACCAAATAGATTGAGCTTGTAGTGGTCTTGGTAAAAGCAAACCTTTGTATTTATAAACATAAAAACCTGAAATTGTGAGATGCACACCTCGTCTCCAAACACCAGAACATAAAAAAGCCATTTGAAGGACAGGAAGCAAACGAGTAGCAAGGAAATCAAAGGTTTTATTGAAAATAAAAGTAAAGTTAAGCATTTTCATCCATAACATGTGGGCTTCATCAGAACTAGTTTAAACTCTGAAAATACATTCATTAAATAAGTACCTTGCTCAATCAGATGACCCAATCATGCAAACAGAAAACAGTACTAGATACCTATTTGTAAATAGTTTAAAACAATGTTGGTAAAACAGTTTAAAAGTTAACAGTTAAAAAAACGTACGTAATTGTTCAATGCTGTATCATTTAAAATCGCACTCAACAATTACTCTGCGATTCAAACAGGAAATGTCATGGGATCATACCACTCAACTGTCCAGATTTTTGCCTTGTATTTTAGGTCTGTTTCTCCAAAAATTGTGTTTTTTCTGGCAGATCATTGGCAAATCACTGAGGAATGAAGTCAGAAAATAACAGAAATTTGAATTTTAGACTTCATATCCTTTATAAAATTAATGTTAATGCAAAACCTGTTCTATCAACTTTCTAAATTGTCCCTATTTTTGGGTCTTTGTCCCTACATGATTTATGGCTTTGTCCAGATTACTTGCTGTAAAAGGTTGACGGGTATGCATGGGATGTCAATTCATAGACCATTGGACTGAATCGAGTCCTTTGAAGTACTCTCATATAGTATCTTGCTAGAGGAAGAATAGTTATGGTAGTTACCACTGACTCCAGAAGGCAAAAGACCAGCCAGGCTGGTGGTGACTGCAGCGAGAGTAGATTTTTCACTTAGGTTCATACTAGGCTATCTGCCCTAGGGCATTTATAAGCCTAGCCAGAGTGTGTTTGGCTTTCGCCACCCATTTTAAATTAATTTTGCTATGCTCTTTTTCGAGGTTAGTATACTGTGCCTCTGTTTAACAGTGACACAGAAGTGATACCCGGGGTAAACCTACGATCTCCCATCCACTCATCAAGATTCCTCTTGGAGAGTCAATGAGGGACTCTGCCTAACCTGGACTGGGATTTTATTCCAGAGTGAAGGGAGCCTCTGGGTTATGAATCTGTCCCTCCAGCATGTCCTATTTATTTCAGTGCTGAGGTTCAAGTCTCTCAAGTGCGTAGCTCGATGGGATTTGGATTTTCTGAGGTGCAGCATGTCCATTAATTCCGGGTTGGACATGGCTTTATCCGTCAGGCACAGATCGCCTCTGAGCAGGCGGTATGCCACTGAGTAGAGCTGGAGTTTCTTTAACCGGGCAGCATATGGCATCTGTTTGAGCCCTTTGATCCTCTTGATGAGGTACTTTTGGGGTCTTTCCAGTTGCTGCAGGTGTCTGGTAAGGTATATCCCAAAAGGGGCATTGTACTCAATTATGGGCCTGATGAGGGATGAGTAAAGAGGCACAATGACCTCCCCTGATCTAGATGCAAATCCCTTCATGATTAGGTGGGCTATATAAAATGTTTTTCTAACCACTTTGGCCACGTGGTTGTCAAATGAGAGATTGCTATCAACTTGGGTCCCCAGGTCCCTAATTACTTGTTCTGTACTTAATGGATTACCACCTATGTGGTAATTTGTGGGCACTTTGTTTTTGCCAAAGGGGATGACTATACACTTTTTGGCGTTTAGCTTGAGGCCATGGCTCTGGCACCAGTTGTCTGTTTCTATGAGGCCCTTTTGGAGGATGCTTGCGTCAGCTGGAGAGTCGATTATGGCGCCCAGTTTGCAGTCATCTGCGAACTTGGTCAGCCACAGTCCTTCCGTGTTGGCCTGTACCTCCGAGAAATATATACCGAACAAGAGAGTTCCCAGGACTGAGCCTTGTGGGACACCACTTGTAACTGGTTTGGAGTCTGACATGGCTCCAGCAATTCTAACCATGTGGGTTCAGTCCTTGAGCCAGTTTGCAACCCATCTAGTGGCATAGGGGTTTATATTTAAGCTGGTGAGCTTATCTATAATGCCCGAGTGGGGTATTGTATCGAAGGCTTTTGCGAGGTCCAGATAGGCTGTGTGGACCACCTTCCCCTCGTCAATGGCCTTGGTGACTGTTTCAAAGAAATCGACCAGGTTTAAGAGGCAGGATCTGCCCTTAAAGCCGAACTGGGTAGGATCCAGTGTCTGTAGGTCCCCAATATCTTTATTTATGAGGTCCATGATGATCCTTTCCATAGCTTTGCAGACCAAGCTAGTCAGGCTTATGGGGCAATAGTTTCCAGGATCCGTTGAGGAACCACCTTTGTGGAGAGGGACCACTGTTGCTGTACGCCACTCTTTGGGCACATATCCTGTAGTAAGGCTGAGATTGAACAGTAGTTTTATGTCTGGGTTTAGCTCTTCTTGGAGTTCATGTAGGACGCAGCCCGGGACACCGTCTGGTCCCATTGATGCTGTGTTTTTTGCTTTGGAGAGGGCGGCTCTTACCTATGCATCTGAGATGTCAGGGGGGCAGCACTCTGCTGGGATAGATATTTGCCCTTTTGGTGGGGAGTTTGCTGAACCTGTCAGCTAGGATGTTGGCAATGTCTGTGGGTTCAGTGTATTTTTTGTCATTTTGGACTAATTCTGAGCATATCTGGGAATTCCCACCCAGGTTCCTAACATAACTAAAGAAAGCCTTGTGATTATCCTTAGTGTCCTGTGCAATTTGTCTTTCGAAGCTGGCCTTAGACGATTTTATGAGTGCCCGTAGTTTTTTGCTAATACTGATCAGAGATGCCTTCCCTTTTTGGGATTTTGCTCTGTCATGTAGTAGCTTCCTCCTTCTATTGTATAGTTTGTTTATGGCTGGGGTCCACCAGTCTGCCTTTGGAGGATTGGGTCTTGGTTTTATTTGGGATTGCATGATCCATGCATTCCTGAAGGTGTTCATAGAATGCGTTTATAAAGGATTCTGTGGTTTTCCACAGGCCTGGGGGCTTTGAAGGATTCCACCTCGGTTTTGAGGAGTGTGAAATTTGCTTTAGAGAAGTTTTTCACTGTGGTTTTCTGGGCAGGAGGTGGGGTTGGGATGTGAATATCCAGTGAGATTAGTTTATGGTCTGATCTTACCAGTGAGGGATACACTTCTGGTCTGCAACATAGAGTCCCCATGTTGGTGATGATCAGGTCCAGTATGTTTTCCCCTCTTGTGGGAGTGGTAACAAGTTGTTCCATAGCATTTGAGTTTATAAATTCTAGGAACCTTTGGGCCAGGGTGTTGGAGCTAGAGTAATGCTCCCAGTCTATGTTTGGGTAGTTGAAGTCGCCCAATATAATGGTGTTTGGAGAGACCTTCATATTTTCCAGTGTTCTCAGGAAGGCCGAGTGGGGTTCCTGGGTTTGGGAGGGTGGTCTGTAGCAGGCTATAAACTGGAAGGCAGTTTTACCCACTGTTAGTTGCACATGGATAGTCTCTGATGCTTCGTGCTGTGCCACCAACCTGGAGGTGTGGGTATCTTTGGTGAATATTGATACTCCCCCTCCTTTTGTGGTTCGGTCCAAGTTTTGGGGCGAAAAGCATGGTATGAGGTATAACCTGGTAGTGCTGGGGTGCTCTCGGGAGCCTTGAACCAGGTTTCTGTTATTGCACAGATATCGATGTTCTCCATGCTAAGGAGAGTTTCGAGTGTGTGCATCTTGAGGTTTAGACTTCTGGCATTGAGTAGCATTACTCTTAGTTTCTTATCCCTTGTGATACCTATGGAGGTGGGTTTGTCTTTTGAGCCTTGCCTAAAAAAGGCACTATGGGGTAGCAAGAGCCTTTGCCAATATCCGAAAGCCCAGGGGTGACAGGTGCAAGCCGTCCCTAGCGAAGCATCGTGGCTTGTCGAGCATGTCATCCCAGGCTGACAGGCATTGGATCCCCATTGAATGATACCAATACTTAAGCCAATTGTTGAAATTGATCATCTTGTCTTCATATTGTGGCATCATTCTTGGTGAGGGTAAGATGCTACTCAAGGTCAGGGTCATACCGGCCTGGGCTACATGCACAGAGAGCTCCTCTATGTCTCTTTTCATGTAGTCCAGGGAGGTACGTCTCAGGTCATTCACACCAGCATGGACAATGACCGAGTCATATTTGTACTTGCCTTGGAGTGACCTGAGTGCTTGTGTTATGTGGCGGATCCTAGCGCCCAAAAGGCAGCTCACCGTGACCTTCTCCTTGTTCAGCCTGGTGAGCGGGACGTCAGTGTGCCTGACGATAGAGTCACCTATTACAAGTGTATCTGGTGTGTTGTTTAGCCTTAAGGGCTGTGACTGTTTGGCACACTGGCTTTGTGAGCTATGTGTTGCACGTGTTTTGTTTTGGGGTAGCGGTTGCTTGGGTGTCTGCTTTGGAGGTCTCTGCTGCTTAGGCAGATTTTTATTTAGGGCCTCAGAGTATGTTTTTGTGTGTTTATGTGTTTGGTTTGCTGTCGTGGTAGGTCTATGAGAGACTGGAATTGTAGTGAGTGTGGTTTCCTTCTCCTCCTGACTGGTTACGCCAGTACTGAGTTGAGAGAGCTTAGCCTCCAGTTTGGCTATATGGTTGCATCTCTCACGTGTTGGAATTTGTTGGGAGGAGGAGAGGGTTGTCTGTTGTAAGTTGTAATATGGACAATCTGGACCAAGGAAGCTGAGATACTTCAGAAACTATTCCCAGATAAGCCCCTATGAACTCCAGGGTTTGAAGGAAAGGAGGTGAGATTTGTTGAAGCTGTGATGCCCGCGTGCAGACAAATGGAGCAGGCAGTACCTGGCATGTGTCAGTAGATGGCCTGGTGGGAGCCATGAGGAGCCAGTCACTGAGGTATGGAAACACCTGGAATCCCAGCAATCTCAGGTAAGCTGCAACCACTGCCATGCATTTGGTAAACATCCAGGGGGCTGTGGTGAGACCTAAGGGCAGGGCTCTGCATTGAAAGTGTCTGGTTCCCAGCTGGAAGCAAAGGTATCTCCAGGATCACCTGTCTATTTTTATGTGACAGCATTCATCTTGGAGATCTGTCAAGCACATCTGATCATCCTTCTTCAAATAAGGGAGAGTGGACTGAACAGTGACCATTCGGAACTTGGAGTGTTTGACAAACTGGTTTAAGTGGTTTAGGTCCAATAATGGCCTGAGGTCCCCCATTTTCTTTGGCACCAAAAGGAATCCTGAATAAGTTACAAATCCTCACTGGTCTAGTGGTACCTCGTGGATGACTAGCAGCTTTTCTATCTCTGAGGCTACTTTCTTCCTCTGATGAGGTGGTACATCAGGAATTTTTCATAGGTGAATGGGTAGGGTAAGGGAATGCAATAAACTCTAGTAATTATTCTCTGCATCCAGACATCTTTGGTGATGAACATCCAGGCTTCCAAGTGCAGAGGTAAGCCCCCCCCAACTATCTGCAGAGTGCAGTGGTCAGGCAAGCTTTCAGGGGCACTGGAAAGGCTTATGAGTAAAAAGAGCTCTGAAGTCTTGGTTTTGTGGGCCCCCTGCTGTGTGGGGGACATCTGCTTTAAAGTCCCCTCTCCCCCCCGCTGGGGATCCATCTCCACAGAAGTCCCGAGAGAAACCTTGCAATTTCCAAAAAACACATCTTTCTACCCCCCACCCCCCCTTTCTGGTTTCTTGAGATGATCCTCTGAAGAGTAGAAAAATGTATCCCTAAAGCAGATAGGATTTTCAAATCTTGTTCATCCCTGGGGTCTCCCTAACTTTGGTTCCAAATAAAGTAGCTCCAAAGGGTGAACTGATGAAGGACATCTTGTAGGGCTCCACAAAGTGGCAAAGACACATCCAGGAGTAACTTCTAACACAAATGTGAACCTGCCACTCTCGTAACACCCTCCGCAGCATGTGAGATTAGACACACTGAGGCGTTTGACAGGGACTGAAGGGTGGCCAGTTGCAAAGAGAATGCCCTTTTATCCTCCGCTGACATGGACCCTGAGGGGGATAAGGTACGCTTTTTTGTTAAATCCCTGTGAAACCTTGTGAAATGTGGCAAGTAATTCAGTGATCGCAGGGCAAAGGTTGCAGAAGCAAAAATTCATTTCCTGCACTTGTCTAGTGCCAAAGACTTTGTTTGGGTGATGGACAGAGGGACTTTCCTCAGCAAGTTCCTGGCTGCAGCAACCACCATGGCACCAACCAGCGGACCCCTGCTTAAATTGGCACAGTCCTTTGGTGCAACTAAATATCTGTCTTTTTTTTTGGAATGGGCTCTGTCATATCTGGATCCTTCCATGTCTGAATGAGACATCATCAAAGGGGTGACCTGGGGGATGCCTTCCCTTCATCAAACTCAGTGTCTTCTATTAAAGACTTCAGTGGGAAAGCAATGTCCCTCCTCTTGCACTTCCGGAGAACTTCCTAATGGGGATAATCCAAGAAGGACCTGGAAGTCTGTTGGGAGGCCTGCAAAAGGACAGTCTCAAAGCTAGAACAGACCAGCTGCCCCAATAAGATAGAATGAGCACACTCAGGACCCAGGTTAGAGAGTTGCGGAAGTGGAGGACCCAAGGAGGGTAAGGATGTCTCATCTCCAGTCACTTGCACAGCTCTCCTCATGGTCTCAAATGCAGATGTCAATGGAGAGCCCAGGACCACTCCAGTAGGAGACGAAGCCACCTGCCTGGAGAAAACCAGGACTTCCCTGTGACTCCGTCTCAATATAGAGGTCAGAGCCAAACTGTCTAGTGCAGAAGTCCTGAAAGGAAGGGACAGCTCTGAAATTTTCAGAGTGTAACCCCTTCTTCCGGATCTAGCACCTAATCTATGCCTCTGCCAAGGTCAGTGTCAGCTGGATCAGAGAAGCAGTCTGATTCAAAGAATACCAGGTCTTCAGATCTGACTCGGACAATGACAGAATTCTCGGATCCTGAACCTCTAAAGCCAAAGGGTGGAGCAGAGTAGGAAGCCACTAGAGGTGTCTGGATTGGTCCAAGGTTGACAGGTTCGATGGGAGACCGTGATGGAAGAACTCCCAACTGAATTTGGGTCCTAAGAAATTTTTTTCCTCGTCCTGTCCATGTCTGCTTCAAACATTCGCCTTGTAGATCTGAAAGACGAGGAAGATGGAGGCCTTGAAACTCTACATGGAGTTTCTTGAAGAAAAGGAGAATGAAGTCTTGATGAAACTGGCTCTAATTATGGGTTGGAGACTTGTGCAGAGCCAACAGTGTATCGGAAGAGGCAGACAGATCCGAAACTTAAGAAATCTTAAAGGGCGTAGCTGAAGTCAGTGCCAAGTGAAGACAGCTGTCAGGGGAGTGCTTCCTCGATTCTTTAGATTTTTATCTTTGGTCTTGTCACCTTTCACCCCTTAAGACTTTTCTGCACATTCAGCAGTGGAAGGGGAAGCTCCAGACAATATAAAAGATGATGACAATGGCACTAAACATTTGAGAATAAGTTTGCTCCTGTGTTCAGCCACGGCCCTGTCACTGAACACGGAACAAAATGTCACACTACCTCAAGATGAGCGGCCCCAAGACAATATACGCATGCAGAGTGATCAGAGTTGGATACTTTCTGCCCACACGATAAACATTTCTTAAAACTCATAGGTTTGGCCGACATCCTACAAAGAAAGCCGAAACAACCCTGAAAAGCAAAACAAATACACAATGAAAGCTAGAGAAGAGCAGACAGAACACCAATAATGGTACTAAAAATTCCCACAAACTTGGGAAAGAAAATACCAACAATCGTACTGAGATTACTCTGAGTAGAGGAAAAGGGGGAGAAAGGGCTAGGTCTAGGACAGAAACAACCACCAGCAACAGTAACAATAACACTAAAAGCTTACTTATTTATTTATTTTTTAATACTATAGGGGAAGCAGGAGGAAAAACAAAGAAATTAAAGGATCCTGACCAAATAGGGTAACCTTAACCACAAAACTGACTTATCTCCCAAAAAGCTTTAGCCATGAAGAAATTTATTCTGTTCACTGGAAGTGGCAAATGAGACCGGAGGTAATCTGGGGCTTGGGAGAGGATTATAGATAAGGGCAGGAGTTTGAGCTATGGATCCAAAGTATGAGAACTGGCTGAAGTCAGATCAGAGGTCGGATCCAAGACCCAAAGGGAGATCTGACGCACAGTAGAGTAGGGTCATGTCCATCCTAAGAGGGTCCCTTGTTCCTCTTTTTTGCTCCAAACAAAATAATCTTTCCAGGTATGATTTCCTAGTGCTAGATCTTCTGACCTATCTCAAAATGGTCAGCATGTCCTGAGAGAAAAGGTACCTGTCAGGATTAAGATCTTCAAAGCCGCCAACCTGAACACTTTCAGGTTTTGATGCACCAGTGTTCAAATACTGCGTGACCAGGTCTATAATTTCTGGTAACTTACTGCACCTACACTGAACAGTGTTGTTTGGGCCAGGGTTACATGAGGAGGATTCATGTCAGGCTGCTCCCTGTACACCACATGAGTTTACAGTTGTCGAGTGGGAGTACTGCAAAAATCTGTGCCACCATTAAAAGAAGCCATCAATCTTCCAAACACTTCACCAAGCGAGTCTTGCGCAATAAACTGAGCTCTGAGTATCATTACAGCAGGCTACAAAATGGAATTTGAGACAATTTCTTTTGAGAACACCTGTGATACAAGAGGAGGAAATACACCTTGTATTTGTCCACAGACCAGCTAGTATTAGACCAGGAAGCAAATCACAAAAGATAGAGCAGCTCACAAAGTCAAATGGAACCCTGGTACATCCAAGCCTGAAGGGACTCAAGCTGATTACCTGGAATATCTGAATTTTATTTCTACTATGCACCTTTTCTCTGTCTGAGAGCCAAAAAGTACAGTTTTGTACCTACCATAAATGTAGATGTTCGAGTGCTAATACAGCTGCAGTAATCACAGATGGGTTCTCTGCCATCAGGCGGGTCCCCGGTCGGCCGAATTCCAAAGTCTAGGTCCGGCGTCGGTTGTTGTCGCTTTCTCTCCTGACGTCAGTGAGGCAGGGGTATATAAGACACAGCCGACGCCATGTTCTTCAGTCTTTCTTGCCCCAGATGTCAGGTGCCCCCAGAAGGAAGGCAATACATAAATTATATTTATATATATGCAATGTAGTATAATCCAAATCAGTAGTTGCAAGCAAATATACCATAGAAGGATAACCCAAACAGGTTTTATGAAAAGGGGGTTAGGTCCTAGTCCTTTACCAAGAGGGGAAGGAGGGAGGGAAAGCTGTACTGCAGCTGTATTAGCACTCGAACATCTACATTTATGGTAGGTACAAAACTGTACTATGTTCATCGTGCATACAGCTGCAGTAATCACAGATGGGTAGAATCCCAAAGCTGCGTACAGGGTGGTAGGCACTAGTTGGAACTGGGATGAGCCAGAATGCCCTGCAACACAGCAGTGGCAAAGCCTGCTCTAGTTTTGGAATATAAAGGCAGGTGGTAGTGTTTTGTGAAGGTATGCACAGAACTCCAAGTGGCTGCCTCCAAAATATCTTTGGTAGGAACTCCTCTGAGGAAGGCTGTAGAGGTAGCTGTGGCCCTGGTGGAGTGGGATCTGATGCCTGTAGGGACAGATTTTCCATGATAGGAATAACAAAACCGTATGCAGTGGCCTATCCATTTTGAAATTGTCTGTTTGGTAACTGGCTTCCCTTGAGCCCCTACAGCATAAGACACAAAAAGTTGTTCTGATTTCCTGAAGGGCTTTGTTCTGTCCAAATAATAACGTAGCTGCCTATGGATGTCTAAGGAGTGTAGCAGCCTTTCCCCTTTGTTTTGAGGATTGGGGTAAAAGGTAGGTAAGTGTATGGCTTGATTTAAGGCTACCCTGGATACCACTTTAGGCATAAATGACGGGTTGGTTCAAAGGGAAACCCTGTCCTGATGGAAGATGAGAAAAGGCTGCACAGCCATGAGGGCTTGTAGTTCCGAAACCCTACGAGCTGAGGTAATGGCCAGAAGGAAAGCTGTTTTCCAGGACAAATATTGCAAATCTGTTGAGGCAGCTGGTTCAAAGGGAGGCAATGTTAATTTTTCTAGAATGTAATTAAGATCCCAGGCTGGTATTGGTTGTTTCCTTGGTGGTCTTATATTCTTAGCCCCTCTGAGGAACTGTCTTAAGAGTGGGTGAGAGAATAAGGGTGGATCCGTGTTGAATTCTGCAGAAATGGCTGAGGCATGGATTTTTATGGAGGAAAATGAAAGTCCACTGTTCAGCAGCTCAGCTAGATACTGTAATATCTGAGGCAATTTCAGTTTTCTAGGGTCCTGGCCTTTTTTCTCATTCCAAGAGCAAAACCGTTTCCATTTTGCGGAGTAAGTCTTTCTAGTAGATGGCCTTCTGCCTCCAAAATGACATCCTGCACCTCTTTGGGGAGTAGGGTCTGTTGTGGTGTTAAGGAATTTTCCATGCAGCGAGATTGAGTGTTTTCAGCTGACTGTGAAGAGTTTTGTAGCTGTGCTGAGTCAGCAGAAGAGGCATTAGAGGTAGGGACCAGGGAGGAGTATGTGTTAGGCTCCTCAGAAGTGGGTACCAGTGTTGCCTTGGCCAGTCTGGAGCAATCAGTATCATCTTCGGTCTGTCTGCTCTTGCTTTCAAGAGCACCTTGGGCAGAAGAGGCAGAGGTGGGAAAGCGTAAACTGTCCATGCTGTCCAACTGAATGAAAGGGCATCCACTCTCCAGGCCTTTGGATGAAAGGTCCTTGAACAAAACTTTTCCAATTGATGATTCCTGTGGGAGGCAAAGAGATCTATGTCTGGCCTCCCCCACGTTTGGATTATCTTTGTAAATTCAGGAGCTGGCCGACCGGCACTTGCGAACTGCTTCTGCTTCGGGCACCGCACGGCAAAAAAGACTGAAGAACATGGCGTCGGCTGTGTCTTATATACCCCTGCCTCACTGACGTCAGGAGAGAAAGCGACAACAACCGACGCCGGACCTAGACTTTGGAATTCGGCCGACCGGGGACCCGCCTGACGGCAGAGAACCCATCTGTGATTACTGCAGCTGTATGCACGATGAATATCCAGGTCATCAGCTGTCAAGGCCCAGAATACTTGTCCATTTATTTTTAATTTCTGGTTTCTAGCAGGCACCTTGCTCAGACGGTCTGAAGTACTGTTTTACTGAGATGGTATGAACATGTCCTTGGACTCCAAGTAGGAACAGGCCTTTAGTTTTCTTTCCTGCATAGCCAGTCTACGCACTAATTAGGATCTTGTACACCTCAGTGCCTGCTTATCTATCACACTGAGCTTAAAGATGCACAGTCTTCACTAAACTTTCAAAGGTCTGAGGGACTAGGAAAACAGCCAATACATCTCCTTAAGTCTAATATGCAATTGTCTCTGTATAGGGGACCAAGCCCAATGAACCAAAATGTCCCCGCATGCACCTTCCACGCAAAATCTGAGCCATCAATGGTTAGGAACTGAAACAGTTCAGGTTGGGAGAAAGACTTCCCCTTTGATCTTCCTCATCTGGCTTACCCATCATTAAAAAAATATTTCTGAATGCAAAGTAACAAAGATAGCATCATCTCCAGGGTTTGCAAACACTGGTTCCAAGATTAACTGAATTTTTCTTTGTATGCTGACTGGCCCATAAATACTGTGGATGTCATATATCCTATGACATTCAAAAATCCTGGTTATTCCTGCTGTACTGCTGCAAAAAGGAATGTAGGGATTAAGCTTGGTCCGCGAGAACAACACCCTGCACTTTCCTCAGTTCAGTGCAGCTCACAGGAAAATGTTGCCCCTTATTATCTTGAAGTAATTTACTGAAAACGTCAGACATTCACGCAATAAGTGGTAACTTGTAGGCCGTCTAAAATCTGTTGCTGTCTTTGGGCCTGTTGGAATCAGTCATCCAGATACAGGTAGATGTGGACCCTTTGGTCCTTAACAAACCTACCACCACAGTCAAACACTTCAGAAATATGTTCACTGCAGAAGAAAGCCCAGACAGGAAGAAAGTAAACTGGTAATGCCCGCAAGAGACTATGAATCTCCGGTATTTTCTGTTGTCATTGTGGAGGAGGACATACAAATATGCAATCCTTGGGACCAATGTGATTAGTAAGGCTCTGGGAAGGAGCAAGGGAGTAGGGACGGCATGGTAAGCATCACGCATTTGGGTTATATTAAGCACAGACTGAATTCTGATGGGACCAAAATTGACTTCTATGGAGCAAAGAAAAAGTGGTGAGTAAAAGCCTGACCATTCTTCCTGCTCCAGCACCTCTTGTATTACCTCTGCTCTAATAATTGCTGGGCAGTGGTCAAGGCAATATACAGTTCCTCCTCCAGTACCCACAGGCATTATCCTAAAAGAAGGGTTAGTCTCATTCTGTCTTATAGTCCACTGTAACAATGCTCAGCAACAATCTGTCCACAGTTACCTGCCTAGGCCATATGACATGCCTTAATCTGCCTCCCAGGTTGACTTGCTGTAGGGGTTGAGGGAGACTAAGAGGGGTCAGAATTTTTACTTAGTTTCTCACAGGAAGTACAGTTGTATACACTTATCATAAACGCAGATGTTGGAGTGTATTCACTGTTGCAATCAAGGCAGCCAAAGTCATTACATCAGTTTTTCTTTACCTTATTTCCTTGTGCTTCTGACAAGTTAGGGCAAGTGGTCCCTGCTGGCTAAAAGCCACCGTGGGAAGCTTATGTCCCCCTATGGACAGAGGATACAAGGGGGAAGGAGGGAGGGAAAATTACAGCTTTGTACCTACCATAAATGTAGATGCTCGAGTTGTTCACCCTGCTGCAGTCATCACACTTGGGTTATCCTGACATCAGGCGGTCCCGCAGTCAGCATGAGTTCCAAAGTCTTGGTCCAGCGTCAGTTGCTGTTGCTTCTTCCCTGACGTCAGTGCGCCAGGGGTATACAAGAGGCATCCAATGCCATTTTCTTCAGTTTTTCTTGTCCCAGATGTCAGGTGCCCCCAATAGGTAGGATATATATATATATATATATATATATATATAACTATATATATATATAACTATATATATATATATATATATATATATATATATATATATATATATATATATATATATATATATATAACTATATATATATATATATATATATATATATATATATATATATATATATATATATATATATATATATATATATATATATATATATATATATATATATATATATATATATATAGAGAGATATATATATATATATATATATATATATAGCTATAGCTATATAAAAATATAACAATACCTTCAGGCACAAGCAAATACACCACAGAGGTTGTATAGGATAGAGTGGCATAGATAAGTTCAGCTAGTTCAGCGGGGATGGAGGGAAGGTAACCTGGACTGCAGCAGGGTGAATACTCGAACATCTACATTTATGGTAGGTACAAAACTGTACTATGTTCATCGTGTTACCCTGCTGCAGTCATCACACTTGGGTTGAATCCCAAAGCTAAGGATGGGTGGTGGAGTTAAATAGGATTAGAAGAAGCTAGTAGGCCCTGCAAAACTGCAGTGGCAAACCCAGCTCTAGTCTTAGAATAAAGGGGTAAGTGATAGTGTTTGGTGAAGGTGTGCACTGAACTCCAAGTTGCAGCTTCCAGAATATCCTTGGTTGGCACTCCCCTGAGAAAGGCTGCTGATGTAGCTGTAGCCCTGGTGGAGTGGGACCTAATGTTAGCAGGTACCGGTTTCCCATGATGCGTCAGAAACATATGCAATGTCCTATCCATTTAGAAATGGTCTGTTTTGAGATAGCTTTTCCTTGTGATCCTGCAGCATAGGTACAAAGAGCTGGTCGGATTTCCTGAAAGCCTTAGTTTTATCCAAGTAGTAACGTAATTGCCTGTGAATGTCTAAAGAGTGCAGGAGTCTTTCTCCTTTGTTCTGGGGATTTGGGAAAGGTGGGCAAATGAATGGTTTGGTTTAGGGCCACACTGGATACCACCTTTGGCATAAAGGTAGGGTTAGTTCATAGAGAGACTATCTTGATGAAAAATGAGGAAAGGCTCCACTGCCATTAGGGCCTGTAGCTCTGAGACTCTTCTAGCTGAGGTTATTGCTAGTAGCAGGGCAGTTTTCCATGAAAGAAATTTTAAATCAGCTGAAAAAGTGGTTCAAAGGGCGGCAGTGTAAGCTTTTCCAGAACAAAGTTGAGATCCCAAGTAGGTGTTGGTGCTCTCCTGGGCAGTCTTACGTTCTTAGCCCCTCTGAGGTACTGTCTTATGAGTGGATGCGAGAATAAAGGAGGATCTGTGTTGCAATGAGCTGAAATTGCTGAGGCGTGGATCTTAATAGATGAAAAGGAAAGTCCTTTGTGCAACATCTCAGTTAAATATTGTAGAATCTGAGGAATGTTTGGATCAAGGGGATTTTGGCCTTTAGCCTGGTTCCAGGCGCAAAATCTTTTCCATTTGTCTGAATAGGTTTTTCTGGTGCTGGGCCTCCTGGCCTCCAGAATGACATCCATAACAGCTTTGGATAGAGAGTTGGCTGGTTGTTTAGGTAATTTGCCATGCAGCCAGGTTTAAAGTCTTGAGCTGGCTGTGTAGAATCTGATTGTCTCGCTGGGTGAGCAGGTGAGGAATTTGTGGTAAAATCCATGGTGAGCCGTGGGCCATGTTCGTTAGAAGTGGAGACCAATGCTGGCATGGCCAGTCTGGTGCAATAAGTACCATTTGTGGCCTGTCTAATCTGACTTTCAGCAGTACCTTTGCTAGAAGAGGCAGGGGAAGAAAGGCATACACTGTTAATGTTTTCCAACTGAATGAGAGGGCGTCCACTTTCCAAGCTTGTGGATGGAATGTCCTTGTGCAAAATTTTTGAAGTTGGTAGTTTTGGGGGCTGGCAAACACATCTATGTGTGGGCGTCCCCATTTTTGAGCTATCATTGCAAATACTTGTGGATCTAGTTTCCACTCGTGTGGATCCATGACGTTTCTGCTTAGGTCGTCTGCCAAAGTGTTTTTCTTTCCTGGCAGGAATTGTACTTGAAATTGAACCTGGTAAGACAGTGCTGTGTTCCACAAGGTCATTGCTTGCCTGCATAGAGGGTAGGAATGTGTGCCCCCTTGCTTATGTACCACATTACTGTGGTATTGTCCGTCTTTATTAGTTGTCCTGGGTGTAAGAAGTCCTTGAAAGCTGTTAGGGCATTCTGTACTGCTAGCATTTCTTTTTGATTGATATGCAGATGCCTTTGATCTTTAGTCCACTTGCCCTGAATGCACTGTCCTGCCCTGTGTGCTCCCCAGGCATAGTCCGATGCATCTGTTGTCATAGTTTGCCTGGCTGTGGGTAAGGTGAAAGGCTGACCCTTGTTGAGGTGACATGCCTGTGCCCACCATAGAAACTCCTGTTGAAGGCAGGGAACGAGTGGTATCATTGTTTCCAAGCTGTGGCTGTGCTGAGTCCATACGCTTTTCAGGTACCATTGTAATTTCCTCATATGCAGTTTTGCAAATGGTATTAGAAGTATGCAAGATGCCATGAATCCCAAGGCCTGCAGAATTTTTCTTGCAGGGAGTTGGGTCTCTGTTGCCATTATTTTGAAATATTGAGTCAGCTGTTGCTGCTTGTCTGGCGTGAGGTAAGCCATCTGGGCAGTTGTATTCAAGCTGGCACCCAGGAATATAATGGTTTGTGAGGGCACTAGTTTTGATTTCTTTTCGTTTACTGTGTACCCTAGGCAACTTAAAAGGTGTTTGACAAATGCTAGATGCTTTAAAAGAATGTCCTTGCTTTCTGCTTGAATAAGGCAGTCGTCCAGGTATGGGTATATCTGAATTCCTCGGTCTGCAGTATGCAATTACTGGTGCCAGGAATTTTGTGAAGACCCTGGGCGCAGTAGATAAGCCAAAGGGCAGTGCAGAGAATTGACAGTGTGTTGAACCTGCAATGAAGCGGAGGTATCTTCTGCAATTTTGTCTGATAGGGACATGCAGGTATGCCTCCTTGAGGTCCAACGTTACTAGCCAAGCATTCTTGCCCATCATGGGAAGAAGCTGCTGTAGTATCTTGAATTTTGGTACTTGCAGATAGGTGTTCAGAATTGAAAGATCCAGAATGGGTCTCCATGCTTTGTCTTTTCTTGGGACTAGAAAGAGTCTTGAGTAAAATCCTTGTCCTTGCTCCTGTGTAGGTACCTCTTGAATGGCTCTCATGTCCATGAGAGCTGTAATTTGTTTTTGTGCCTCTGCCCATTGAGTTGGTGGCAGGTTTGGCATTCCTTTTTTCCTTGGCAAGGTATGAAAGTGGAATCTGTATCCTTGTGAGACAATGTTTGGGACCCATTTGTCTTTTGTTATGATGTGCCAGTTGTCTGCAAAAATGCTAATTTTCCTCCAAAGGGAGCTGCCAGGAGAGATTTGCTTGGTAGTTTGAGGATTGAGTCATTGTGTTTGTCTTCTGCTAGCTTGGGGCCTGTCTTCTCCTCCTTTCTGGGTAGCAGTACCCCATTGGGGAGGTTTGTAAGGGCCTTGTGACTGACCTCTGCCCCTTGGGCGTTTGTATTTGCCCCTCTGTGATCTGTCAGAAGTTGGAATGGGCCAGTTCTTTGTTGGCCAATTTCTGCTGAAACGAGGGGGTTGTACCTGTAAGAAAGCCTCGACCGTCTGCATAGACTTTGCCTTATCCTCCATTTTCTTTAAGACCTCTTCTGCTTTGACACCAAATAATACATCCTGCTGTAAAGGTGCATGCAATAATTTTGTTTTAACATGATCAGGCAGGGTTTGTTCTTTTAACCAAGCATGTCTACGTATGACAGACCCAGTAACAGCTGCTCTACAGGAAGCTTCCAATGAATCAAATCGACATTGTAAAGTATGTTTGCCCACCTGTTCAGCTGCATGCAACAGATACTGCATTTCCTTGAATTCAGACTGTTCTTTATGTGAGCTCATTTTTTGTTTTAATTGAGACATTAGGAATTGCTGATATATCAGCATGTGAAACTGACAATTTAATGCTCTCATAAGCCAGAGTTGCTGAGGTGTATATTTTCTTTCCCCATCTATCTAGGGCTCTGGAATCCCTTTCAGAGAGCACAGGATTTTAGCCATAGAAGCTTTAGCCCCCTTGGGACCCTGGGAAATAGTTTCTGGGTCAGCCACAGGGCTTTTATAAAGGAATTTGTGTGAGTCAGGTACTCTGTAGTATCTGTCTGGTTTGGCTGGAGCAGGAGGTAGAGGGTCTGGATTTAGACTAGACTCCAAGTAAACATCCACAATATCTAAAACTGGAGGGATAGCAAGTGGTCTGTGCTGGGGTAGTAAAAGGAACTCTCGGAGCCTTTTCTTAGAATCAGAGTAGCCCTGGCCTTCCCAGTGGAAATGTTCCCTCATGGTATGTAAAGTTTCCCCAAAGGAGTAGTCTTCAGGGGGAGATGCTGAGGGGATAGAGTCTTCAGCATCAGAGTCTTCATAAGGAGGAAAAGTGTAATCCTGTTCCTCAGAAGAATCTGAGGAAACTGAAACCTGGTCAGAGGAAGCATAATCCTCCTCTTGTCTTGGTCTTTTATCTGGAGGGGGATGGGAACCCCTGATTAGGGTAATCAAATCTTCAGCCATCTTAAGCATCTGTTTCTTAGGCATGGGGCCTTGAACTGTAGACTGGTTTTGGTTTTATTGGAGTTTTAAGCTTAGCATAAGACTTAATGGCGAGTGTAGTCGGTCTGAAGACACCTTCTGCAACCGAAGGGGTTTCCACTGCACCGAGGTCTCCTTCTGCTCCGGTGTCGGAAGGGCCTAATGAAGATGGCTGCGTCGGCCTAGTACACTCCGCTTGAGAATCCGCAGCTGTCTGGGGTACCAATTCTGCGGTCGTCAGGGGCTGCGTAGGTGCCTCACTAAAAACTGGAGAACCGGCGACAGGCCCAGCTGAGGCCTCGGATTCTGGCTTGTTCCTAGGCTGCCTATCCTTATCCTTGCGTTTTTTATGCATGCCGGATGTCGGCTGCTCCGACAGCATGATATAATTAAATTTCCTACCAAAGTAATGTCGTGCGAAGTCAAAACGGCATTTGATAGTTCATTTATTAAACCTAGCACAAAACAGACAACCTGTGATGTTGTGGTCTGGGCCTAGGCAAGGAATACAGTAAGAATGGAAGTCCTTATGAGGTATTTGCTTCCCACAAGAAATGCAATTGTTAACTTTTTCTGACATCGGACTGAGGCAAGAAAAGGTTCCCCAACGGGGTACTTAGCTTTATTGAAGACTTCGGACTGAAATTCGTTTTGAAAATTTCAGGTGTCGGCCGACCGGCACTTGCAAACTGCTTCTGCTTCGGGCACCGTGCGGCAAGAAAGACTGAAGAAAATGGCATCGGATGCCTCTTATATACCCCTGGTGCACTGACGTCAGGGAAGAAGCGACAGCAACCGACGCCGGACCAAGACTTTGAAACTCATGCCGACTGCGGGACCGCCTGACGTCAGGATAGCCCAAGCATGATGACTACAGCAGGGTAACGCGATAAACATCCAGGACTGCAAAAGTGAATACACTCTAACATCTACATTTATGGTAAATGTACACAACTATGCTATGTTCTTAGTGTTTCACTGTTGCAGTCATCACCTGTGGGAGGATTCCTAAAGCTGGGGAGAGAGGGGGTAGGATAGGTTAGAGTCCTAGACATGGGTCAGCAAGTCCTGCCCTAGACTTAGAAAAAAGAGGTAGGTGGTAATGCCTTGCAAAGGTATGGACAGAGGTCCAGGTGGCAGCTTCCAAGATGTCCCTGGTGGGGACTCCTCTGAGGAAAATTGTGGAAATGGAGGCTGCCCTAGTGTAATGGGTACAAATAGACTTGGGGGGGGGGGTCCCAATTTCCCATGTAGTCTGTAGCAGAAAAGGATACAGTGTGGTATTCATTTGGAAATGGGCTTCACTCCCCTCTGCCCTTGGGGCAAAGCTGACAAGCAGCTGGCCTGTTTTCCTGAAGGGTTTAGTATAATCCAAATAGCATCTGAGTTGTCTGTGCACGTCCAGCGAGTGCAGAATTCTTTCCCCCTTGTTTTGAGGGTTGGGAAAGACGGTGGGTAGGTGTATGGCCTGGTTGAGGGTCACATCAGATACCACCTTAGGCATAAAGGAGGGGTTAGTCCTCAGGGAGACCCTGTCTGCATGGAAAATGATAAAGGGCTCAACAGCCATGAGTGCCTGAAGTTCTAAAACCCTTCAGGCTGAGGTGATAGCTAGTAGGAAGGCAGTCTTCCAGGAGAGGTATTTCAATTTTGTTGAAAGGAGGTAAGGTTAGTTTTTCTAAAATATATTTCAGGTCCCAGACTGGCATGGCAGGCCTTCTGGGAGGTCTGATATTAGTAGCCCCTCTGAGGAATTGTTTAATCAAAGGATGAGAGAAGTGGAGTAGGTCTGAATTGTCATAGGCTGAAATGGCAGAGGCATGGATTTTAATAGAAGAGAAGGAGAGGCCACTTTTGAGTAACTCAGCTAGGTAATCCAAGATAAGAGGGATGGAAGGATGTGAGGTACTGGCCCCAGGAGCAGAATCTTTTCCATTTCCCTGCTTAAGATTTTCTGGTGTTGGGCCTTTTGGCCTCTGTCTAGGACCAGTTTGCTTAACAGGGACCATTTTCTTCCTTTTAAAGTATTAGCCAAGCTGAAAGACAGAGTCTGCAAGTCTGGTTGCAGTATCTCCCCCCCCCCCAACCTGGATCAAGAGGTCTGAGATCAGGGGAAGCTGCTTGAGGGGCTGTAAAGTCAGGGGGGAGAGGGAGTCATTAAGAGTTTTTGCCATAGAGGGATCGCTTAGAACTCCCTGCCTTTGGAGCAGGATTGGTCCATTGTTTGCTTCTCCGCTGGCCCTAGGATACGGGCCTGGATGGTCTGTCCCTGCGAGGTTCCCCTTGGCCCCATCTGCTAGGTGCAGGGAAGGACCAGTGCTTGGAGGGAAAGTTCCTGCTGAACCTGGAAAGTTGAACCTGAAAGAAATCTTTCACTAGTCGCATAGATTTTGCTTTATCTTCCATCTTATTAAGCAACTCTTCTACTTTTACTCCAAGCAAGCGGTCCTTATCCAGGGGTGTATCAATTAGTTTAGACTTGACATGATCAGGGAGAGGTTGTTCCTTTAGCCATGAAAATCTCCTAATGACAGATCCTGACACTGCTGCCATGCTAGAGGCTTCTACGGTGTCATATCCACAGTGTAATGACAGTTTGGCCACTTGACAAGCAGAGTGAAGTAAATCTGTAAACTCTTTCGAATTGACAGTCAGGAAAGGTAGAAATCTTTTGCTTGGATACTTTCCAAAGTGTGCTGTTGCTATTTTAACATATGGAACACACAGTTGAGTGTTCTGACAGCTAAGGCTGCAAAGGTGTATACTTTTTTCCCCATCTTCCCAGAGCTTTGGAATCCCTGTCAGAAGGAATAGGATTCTTGGCAGAACTAATCTTAGCTCCTTTAGGTCCCTTTGCAATGACCTCTGGGTCTGCAGCAGGATTTCTGTACAGGTATTTGAGAATCTGGTACTCTGTAATACTTGTCAGGTTTACTGGGAACAGGTGGGAGGGCATCAGGGGCTAAGCTGGTTTCATGGAAAACATCATCCGCCACTTCTAAAATAGGGGGGGATGGCCAGGAGTCTGTGCTGGGTCTTTTCTTAGACTGGGGGAAGTCCTGAGATTCCCATTGGAAATGTTCCCTGAGGGATGTGAAGGGTTTCCCCAAAGGAAAGGTCCTCTGGAGGAGAGGCAGAAGGGATGGATTCCTCTGCATCTGAATCCACATAAGCAGTCAGAGGTGGTTGTTCTGCTTCAAAATCTGAATAGTCAGATTCCGCAGACTCCTGTTATGTCAATTTCTGGAGAAGGGGTGCCTTCTCCTTTTAGAAGTTGTGGCCTGACTACCCCGGATAAGGGAGATGAGATCCTCCGCCATTTTAAGTATTTGTACTTGGGGTGGTGGAGCAGGAGCAAGATGGTGGCTAGAAGCAGATGATCTAGGAGTGGCCTAGCTTCTAGGCCTGACAGAATCCAGTGGTCTGAGAGAAATGGTAGTCGGATGAGAAGACGTTTTTTGTCTAGATTCGGTAGTGCGAAAGGCCCCCTCGGAAGCCGGTGCTTGCGTCGCGGCTCCAGACCCAAAAGAGGCAGAGACAGCCAAAGAGTTGGAAGACAAAGAAGATTTCTGCAGCATACTGGACTGCGAATGGGTTTCGGTAGAGCCTGCATAGATATCAAATCGGGCATCAGGGGCTGCAAAAGCGCCTCACTGAATTCCAGAGAACTGACGACGTGCTTAGCAGTAGAGTCATCAGAAGGCTTAGCCTTGTGTGATCTGTCTCTGTCTTTATCTCTGGGTTTTTTTGAAATGTCCATGGATTGTTGGCTGACGGACGCTATTTTGGAATGCGAAGACAGAACACGAAAATAACTGTCTACAATAAGAGCTCTACAGCGAATGGTTGTCGCATTAAAGAGGGCACAGAGCTGGCAATGGGGGACACTGTGGTCTGGGCCTAAACAAGTGACACAGTAAGAATGGAAGTCTCTGTGTGGGATCTGCTTTCCACAGGCGAGACAATTGTTAACTTTTTCAGACATCGGTTAGTGCAAGAAAAAAGGGTCCCCAACAGGGTACTTGGCTTTAGACGTTTTCAGCTGAAATTCAAACTCTGGTAGCGACCAGCTGGCACTCGTGCGACCTGCTTCTGCTACAGGTTCCACGGCAAGAAAGACTGATGTAACGATGTCGGCTTCCTTGCTTTATATATTTTTATATAGCACTGATGACCTGACGTCAGACTATGGGCGACTGCAGCCGACGCAGAAAAACATCGACTTCGATATTCGGGCCGGCCGAGGGCTACCACAGCAGGGTTAACCCACAGGTGACTACTGCAACAGTGAAACACTAAGAACATCAAGGAGATAAACTTCCTGCCTGCCTGTTTTGTCTTTTTTCCCACCTATAAAACTAATTCACCCCACTTCTTACCTTTAGTCTGCTGACCTTCAGATTGGTGCCTGAAAAAGGTCTGGTCTTTTCCAGGATAGTTCATTCCTAATGTATTAAAGAATCAAACAGTAAAAAAGCTGCTTCATCGTCTGCATGACACTCCCTTTTTCCTTCAGTTTTTCTAAGATACCATGGGATTGTTTGCTAAAGAAGCCTTCTCTTCAGCACTCGACTCTACTCCTGTACCCTAAGTTGGATACCGTGTCTTTTAACCTGCGGAAGCTGTTCAAAAGACTGCATGCCCAGCAACATAGCTTCATTTAATCACATGCTTCCCAATTCATGAGAGAGCTGAATAAGATTTAGGATATGGGACTTAAGTGACATCCTGAATTGTTGCATACAAGTCTTTTATATTTTATGATGCACTTTTGACAGTTTATTGCCTGGAAAACCTAAGTATATATCTTCTTTCCACATACAAAAAGGATCCTTCTCCTTGTTATCAAGTAAGGTATTAGGGCCAGGCCCAGGACCAACTTATCTGCTTTAAACACTCCAAGGAAATCAGTTAAGGGTCAGCCACTTGTACAAAGGAAAGTACAGTTGTGTACACTTATCATAAATGTAGCTGTTCGAGTGTATTCACTGTTGCAGTCATCACACTTGGGTTATCTGCCTGCAGGTAGCCCTCAGTCGGCCCGAATACCAGAGACTTGGTATTTCTGCATTGGATGCTGTCGCTCCAGACCTGGCGTCAGGTCGTCAGGGGGTATAAAAACAGGCAGCTGACACCATTACATCAGTTTTTCTTGCCCCAAATGTCAGGAGCCCCCAAAACAGGGAGCTAAGTTATGGTGGGGAAAACGCCACCAGTAAAAAGTAAATACCAACACCAATACCCCTGAAAGGGGTGAGTAACAGCAATAAAGAGAGAGAGAAACCAAGGGCTGCAGGGAGGGAAACCAGGACTGAAACAGTGAATACACTCTAACATTTACATTTAGGCAAGTGTACACAACTGTACTATGTTCTTCATGTTTCACTGTTGCAGTCATCACACTTGGGTGGATTTCCAAAGCTGAAGAAGGGTGGAGGCAGTCAAGAAGAGTTAGGGCTGGCTAGTATGCCTTGCAGGACTGCTATTGCGAAACCTGCCCTGGATTTGGAAAAGATAGGCAGGTGGTAATGCTTGGTGAAGGTTTGTACTGAACTCCAGGTAGCAGCTTCCAGGATGGCCCTGGTAGGGACTCCCCTGAGAAAAGCTGTAGAGGTAGATGTTGCCCTAGTGGAATGTGTTCTCACCCCCTGAGGGGTTGGTTTCCCATGGTGCTTGTAGCAGAAATGGATGCAGTGTGCTATCCATTTGGAAATTTTTGTTTTAAAATGGCCTTGCCCTCTGCCCCTGCTGCAAAGCAGACTAGTAACTGGTCAGATTTTCTGAAGGCCTTAGTCCTATCAATGTAGAATCTGAGCTGTCTGTACACGTCCAAGGAGTACAGGATCCTTTCCCCTTTATTTTAAGGATTAGATAAGAAAGTTGGCAAATGGATGGATTGGTTGAGAGCCACAATGGACACCACTTTAGGCATAAAGGAGGGGTTATTCTTGAGGGAAACCCTGTCAGCATGGAAAATAATGAAGGGTTCTACAGCCATAAGTGCTTGTAGCTCAGACACTCTTCTAGCTGAAGTGATGGCCAAAAGCAAGGCTGTTTTCCAAGAGACAAATTTTAAGTCTGCTGACACAGCAGGTTCAAAGGGGGGGGGGTGTGTGGGTTGGCCGAGCTTTTCCAGTACAAAGTTAAGGTCCCAAGCATGGGTGGGTGCTCTCCTTGGTGCCCTTAAGTTGTTTGCCCCTCTCGGGAACTGTTTGATAAGAGGGTGCGGGAAGAGAGGTGGCTCAATGTTGTAATCAGCTGAAATGGCTCAGGCATGTATCTTAATGGAGGAGAAGGACAGGCCTTTGTGGAGTAGATCTGCTAAGTAATCCAGGATTAGAGGCAGGGAGGGCAGAGTTGTGTCCTCTCCTTTAGACAGAATCCAGGAGCAGAACCTTTTCCACTTATCAGCATAGGATTTTCTTGCACTAGGTCTTCTAGCTTCAAGAATGATGTCCAGCATCTGCTTGCTTAGGGTTGCTAGGGGAGAATTCGAGGAATAGGCCAGGCTGCAAGATTTAGGGTTTGCAGTTGTGGATGCAAAATCTGTACCTCCTGGCTGAGAGAGCAAGGTTGGGTTCCTGCGTAGGTGCCAGGGTGGCGCCAGTGACAGGTTGCACAGGAGTGGGTACCAGTGCTGGTGTGGCCAGTCCAGGGCAATCAGAAAGTACAGTTTTGTACCTACCATAAATGTAGATGTTAGAGTGTTCACACTGCTGCAGTCATTACACTTGGGTTATCCTGCCGTCAGGCGGTCCAGCAGTCGGCCAGAGTTCCAAAGTCTTGGTCCGACGTCGGTTGCTGTCGCCTCTTCCCTGACGTCAGTGCGCCAGGGGTATATAAGATGCATCGGACGCCATTTTCTTCAGTTTTTCTTGTCCAAGATGTCAGGTGCCCCCAAGTAGCTAGGCAATACATATTGCTAATCAAAAATAAGAAGTTATGTACCTACCATAACGTTCCATGTTAGTTGTCGTCTTCTCGCCTTCTTTCTTGCTGGATGGGTTCGGAGCAGATTCTCGGCTCCGACTCGGCCTATACCAAAGCTCGAGAGCTATTTACCAGCTCGAGGCCCTCCCTATATCCCACAATATTAGGCGTCCAATACCCAGATCTCGTTTGGTAGAGCTAACACCATGGAGACACCTGTCCCAACTATAAGGATTACCTACAGTGGTAACAGAGGGGGACATAACCTAGGAATAGTCCAGTAGAGGAATACGGCCTCAGAAGGATTCTTCTCAGTCTGTCCAGGCTAGGGGGATGGCGGGTGGGACGCAAGAAAGAAGGCGAGAAGACGACAACTAACATGGAACGTTATGGTAGGTACATAAATTCTTAATGTTAAGTTGTCAATCTCGCCTTCATTCTTGCTGGATGGGACAGCGTCCCTAGCACCTTAGTCCTGGGTGGCTCATCGGAACAGACTTTTTAGCACAGTGGAACCAAACTCAGCCTGATTCCTGGAGGCCATATCCAACTTGTAATGAGAAATAAAGGTATGAGGAGTGGTTCACGTGGCTGCAGCACAAATAGATTCCATTGGGAGCTTTGCTTGAAAAGTTACCGACGTGGCTAACGCTCTGGTGGAATGAGCTTTTGGTTTTACGGGGAGTTCTTTGTGTCTTAATTGGTAAATGAAGGATATGATTGAAGCCAGCCATCTGGATAAAGATACTTTAGAAACTGGCAAGCCCTGCTTGCCCTCAGCATAAGACAGGAAGAGTTGGTCTGACTTCCTAATTTGCTTTGTCCTATCCAAATAAAAATGTAACTGCCTGTGAACATCCAAAAAGTGCAGCTTTTGTTCAGCTCTGTTTGAATAGTTAAGAAAAAAGACAGGAAGCTCAATAGCCTGATTCAGGTTTGTCTCAGAAGGAACCTTGGGTAAAAAGGAAGGGTTAGTTCTAAGTGAGACTCTATCCTTGTGAAAAACAAGATAGGGAGGACGAATGCAGAGGGCTTGAAGTTCCAACACTCTTCTAGCTGAGGTGATAGCTACTAAGAAGAGAGTCTTCCAGGAGACTAACTTTAAAGAACAGGAGGCCGCAGGTTCAAAGGGAGGTAGAATCAGAGAGGATAATATAAGGTTCAGATCCCACGGAGATGGGGGATCTCTAATTGGAGGCCTGAGTAATACAGTTCCTTTGAGAAAGGCTTTACAAAGTTTATGGGACATGATGCTGGTCTCTGACAGTCCAGCATGAAAATTAGCGATGGCAGCCAATTGGACTCTAATGGTGGCAGAAGAGGAGCCTCCTCGAAACAGCTCTGCCAAAAAATCCATAACAGTGTGGACAGGGGCTGTAAAAGGATCTATATTCCTGGTCTCTGCATAGGTTTTTCTGGTAGCAGATTTATGTGAGGAAAGGATGATTTCACGTACTGGCTGAGAAATCTGTGGAAGCCTGGCTAAGGTTGGAAGTGGAGCAACCAAGCTGTGAGGTTGAGAGACTGAAGGGATTGGTGCAGCCCGCCCGACTGATGGACCAACAGGTCCGGCACTGGGTCCAGACTCCAGGGCTGCTCCAACAGATGATGATGCAGGAACGGGAACCAAATTTGTCGAGGCCAGTAAGGGGCAATGAGGATCATCCTGGAACCCAAAGCGGTCGCTTTCTGAATCAGTTTGGGAATTAAGGGAAATGGAGGGAATGCATACAGAAGACCCTGGGGCCAATCGTGGACTAGAGTGTTTCTGGGGGAATGGCCGGGGAGGGGGAATAGAGTGAAGAAGTCTCCGCACTTACTGTTGAGAGGGTTTGCGAAAAGGTCGCAGCAAGGTTGATCCCATCTGCGGAAAATCTTGTCCGCTACTGACTGATTGAGAGACCACTAGTGAGGCATGAGAATGGCTCTGCTCAGCCTGTCTGCTATGACGTTGGACTTCCCGGGGATGTGCGTTGCTATCAGAAACCGTTGGGAAGAGATCGCCCACTGCCAGAGTCTGAGTGCTTCTCGACATAAGGGGTAAGATCTGGTTCCGCCCTGCTTGTTGATGTACCACACTACAGACATATTGTCTGTTTGAATTGCAATAGTCCCGATAGGTAGAGAGTCCTGAAGAGCTTGCAACACTAAAAGTACCGCTCTCATCTCAAAGACGTTTATATGCAGGTGGTATTCTAGGGGTTGCCAAGTGCCCCGGACAGTCCTGCCCTGAAAATGCCCCACCCACCCGATCAGGGAAGCATCCGTGGTCACCGTGGCAACAGGAGAAGGAAGAACAAACGGTCTGCCCTGGAGAACTGTAGGGGGGAGACCATCCACCAAGCCAGGTGGTCTTTGCATGTTTGAATGATCATTATTCTGTGGGACATTGGGAGCTGTTGAAAGGACCATTAGGTAAAAAGCATCCACTGAAGGATCTGCATGTGGAAACGAGCCAGGGGGACTAGAATGATCACTGCCGCCTTAAGACCCAATGTTTTTAGTACAAATCTGGCCTGAATCGTCTTGCACTTTAGTAGTACTTGCACATGTCAGCGAATGTCTGATACTCTGTCTGGAGGAAGTTTTGCAGACAGATCTTTTGTGTTTATTTCTGCGCCTATAAATGTTACAGATTGACAAGGCGTCAATGCAGACTTTTCGAAATTTATTGATATACCTAGCTCGGAGCAAGTCTGAATGGTATAGTCCCTGGCTCGCAGAAGTTGATGCCTGGTGGAAGCTGTAAGGAGCCAGTCGTCGAGATATGGAAACACCTGGAATCCACGTCGTCTCAGGTGAGCCGTAGCCACTGCCATGCATTTGGTGAACACCCTGGGGGCTGTGGTGAGACCAAAGGGCAGGGCTCTGAATTGATAGTGACTGGCTCCCAGCCGGAAGCGGAGAAACCTTCTGGAGCGCCTGTTCATTTTGATATGGTAGTACGCATCCTGAAGGTCTGTAGAGCACACCCAATTGTCCTGACCCAAAAAGGGTAGAATGGACTGAAGCGTGACCATCCGGAACTTTTCTTTGGATAGACTTGTTCAGTCTGCTGAGATCCAGAATGGGTCTCCAGTCCCCTGTCTTTTTCGGTACCAAAAAGAACTTGGAGTAAATTCCGGATCCTTGCTGGTCTGCTGGGACTGGCTGGATGGCCCTCTTTTTTTTTAACAGTTTTAAAATTTCCAGTACTGCTTGATCCCTTAGCGCGGGTGGGACATCTGGAAGGGATCTGTTTCTTTGTACAGGGGTGTGGACGAAGGGAATTTTGTAACCCTCGGATATGATAGACTGTACCCATTTGTCTTGTGTGAGGAGTTTCCAGGCTTCTGGGTTCAGTAACGATCTTCCCCCGACTGCCTCCAAAGGTGGACAGTCGGGCAGCCCCTCAGGGGTACTGGAAGGGTTTGCCAGAGAAAGATTACCTGCTACCCTGATTCTGCGGACCCCCTCTGCCCCTCTGGCGGCGTCTATTATTGTTCCCTCCTCTGCCCCTGGAGGGAAACTCGCCACGTGCGTCAGGCATAACTCTCTGGGGTTTGCGAAACCACATTTTTCCACCCCTCTGACCTTTCGGGTATGGTCTAGATGGGGTAGAAAAATGGACTCCCATGGCAGAGAGAGTCTTGCCTTCCTGCTCGCACCTGATAAGTGCATCCTTCACCTGTGGTCTGAACAAAGCCGAACCATCGAAGGGGGTGTTGGTGAAGGACGCCTTAAAGGGGTCAGCAAAGTTGCACAACCGCATCCAGGCATGTCGTCTCAAGGCTACACCTGTGCCTGCGGCCCTACTCGCCCCATTGGCTGCATAAGAAATGAGCAGCATGGAGGAGTTAACTATGGAGTTAAGGGCTGCCAGCTGGGAGTTCATCTTTTCCTGAGACCCCGCAACAGATGGATCCTGAAGGGTATCACCCAATCCCTTAAGGATATCCCTTTGAAGGCGGGTGAAATAGCACAGGTAGTTCAGCGACCGCATGGAAAAGGTCGCTGAAGAAAACATCCGCTTCCCGTACCTGTCCATTGTCCTAGATTCTTTATTAGGTGGATGGACAGGGACAGAAGGATCAGCCAACTCCTTCTTAGTGGCTGCTGCAACCACCATGGCATCAACAGAGACACCCTTCGTAAGAAACTGTTTGTTGGACAGGGCTGTAAAACTTTGTGGGCCTACGGGGAGTTGGTTCCACTGTGTCCGGGGCCATCCACGCCTTCCGAGCCACCACTTCCATGAGTGGGTCGAAAGGCGGAGACACCCAGGAGGTGGAGGGGCGAGAACCAAACGCGTCCAGGTACACCGACTCGTCCTCGGAGGGGTTAAGGGCAGTCCAGTTCCCCCTCTGCCTAAGGATCTCAAGGATGTATGAAAAGGAGACATACTCAGAGGGGGACCTTGGGGACCCTTCCGAATCCTCCAAATCGGTGTCTGAGGTGACTGACTCGGAGGAGTCAACATGTTTCCTCTTACATTTTTTCTTCTGAGGGGGCTCCTCTGAATGATCAGGGGAGGCCTCGGAAGAGGAAGACACACCCAATGGGGCTACCTGGTGCATCTGTTCTCCACGCTTGGGGTCAGGAGGGTGAACAGAGACCGACGTAGGCACCATGGGGGTAGGAGCCGAAGGAGCCAATCGTGGGTCCGACCCAGGAGTCAGTACACTCCTCATGACCTCGGGAGAACGGGGTTGGACAAGGGTCTGATGCCACTCGCCCCCTCGGAGCAGACGAGGGAGTCTCGGCGCCCGGATCCCTCCACGGACGGAACCAATGAAGAGATTGGAGCCGATGAAGGAGCCGAAATGTGTGGTATCGGCTCCGACGTACCGACGATTCGAGCCCAAACAAGTTCCGGCTCCGAACATAATGGCAGAGTCAGAGGAGGAATTGTTGAAGATGCAGAGATAGCCGCAGTCTGTTGAGAAGGGCTAGTCAACATTTGGGCAAGTGCCTGCGACTTAAGGAGTCTACTGACCACCCTCTCGAGATCGTGATCAGAAAGCCTGGAAGACCGAGAGGAATGTGACCTATGGCTCCGCTCCGACTGTAGTAACGGAGATCTCGGAGCCGAACGAACAGACTCCAAAGAGGGAGATCTTTAGCGTTTTCGGCTCAGAGAAGGCTCCAACACTACAACAGGAGCCGACTGAGACCTCAAAGTGTCGGTTTCAGCCAGAACCGACGAGGAGGCAGTAGCTTCACTTGGCGACGGCTCCAAACAGGGAGCCGACGGTTTGGCGGGCTTGGAGGGTTTACCTGATGAAGTCTTAAGTCGGGGACCCTTCAGGCTTAAGTAAGCCCCTCAAAATAAGTTTGTTCCTACGCTCCTGGAGGACTCTCGGACTGAAGGCATGACAGACTGAACAAGAGTCTTGCATTTGTAGGGGGCCCAAACAATACACACAAGAAGTGTGACCGTCTGTCAGAGACATCTTCTGACAGCACGAGTCACACTTCTTGAAACCCGAGACCTTAGTATCCTTAGATATAATGACACTATAACAGGGTACCAAGGAAATAAGTAACTAGTGCCTAACACACAACACACACACGCACTAGAACTAACACTACAATAATATAGTAGTAATAAGAGTAATAATACTGCTATAACAATATACAGTTAACAAGACTAGTAGAAATATAAATATATATAAGAAAAAACTAACTCTACCCTAAAGGGTGGGGGAGGGGGGGACTCTGAAAACTACTAGCAAAGAGAGTTTCTAAATGGGATTTCTCAAAGGATCAGAAAGGGGACACTAAGAGAAATATATCCAACAAGAAATAGCTATTTATATATAAACAAACTTAGAAAAAAGTTTTATACGACCTGGAGCCAGTAAAAACGCAACCTCGTAGCTGAAGCGGCAAACGAGATCTGGGTATCGGACGCCTAGCATTGTGGGATATAGGGAGGGCCTCGAGCCGGTAAATAGCTCTCGAGCTTTGGTATAAGCCAAGTCGGAGCTGAGGACCGGCTCCGAACCCATCCAGCAAGAATGAAGGCGAGACTGACAACTTAACATTATACAGTAAAAACAATACCTTCAGTTACCAGCAAATACACCCCAAAGGTTGCATAGGATAGAAAGGTATAGATAAGTCCAGCTAGTTCAGAGAGGATGGAGGGAGGGTAACCTGGACTGCAGCAGTGTGAACACTAACATCTACATTTATGGTAGGTACAAAACTGTACTATGTTCATCGTGTTACACTGCTGCAGTCATTACACTTGGGTAGAATCCCAAAGCTGAGGTTGTTTGGCTGGTCTATAAAGAGTTAGGATTGGCTATGAGGCCCTGCAGAACTGCAGTGGCAAATCCTGCTCTGGATTTAGAGTAAAGAGGCAGGTGGCAATGCTTGGTAAAGGTGTGCACTGAACTCCAAGTTGCAGCCTCCAAACTTTCCTTGGTAGGTACTCCTCTGAGAAAGGCTGTTGAAGTGGCTGTTGCCCTGGTGGAATGTGGCCTAATGTTATTTGGGACTGATTTTCCATGCTGTGTGTAGCAGTACCGAATACAGTGTCCTATCCATTTGGATATAGTCTGCTTGGAGATAGCCTCGCCCTGTGATCCTGTAGCATATGCTACAAACAGTTGCTCAGTTTTCATGAAAGCCTTTGTTTTGTCCAAGTAGAAGCGTAGCTGGCTGTGTATGTCCAGAGAATGCAGAAGTTTCTCCCCTTTATTCTGGGGGTTTGGATAAAAAGTTGGCAAATGGATGGTTTGGTTAAGAGCCATACTAGATACCACCTTTGGCATAAAGGTAGGGTTTGCCCTTAAAGATACCCTGTCCTGATGAAAAATTATAAAAGGTTCCACTACTATTAATGCCTGTAGCTGGGAGACTCTTCATGCTGAAGTTACTACCTGGAGCAGAGCTGTTTTCCATGATAAAAATTTTAGATCGGCTGTATTGGCTGGCTCAAAAGGTGGTAGGGTCAGTTTTTCCAAAACTAAATTGAGGTCCCAAGTTGGTGCTCTCCGGGGCGGTCTTATGTTTTTAGCCCCCCTGAAGTACTGCTTTAGCAAGGGATGAGAGAATAAAGGAGGATCCGTGTCGTAATATGCTGAAATGGCAGAGGCGTGGATCTTAACTGATGAGAAGGATAAGTCTGTCCAGCATCTCAGTTAAGTATTGTAAAATCTGAGGAATGTTTGGAACAAGAGGGTCAAGGCTTTGAGCCTGGTTCCAGGCGCAGAATCTCTTCCATTTTTCTGAGTAAGCTTTCCTGGTGCTAGGCCTCCTGGCCTCCATAATGACATCCATAACAGCTTTAGAGAAAGGTGTTGCCTGTTTGACTAATGTATCTGGCCATGCAGCCAGGTTTAGTGTTTTGAGCTGACCGTGCAGGATCTGATTGTTTTGCTGAGTCAGGTGGTGTGGAATTAGAGGCAAAATCCATGGTGGGCCTTGAGCCAAGTTCCTTAAGATATGGTACCAGTGCTGGCGTGGCCAGTCTGGAGCAATCAGGATCATCTCTGGTTTTTCTTGTCTGGCTTTTAGGAGTACCTTTGAAAGGAGAGGCAGTGGCGGGAAGGCATAAACTTTTAGGTTTTTCCAGCTGAACAGAAGAGCATCCACTTTCCATGCTTGTTTGTGATAAGTCCTTGTGCAGAATCTTTGTAGTTGGCAATTCAGTGGGGAGGCAAAAAGATCTATGTCTGGGCATCCCCACTTTTGCGTTACCATGCTGAAGATTTGTGGTTCAATTTCCATTCGTGAGGGTCCATGATATTTCTGCTTAGATCGTCTGCCAGAGTATTTTTCTTTCCTGGCAGGAACTGTGCTTGCAGGTGAACTTGATACGTTAGAGCGGTGTTCCACAAGGTCATGGCTTGCCTGCATAGGGGATAAGAATGAGTGTCCCCTTGCTTGTTTATGTACCACATTACTTTGGTGTTGTCCGTCTTTAGTAGTAATTGTCCTGGATGTAGAAGGTCCTCGAAAGCTGTTGGGGCATTTTGAACAGCCAACATCTCTTTTTGATTGATGTGAAGATGCATCTGGTCTGTGGTCCACTTGCCCTGAATGCATTTTCCTGCCATGTGTGCTCCCCAGGCGTAATCCGAAGCATCTGTTGTTAGAGTTTGCCTGGCTGTGGGCTGGGTAAAAGGCTGACCCTTGTTTAGGTGACATGCCTGTGCCCACCATCGAAACTCCTGTTGTAAGCAGGGAATCATTGGTATTACTGCTTATAAACTGCGAGAGTGCTGAGGCCAAACACTTTTCAGGTACCATTGTAATTTCCTCATAAACAGTCTGGCATATGGTATTAGTAGTATGCAGGATGCCATGAATCCCAGGGCCTGCAGAATTTTTCTTGCAGGGAGATGGGACTTTGTTGCCAGCAACTGAAAATATTGAGTTAGTTGAACTTGTTTGTCTGGCGTGAGGTAAGCCATATGGGCCGTTGTATTTAAGCTGGCACCCAGGAATATAATCTGTTGCGAGGGTACTAGTTTTGACTTCTTTTCGTTTACTGTGTACCCTAGAGAAATTAGCAACCTTTTTACAAACGCCAGATGCTGTAGAAGAATGTCCTTTGTCTCTGCTTGAATGAGGCAGTCGTCCAGGTATGGATATATTTGAATTCCTTTTTGTCTGCAAAATGCAATTACTGGTACCAGGCACTTTGTGAAGACCCTGGGCGCAGTAGATAAGCCAAAGGGCAGTGCAGAGAATTGGTAGTGCATTGTACCAGCTTTGAATCTGAGGTATCTTCTGCAATTTTGTCTGATAGGGACATGCAGGTATGCCTCTGAGTTACAGAGTAACAAGCCAAGCCTTCTTGCCCAGCATGGGTAGAAGCTGCTGTAATGTCAACATTTTGAATTTCGGAATATCCAGATAAGTATTTAGAATTGAAAGATCTAGTATGGACCTCCAGGCCTTGTCCTTTCTGGGGACCAGGAAGAGTCTTGAGTAAAATCCTTGTCCTTGTTCCTGTTGTGGTACTTTTTGAATAGCTCTCATGTCCATGAGGGCAGAAATTTGTTTTTGTGCCTCTGCCCATAGATTTTGTGGCAGGTCTGGCATTCCTTTTAACCTTGCTAAAGTATGAAAGTGGAATCTGTAACCATGAGACAATGTTCAGGACCCATTTGTCTTGGGTGACTGTTTGCCAGTTTTGAGAAAAAAGTGCTAATTTTCCCTCTAAGGGAGCTTCCAGAAGGGGCGTGCTTGGCGTACGAAGGGGAAAGTCATTGTGACTGTTTCCTGTAAGGTTGAGACTTGTTCTCACCACCTTTTGGGGTTGTGGTGCCCCACTGTCGTCTGTTTGAGCCTTGGGGTTGAGATCTGCCTCTTGGGCGTTTGTATCTGCCTCTCTGTGGCCTGTCTGACACTGGAAAGGACCAATTCTTTGCTGGCCAATTTCTGCTAAACCGAGGTGGCTGTACCTGTAAGAAATCCTTGACTGTTTGCATAGATTTAGCTTTATCCTCCATTTTCTTTAACACCTCTTCTGCCTTAACACCAAACAAAGAATCATGCTGCAAAGGAGCATCCAATAATTTTGCCTTAACATGATCAGGTAAACTTTTTCTTTTAACCAAGCATGTTTTCGAATCACAGAACCTGTAACTGCGGCTCTACAAGAGGCCTCTAAAGAATCAAAACCACATTGCAGAGTATGTTTTCCCACCTGTTCAACTGCATGCAATAAATCCTGCATTTCTTTACAATCAGGAGCTTCTGAGCTTGCAAGCATTTTCTGTTTTAACTGAGCCATTAAATACTGTTGGTACTTAAGCATGTGAAACTGGCAATTTAAAGCTCCTACTGCTGAAGTTGCAGAAGTGTATACTTTCTTCCATCTATCCAAAGCTCTGGAATCCCTATCAGAGGGTACTGGATTTTTTGCAATGGAAGCCTTAACCCCTTTTGGACCCTGGGAAATAGTTTCTGGATCAGCAGAAGGGTTTTTGTAAAGAAACTTGTGAGAGTCAGGGACACTCTAATACCGATCTGGCTTGGCTGGAGCAGGGGGCAAAGAGTCATAAACTGGATTCAGAGAACACATCATCCACAATATCTAGCACAGGCAGAATAGCCAGGGGCCTGTGTTGAGGCAATAAGAGGAAATCCCTGAGCCTTTTCTTGGATTCTGAATAATTCTGGCTTTCCCATTGGAAATGCTCCCTCATGGTATGTAAAGTTTCCCCAAAACAGTAATCCTCAGGAGGAGAGGCTGAAGGGATAGATTCTTCAGCATCAGAGTCCTCATGGGGGGGGGGGGGGGGGGGAGTACTCCTGGTCTGAAGAGGAATCAGAGGAAATGGAAACCTGATTAGAGGAGTCATAGTCTGTATCCTGCCTAGGCCTTTTCTCAGGAGGGGGATGGGAACCCCTGATTAGAGTAATGAGGTCTTCAGCCATTTTAAGCATCTGTTTCTTGGGTATGGAGGACTGTCCAGGAGAATGCTGTACTTGTTTCTTTGTCTTTAATGGTACCTTTGTCTTGGCTGTTGTTTTAATGGTAAGTTGTGAAGGTCTGAAAACACCCTCAGAAGCCGATGCCTGCTCAGCGGCTCCGGACCCATCTGAGGGATTAGTTTCCGTAGGCCCAATACCTTGAGTTTCCAGAGGCCTAGATGTCTCCACGTGGGAGTCGGCAGCGGCCTGTGGCTCTGAGGTAGCAGGTGTCAGGGGCTGCGAAAGCACCTCACTGAGAACCGGCGACTGGCCTAGAAGAGGTTTCGTCATCGGTTTTGGACCTCGGATGCCTGTCTTTATCCTTGTCTTTGCGTTTACCTCACTGAGAACCGGCGACTGGCCTAGAAGAGGTTTCGTCATCGGTTTTGGACCTCGGATGCCTGTCTTTATCCTTGTCTTTGCGTTTTTTCGGTATTGAGGTCGTCGGCTGATCCGACAGCATCGTATAATTGAACCTTCGGCCAAAGTAGTGCAAAGCAAAATCAAAATGTCTTTTTATAGCGCGTTTGTTAAATCTAGCACAAAACCGACAACTAGTGACTTCGTGATCAGGACCTAAGCATGGAATACAGTAAGAGTGGAAGTCCTTATGAGGTATTTGCTTCCCACAATAAATACAATTATTAACTTTTTCTGACATCGGTCTGACGCAAGAAAAAAGTTTCCCCAATGGGGTACTTAGCTTTATTGAAGACTTCGGATCTGAAATTAGACTTCAAAAATCTCAGGAGTCAGCCGACCGGCACTTGCGAACTGCTTCTGCTTCGGGCACCGCACGGCAAGAAAGACTGGAGAAAATGGCGTCGGATGCATCTTATATACCTCTGGCGCACTGATGTCAGGGAAGAGGCGACAGCAACTGACGCCGGACCAAGACTTTAGAACTCGGGCCGACTGTGGGACCGCCTGACGGCAGGATAACCCAAGTGTAATGACTGCAGCAGTGTAACACGATGAACATCTGTCCTTGGTCTGTTCTGTCTTATCTTGATAATTTTAGAGAAAAGGGGCAGAGGGGGAAAGGCATAGATTGAGTGATTTATCCACTGAAAAGATAGAGCATCCACTTTCCAGGCCCTGCTCTGAGGATTCCTAGTGCAGAATTTGCTGAGCTGGTGGTTGCAGGGGAAGGAAAAGAGATCCACCTCTGGAGTCCCCCATTTCTGAATCAGAAGGTTGAAGGTGCTGGGCTTCAATTGTCACTCGTGTGGGTCTAGGAGATTTCTGCTCAAGTAGTCTGCCAGTGAGTTTTTTTTGCCTGGCAGGAATCGAGCTTGCAGATTGACTTGCATGTCCAAGGCCATGTGCCACAGGGCCATGGCTAACCTGCAGAGTGGGTGGGAGTGGGTTCCCCCCGCTTGTTGATGTACCACAACTGTGGCGTTTGTTTATATTAGCAGTTGTCCTGGAAAGAGTAGGGATCTGAAAGCTGTCAGGGTGTTCTGCACAGCTAGCATCTCTTTTTGGTTGATGTACGTGGCCCTGAATGCATTTGCCATCCATGTGTGCTCCCCAAGCATAGTCTGCTGCGTCTGTGGTTAGGGTCTGGGCGGCGTGAGGTTGAGAAAAGGGCAGTCCCTTGTTGTGGTAGCATGCTTCTGCCCACCAAAGGAACTCTGTCCTTAGACAGGGTATGACAGGAATGACTGTTTCCAGGTCCTGAGAATGGTGGCACCAAAGACTTTTTAAGTACCACTGAAGTTTCCTCATATACAGTCTTGCATATGGAATTAGCAGTATACATGAGGTCATGAACCCTAGGGCCTGAAGTATTTTTCTTGCGGGTACTGGGTTCTGGTGGCCATTTGTCACCCAATGGGGTGCTAACTGGCTTACTGATAGAACCAACAAACAAGGCACGCACGTGGGACTGGTGGTGCTCGGTCCAAACCACGTCAATGAATACAAAATGAAGGGACCAGCACTCAAAGGCAACAGATAAAAACGATTTTATTAGATTGTATAAACAACCTAATTTGAATGCACAAACCGGTTTCGGCTAACACTGCCTTTATCAATGTGACTTATCCAAGAAATATAAATTCAGCCCATAATGCATCCAGCTACTCAATTTATACTCACTTCTTAAAGTGGTATATTCCTTATTCATTTAGTAATTCTTACTACTAACTAATTATAGTACAACCATCTTACACAAATAGATTCACCAAAAATGACATATTTTATACAATAATGTATAATGTAAATATTAATAAATCAATCAACATATGAATTGTAGTCATAAATATTGTGAAATCTATTTCAAGCAGCTAATAATAAGAATAATATGCTTGATGTAGAAAATATTTTATCATTTATTATTTATTTATTTATTATTTATTTTACATTTGTTTACCGGGTTAATCCAACTGGATACATATCCATTTTCAGCGGAGACCCGGGGAGAAAAGCTCCACAGTAAAAGCAGGACTTGGACTTACATACAGATAAATTCTTGATAAAACAATTAATTAGAGACATAGATTAAACATAACAATAGCCGGTCAGAGACCTGGGGAGAAAAGCTCCACGTAAAAATCAAGACTTTGATTTGCATAAAGAAATAAATTAATATTTCTAATATTAATATTAATATTAGTGATAATTAATATTATTAGAAAACCACATTATTTCAAAAGATTAGAATTATTGAGTGTATGTTCTAACAGGCCTAAAGCAGATGCCCTACACTGACCGCCTTAAAAAACTCCAGCTATACTCTGTCGCACATCGTCTACTCAGAGGCGATCTCTGCTTAACATACAAAGCCATGTCAAACCCAGACCTGTTGGACATGGATTTAAAGAAATCTCACTCCCTCAGAGCCACACGCTCCACGGATCGAAACCTTGTCATCACAAAAAACAAAACATGCTGGAGGGATAGGTTCCAGACCCAGACACTCCCCAGACTTTGGAATAGATTGCCCATACATGTCAAGCAGAGTGCCTCTTTGACCCTCTTCAAAATGAACCTTGACAATTGGATGGGAGAAAGGAAATTCACCCCGGGGATCACGTCAGTCGCCCTCTGTTAGACAGGGGTCCAAGGAAGTAAATAGTGTGGGAAGAAATAGCCAGGGAATTGTTATGGCTAGGCTTGTATAGGCTCTAGGGCTAATAGCCTAGTACCAACCTATGAACCTATGAAAGTAGGCTGTCAGACTTGTTTTTCTGAAGTGAGGAATGCGATCTGGGATGGTGTGTCCAAGCTTGCTTCCAGGAATACAATCTTTTGACTGGGTACCAGTTTTGATTTCTTTTCGTTGATGGTGTACCCCAAGGAAGTGAGAAGGTGTTTCACAAATGTCAGATGCTGCAACAGCAATTCCTGACTGTCCGCCTGAATCAGGCAGTTGTCCAAGTACTGGCAAATTTGGATATTTCTCTGCCTGCAGTATGCAATGGCTGGAGCCAGGCATTTTGTGAAAACTCTGAGCACAGTAGAAAAGCCAAAGGGAAGTGCAGAGAACTGATAATGCATACATCCTGCCCCGAAATGTAGATACTTCCTACATGACTCTCTTATGGGGATTTGCAGATAGGCTTCTTTTAAATCTAGGGTGACTAACCAGGCATCCTTGGCTAGCATAGGAAGAAGCTGTTGCTGGGTAAGTATTTTGAATTTTTGTACCACCAGGAAGGTGTTGAGAAATGAAAGATCCAGGATTGGGCTCCAAGAGCCCTCTTTCCTGGGTACCAGGAAGAGTCTGGAGTAGAATCCTTCACCCCTCTGTTCTACTGGAACCGGCTGAATAGCTCTGATATTGAGCAGGGAAGCTACTTGGCTTTGAGCCTCTGCCCACTGGTTTGGAGGAAGGTCTGGAAACCCGCTTGGGGTTGGCAGTGAATGGAAAAAAAATTTGTACCCATGGGCTACAATGTTGAGGACCACCGGTACTGTGTGATAGACATCCAATTTTCTGCATGAAGGTCAAGTTTTCCTCCTAGGGGCACAAGCAATTGGGCAGGACTGTGAAGTGGAGTAATAGTCATTGAGAGGTTTTTCCATAAGGAGGTGGCTTACCACTCCCTGTTTTAGGGATTGGAGCACTCCATTGCTTAGATCTCTGCTACCCTGGGACTGTAGTCTGGGTGGTCTGTTTCCCCTGGGTCTGGCTTGAGAAGGCCTGGAGGGCAATACCTACTGATTCTAAGGGGCTGCACTTGTAAGAATTCTTTAACAGTCTGCATAGACTTGAATTTTTCTTTCATCTTTTTAAGAACCTCTTCTGCTTTGGTGCCAAACAAATTGCCCTTGTTCAAAGGCACGTCTAGTAACTTTGACTTGACATGGTCTGGCAAGGTCTGCTCCTTGAGCCAAGCATGTCTTCTCAGTACAGATCCAGTGACTGCTGCCCGGCAAGATGCTTCTAGTGCATCAACGCCACGCTGCAAAGTATGCTTACTGACTCGGCTTGCAGAATGCATAAGCTATTGCAATTCTTTACTTTCTGCACAGTCTGTAAAGGTTGCCACTTTTTGTTTAATAAGTTCCATAATAAGCTGCTGGTATTCAGCATGTGAAACTGACAATTCAATGCCCTAACAGCAAGAGTTACAGAGGTATATACCTTCTTACCCCATCTGTCCAAGGTTCTGGAATCCCTGTCCGAAGGGGTGGGATTCTTGGCTGTAGTAGCCTTGATACTTTTAGGTCCCTAGAAAATTATCTCTGGGTCAGCAGTAGGATTCTTGAAAAGAAATGTGTGTGTGTGTCAGGTACTCTGTAGTACCTGTCTGGTTTCCTAGGGGCAGGAGATAAAGTGTCAGGAGTAAGACTGGATTCCATAAAAACTTCATCACCACCATCCAGGACAGGGGGTATTGCTAAACGCCTGTGCTGAGGCAACTCTAGGAATTCTCTGAGTCTCTTTTTGGACTGAGGATAGTCTTGGCATTCCCAGTGGAAATGCTCTCAAGGTATGTAAGGTTTCACCAAAAGAAAAATCCTCTGGAAGGGAGGCAGAGGGAATGGATTCCTCTGCATCTGAATCCTCATAAGAAGATAAGGGCATGTCTTCATAATCAGAAATCTCATCACCGGACTCCAGGTCTGTAGAAGCTGTAGGGGACTGGTCTCTTTCTTTTAGCAGTGGAAAGCTGACTTCCCCATATCAGCATAATAAGGTCTTCTGCCATTCTAAGCATTTGTTTTTGTGGCATGGGAGCAGGTGCATGCACTTTGGTCGTCGGTTTTGTAGGCGTAGTGCATACTCTGGGCCTAAGAAACTTGGTAGTTTTGGTTAAAAAAGTAGTCAGTTTGACTAAAATCGGTTGAGCGAAGAAAGTATAGTTGTGTACACTTGCCATAAATGTAGATGCTCGAGTGTATTCACTGTTGCAGTCATTACATTTGGGTAATCCTGCTGGCAGGTTACCCTCAGCCGGCCTGAATTCCAAAGTCTTGGGTCCTGCATCGGCTGCTATCGCCCCTTCCCTGACGTCAGGTTGTCAGGGGTATAAAAGAAGTGGCCGACGGCATTTTCTTCAGTTTTTCTTGCCTCAGATGTCAGGTGCCCCCAAAAGGGGTAGCCAAACTTTATATACATATATATATATATATATATATATATATATATATATATATATATATATATATTAAGAAATACACCAATATAAATTTTACCTTCATCTATAAGCAAATACACCACATAGGTAGCATAAATCATAGAAGGAAAGATAAGATCAAAAATAAAAGAGGGGGTAGGCGGGTGGGTAACCTGGACTGCAACAGTGAATACACTCGAACATCTACATTTATGGTAAGTGTACACAACTGTACTATGTTCTTCGTGTTTCACAGTTGCAGTCATTACATTTGGGTAGAATCCCAAAGCTATGGTTGGGAGGCTGGAACTAGACAGCAGAAGGAGCGACTATGAGACCCTGCAGAAGTGCAGCGGCAAAGCCTGCCCTGGATTTAGAGTAGAGTGGCAGGTGATAATGCTTTGTACAGGTGTGCACTGAACTCCAAGTAGCTGCCTCTAAAATATCTGTGGTTGGTACTCCCCTGAGAAAGGCTGCTGAGATGGCTGCAGCTCTGGTGGAATGAGGCCCAATGCCCTTAGGCACTGGCTTGCCATGGTGTAAGTAGCAGAAACAAATGCAGTGGCCTAACCACTTCGAAACAGTCTGCTTTGAGATAGGCTTTCCTTGTGATCCTGCAGCATATGCCACTAGTAATTGCTCTGTCTTCCTGAAAGTTTTGGTTCTGTCCAAGTAGAATCTAAGCTGTCTGTGTACGTCTAAAGAATGCAAAATTCACTACCCCTTGTTCTGTGGATTTGGGTAAAAGGTTGGCAGATGGATGGCTTGGTTAAGACCCACACTGGACACCACTTTAGGCATAAATGTTGGGTTTGTCCTCAGGGAGACCCTGTCTGTATGAAAGATGATGAAAGCTTCCACGACCATGAGCGCCTGTAGCTCTGAAACTCATCTTGCAGAAGTAATTGCTAAGAGCAGAGCTGTTTTCCAAGATAAAAACTTCATATCAGCAGTAGCAGCTGACTCAAAAGGAGGCAGGGTGAGCTTTTCCAAGACATAGTTGAGGTCCCATGCAGGTATTTGGTAGTCTCCTTGGGGGCCTTAAATTTTTGGCTCCTCTGAGGTACTGCCTTAATAAAGGGCGAGAAAATAGTGGTGGCTCTGTATTGTAATGAGCCGAAATGGCAGCGACATGAATTTTAATTGATGAAAAAGATAGGCCTTTGTCCAGCATCTCAGTTAAGTATTGCAAAATCTGAGGAATATTTGGTAAAGCTGTATCAGTTCCTTGTGCCTGGTTCCAGGCACAGAATCTCTTCCATTTTCCAGCATAAGACTTTCTAGTACTAGGCCTTCTGGCTTCCAGAATGACATCCATCCATCACAGCTTTACTGAGAGGTGTTTTTTGTATGACTACATTATCCGCAATGGCCCCAAGTTTAGTGTCCGGAGTTGGCCGTGCATGATCTGATTGTTTTGCTGGGACAGTAGTAGAGGTATTTGAGGTAAGGTCCAAGCTGGGTATAGAGACAAGTTTCTTAGTATTGGATGCCAGTACTGGCATGGCCAGTCTGGGGCGATCAGAATCATCTTTGGCTTCTCCTGTCTGACCTTTAGGAGCACCTTGGGAAGGAGGCTGTGGAGGAAAGGCATATACTGTTTTTTTCAGCTGAAAGATAGGGCGTCCACTTTCCATGCTTGTCTGATAAGTCCTTGTGCAGAATCTTTTTAGTTGGTAATTGAGAGGGGAGGCAAATAGATCTATGTCCGGACATCCCCATTTCCTTGTTATCATGCTGAAGACTTGTGGATCCAGCTTCCACTCGTGGGGATCCGTGACTTTTCTGCTTAGTTCGTCTGCCAGAGTATTGTCCTTTCCTGGCAGGCATTGTGCCTGCAGATGTACTTGACAAGTCAAAGCTGTGTTCCACAAGGTCATGGCTAGTCTGCAAAGGGGGTAAGAATGTGTGCCCCCCTGCTTGTTTATATACCACATGACCGTGGTGTTGTCTGTCTTTATCTGTAGTTGTCCAAGATGAAGTAGGTCCTTGAAGGCTGTCAGTGCATTTTGAACAGCTAACATCTCTTTTTGATTGATATGTAGATGTATTTGGTTTGAGGACCATGTGCCCTGAATGCATCTTCCTGCCATGTGGGCTCCCCAGGCATAGTCTGAAGCATCCGTTGTTAGGGTCTGCCTGGCTGGAGGTAATGTGAATGGCTGTCCCTTGTTCTGATGACAAGCCCATCCTTGAAACTCCTGTTGCAGGCAGGGAATGAGAGTAATGACCGCTTCCAGGCTGTGGCAATGTTGAGTCCAAACACTTTTTAGGTACCATTGAAGTTTCCTCATATGCAGTCTTACATATGGAATTAGCAGGATGCAGGATGCCATGAAGCCCAAAGCCTGCAGAATTTTTCTTGCAGATAACTGGGCTTTTGTAGCCAACATTTTGAAATAGGTAGTCAGTTGCTTTTGTTTGTCTGGCGTGAGATAAGCCATCTGGGCAGTTGTATTCAAGCTTGCACCCAGGAATGTTATCTCTTGTGAGGGTACTAGTTTTGATTTCTTTTTGTTGACTGTGTACCCTAGGTGTGTTAGAAGTCTTTTGACAAATGCCAGATGTTTAAGAAGAATGTCCTTGTTCTATGCTTGAATGAGACAGTCGTCCAAGTATGGATATATTTGCATTCCTTTTTGTCTGCAGAATGCAATTACTGGTGCCAGGCTCTTTGTAAAGACCTTGGGCGCAGTAGATAAGCCAAAGGGCAGTGCAGAGAATTGGTAATGCATTAAACCAGCCTTGAATCTTAGGTATCTTCTACATGATTGTCTGATTGGAACATGCAGGTATGCCTCTTTTAGGTTTAAAGTCACAAGCCAAGCATTACTGCCCAGCATGGGCAGAAGCTGCTGCAAAGTCAACATTTTGAATTTTGGAATATCCAGGAAAGTGTTCAAAATATATAGGTCCAGTATCGGCCTCCAGGCCTTGTCCTTTCTGTGTACAAAGAACAGTCGTGAGTAAAATCCTTGTCCCTGCTGATACTTAAGCATATGAAATTGACAGTTTAAGGCCCTTATAGCCAAAGGTGCAGAGGTGTAAAACTTTTTCCCCATCTATCCAGTGCCCTTGAATCTCTGTCAGAGGGGGTTGGGTTTCTTGCAGTGGAAGCCTGAACTCCCTTTGGACCCTGTGATATAGTTTCTGGGTCAGCAGCAGGGTTTTTGAAAAGAAATGCGAGAGTCAGAAACCCTGTAATATCTGTCAGCCTTAACAGGAGCTGGGGGTAAGGAGTCAGGGGTGAGACTAGACTCCGAAAACACATCTACAATGTCTAACAGATGGAATGGCTAGAGGCCTGTGCTGAGGTAGTAAAAGAAAATCCCTGAGCCTCTTTTTAGATTCTGAAAAATCTTGGCTCTCCCAGTGGAAATGCTCCCTCATGGTGTGCAAGGTTTCCCCAAATGAATAGTCCTCAGGAGGAGATGCTGAAGGTATAGATTCTTCAGCATCAGTATCCTCATAGGGAGGAAAAGAATATTCCTGATCAGAAGAGGAATCAGAAAAAATAGAAACCTAATCTGAAGATTCATAGTCAGTGTCTTGCCTAGGTCTCTTATCAGGAGGGGGATGGGAGCCCCTGATCAAGGTAATCAAGTCTTCGGCCATTTTGAGCATCTGTTTTTTGGGCATAGAGGACTGTCCATGTGGCTCGAGTTTGTTTCCTTGTTTTAGAAGGTGCTTTAGTCTTTGCCTTTGAAGATGAAGCCGTTTTAATGTAGAGATGTTTAGGTCTGAATACAGCCTCAGAAGCCGGTGCCTGCTCAGCGACTCTGGACCCATATGAGGGGTTTGCGTCCAAGGCTCCAATACTTTGAGAATCTAGCAGCATGGCTGACTCCACATGGGAGTCAGTAGCGGCCTGCGACTCTAAAGTAGCAGGCATCAGGGGCTGCGAAAGTCGTCGGTTTTGGGCCTCGGTTGTTTTTCTCTATCCTTTTCTTTGCATTTTTTGTAAACTCCGGTAGTCGGATGACTATCGGACGACATTTCTGGATAATTAAATCGGCGCCCAAAAAAGTTTAAAGCAAAGTCATAACAACGCTTAATAGTGCATTGGTAAAATCTAGCACAAAACAGACAACCAGAAACGCTGTGATCAGGGCCTAGGCAAGGAATACAGTAAGAATGACAATCCTTATGAGGTATTTGCTTCCCACAAGAAATACAATTATTAACTTTTTCTGACATCGGTCTGGAGCAAGAAAAATGTTTCCTCAACGGGGTACTTAGCTTTATTGAAGACGTCGGATCTAAAACTCAAATACGAAAATCTCAGGAGTCGGTCAACTGGCACTTGCAAACTGCTTCTGCTTCGGGCACCACGCAAGAAAGACTGAAGAAAATGGCGTCCGCCACTTCTTTTATACCCCTGACGACCTGACGTCAGGGAAGGGGCGACAGCAGCCGACGCAGGACCCAAGAATTTGGAATTCAGGCTGGCTGAGGGCAACCTGCCAGCAGGATTACCCAAATGTAATGACTGTAACAGTGAAACACGAACATCTGCCTCAGAAGCCGGTGCCTGCACAGCAGCTCGACCCATCCAAGGTAGAGACATCCGCAGGTTCCATAGTCGAAGAAAAGTCTCGTAGCATAGCGGACTCCAAATGGGTCTCGATAGAGGCCTGGGACTCCACTGAATCGGGCATCAGGGGCTGCGAAAGTGCCTCACTGAGTACCGGTGGACTGACAACTAGCTTAACTGAAGCGCCGTCGGCAGCTTTGGACCTATGTGGTCTGTCTCTGTCTTTATCCTTACTTTTTTCAAAATATCGGTTGTCAGACGGCTTACCGAAGCCATTTCAGAATACAGAGACCAACAGCGAAATAATTTAGTGACAAAGGGAGCCCGACGATGAATGGTTCAAGCGTTAAACAGGGCACAAAACCGACATTGAGGTATGTCATGGTCTGGGCCTAAACAGGTGACGCAGTAAAAATGAAAATCTCTGGCAGGTATTTGCTTTCCACAGGCAAGACAATTGTTAACTTTTTTCTGACATCAGTTAGAGCAAGAAAAAAGGATCCCAAACGGGCTACTTAGCTTTAGAAGACTTCAGGATTATTCAAATTCGTAAATGAAAATTCAGGTAGCGGCCGACCAGCACTTGCGAACTGCTTCTGCTTCGGGCTCCTCGGCAAAAACAACTGATGTAATGGCATTGGCTGCCTGTTTTTTTACTCCTGACGACCTGATGTCAGTCCTGGAGCGACAGCATCTGACACAGAAATACTAAGTCTCTGGTATTCGGGCCAACTGAAGGCTACTTGCAGGCAGATAACCCAAGTGTGATGAGTGCAACAGTGAAACACGAAGAACATCTAAAGTTCTTGTTTCCTGCTGAATCTGTCAGCTTCTTGAGTGTGAATTCAGTTGCAAGTAAATTGCTGTGAAGGTGTCATCAACAGTTCCATGAAACTGGGGGCTCTGTATTGGGTTCAGGTTATTCCATTCCAAGGAGATCAACATTTCATTTATTTAAATGTCAGAAATTTCTTTAGTCTCCCACTTTAAGTGTTCCTTTATTCTCAAGGGAATGTCACCAAAGGACATATCAAGGAGGAAGTAATCCTCTCTGTCTGAATATATCCAAAGAGGATGCCATATAGGTTGAACATGCCAAGATCTCCTCCTTGTCCCCTATCAGGGAAAGAGCTAGGGCCTGTGATGCGAGGAGCATACTATTTCTGCTTGACCTACTCAAGTGGAAGGGGAGTCAAAGAGTTCTGTTTGAAACCAATTGCCACTTCAAGAAGAATTAATCTAAGGATATGAGGTCATGGATGAACTGAGAATGGGAACTTTGTTCCTGGGAAAGTGGGTGCATTCCTGACAAAGGTGCACTGCAGGAAGAAAGTACAGTTGTGTACACTTAACATTAATGTAGATGTTCAAGTGTACTCACTGTTGCAGTCCTGAACTGTAGGATTTCCTGTTGTGGAAGACATTAGCCACCCCATCTACCAGAGTAAAACTCTCCCTCCTCCTAAGGCCGGCAGATAACTTACCCTGACATCAGTATACTTGGATATAAAGGGAGCCAGCTGATGCCATGACATCAGTTTTTTTTCTTGCCCCTTAGAAGGTAGGAGCCCCCAGGATGAACCATAAGCAAGCATCAAAGGTAGAAAAAGTGGTTTGCAGGGTAAACACCTTGGGGGGTCCTCTGGTTAGTGAAAAAAAAACAAAAGCAGACTACTACTGTAAGCAAAAAGGGGAAGAAGGGAAGGAAAGAAGACTGCAACAGTGAAGACACTCAAACTACAGTTATGGTAAGTGTACACAAAGTACAGTTGTGTACACTTACCATAAATGTAGATGTTCGAGTGTATTCACTGCTGAAGTCATTACATTTGGGTAATCTGCTGGCAGGTTGCCCTCAGTCAGCCTGAATAACAAAGTCTTGGGTCCTGCATTGGTTGCTGTCTTTTCTTCTATGACATCAGGTCGTCAGGGGTATAAAACATGCAGCCAATGCCATTTTAATCCGTTATTCTTGCCCCAGATGTCAGGTGCCTCCCAAATGGGGAGCAAAAAAAAAAAAAAAAAAAAAAAATATATATATAGATATATATAACAAACAGTAAATATATAAATGCACCTTTTGAAACATAACATTTACCTTCAACTAAAAGCAAATACACCACAAAGGATTATGAGTATAGTGAAGGAAAGAAAAAGTAAAGAATGGGGGATGGTGGGTGGGTAACCTGGACTGCAACAGTGAATACACTCGAAGATCTACATTTATGGTAAGTGTACACAACTGTACTATGTTCGTGTTTCACTGTTGCAGTCATTACATCTGGGTAGAATCCAAAGCTACAGATGGGAAGATGGAACTAAACATTAGGAGCAGCTATAAGGCCCTGCAGGACTGCAGTAGCAAAGCCTGCCCTGGATTTAGTGAAGAGAAGTAAATTATAATGCTTTGTGAATGTATGAACAGAGCTCCGAGTAGCAGCTTCTAGAATGTCTCTGGCTGGGACCCCTCTGAGAAAAGCTGCTGAAGTAGAGGCAGCCCTGGTGGAATGGGATCTGATTCCCTTGGGCACAGGTTTACCATGGCGCAAATAGCAGAAACGAATGCAGTGGCTTATCCATTTGGAAATAGTCTGCTTTGATATAGCCTTCTCCTCTGATCCTGCAGCAAATGCTACCAGTAGTTGCTCAGACTTTCTTAGAGATTTTGTCCTGTTTAAGTAGAATCTTAGTTGTCTGTGTACATCCAATGAATGCAGAATCCGCTCCCCCTTGTTCTGCGGATTTGGGAAAAATGTTGGCAGGTGAATGGTCTGGTTAAGAGCCACAATGCATACCACCTTAGGCATAAAAGAAGGATTGGTCCTGAGGGACACCCTGTCCGGATAAAATATGATGAAAGGCTCCACTGCCACGAGAGCCTGTAGTTCTGAAAACCTTCTTGCTGAGGTGACTGCCAAAAGAAAAGCTGTCTTCCAAGATAGAAATTTTATATCCACAGTAGCTGCTGATTCAAAAGGAGGCAGGGTGAGTTTTTCCAGCATAAAACTGTGGTCCCATGCAGAGGTGGTGCTCTCCTGGGAGTTCTTAAGTTTTTGGCCCCTCTGAGATACTGTTTAAGCAGTGGATGAGAAAAGAGGGGAGGCTCTGTGTTGTAATGAGCCGAGATGGCAGAGGCATGGATTTTTATTGAAGAAAAAGATAGGCCCTTGTCAAGCATTTCAGATAAGTATTGCAAAATCTGAGGAGTATTGGGCTTTGCTGTGTCTATTCCTTGTGCTTGGTTCCAAGCACAGAATCTCTTCCATATATCAGCACAAGTTTTTCTAGTACTAGGCCTTCTGGCTTCCAAAATGACATCCATCACAGATTTACTGACAGGTGTGGTTTGAATAATTAGTTGATTAGCCATGCTGCAAGATTCAGAGTTTGGAGCCGAGTGTGCAGAATTTGATAGTTCTGCTGTGACCGTAGATGAGGTGTTTGAGGCAAGTACCATGGAGGAAGGTGCAACATATTCCTTAGAAGCAGGTACCAGTGCTGGCGGGGCCAGTCCAAAGCAATTAGGATCATTTTTGGTTTTTCCTGTCTGACTTTTAGTAAGACCTTGGAAAGTAGAGGTAGAGGGCGAAAGGCATAGGCTGACGTTTATTTCCAGCTGAAGGATACAGCATCCACTTTCCATGCTTTTTTGTGATGAGTTCTTGTGCAGAATTTGTCCAACTGATAGATCTATTAGCCTCTCCACAAAACTATGTCTGGACTCCCCCATTTCTGTGTTAACATGCTAAAGATTTGCGGATCCAGTTTCCATTTGTGCGGGTCCATAAGATTTCTGCTTAGGTCGTCTGCCAGAGTATTGCGTTTTCCTGGCAGAAATTGAGCTTGAAGATGTATTCGGTAAGTTAAAGCTGTGTTCCACAAGGCCATGGCTAGTCTGCAAAGGGGGTAAGAATGTGTACCCCCCCGCTTGTTTATATACCACATAACTGTGGTGTTTGTCTATCAGTAATTGTCCTGGATGAAGTAAGTCCTTGAAGGCTGTCAGAGCATTCTGAACAGCTAGCATTTCTTTCTGGTTGATATGCAGATGCAGCTGGTTTGGGCTCCATTTGCCCAGAATGCATCTCCCTGCAAGGTGGGCCCCCAAGCATAGTATGATGCGTCTGTAGTTAGGGTTTGGGTGGCAAGGGGTAAAGTGAATGAGTGTCTCTTGTTTTGGTGACATGTCTCTGCCCACCAAAGAAACTCCTTTTGTAGGCAGGGAATGAGAGGAATCATTGTTTCCAGACTGTGAATGTTGACTCCATAAACTTTTTAGGTACCACTGAAGTTTCCTCAAATGCAGTCTCGCATATGGAATTAGTAGAATGCAGGATGCCATGAACCCCAAAGTCTGTAGAATTTGTCTTGCAGATAACTGGGGTTTTGTTGCCATTTATTTGAAATAGGTTGTCAATTGCCTTTGTCTGGCGTGAGGTAAGCCATCTGGGCAGTTGTATTTACGCTTGCACCCAGAAATGTAATTACTTGAGAGGGTACCAGTTGTGGTTTCTTTTCGTTTATGGTGTACCCTAGGCATGCTAGAAGCCTTTTTACAAATGCCAGATGTTGAAGTAGAGTGTCCTTGTCCTCTGCCTAAATGAGACAATCGTCCAGATAAGGATAAATTTGAATGTTTCTTTGTCTGCAGAATGCAATTACTGGTGCCAGGCACTTTGTAAAGACCCTGGGCGCAGTAGATAAGCCAAAGAGCAGTGCAGGGAATTGGTAATGCAAAAAACCTGCTTTGAAGCGGAGGTATCTTCTGCATGATTCCCTTATTGGGATATGCAGGTATGCCTCTTAAGTCTAGAGTTACTAACCAAGCATTCTTGCTTAGCACAGGGAGTAGCTGTTGTAAAGTCAGCATTTTGAATTTTGGAATGTCCAGGAACATGTTTAGAATCATATAAGTACAGTATTGGACGCCATGAATTGTCTTTTCTGGGTACCAGGAAAAGTCTTGAATAAAATCCTTGGCCTTTTCTGGTACCAGTTGAATAGCCCCCATATCCATGAGGGACATGACTTGTTTCTGGTCCTCTGTCCACTGGTTTTGTGGCAGATCCGGCCATCCGTTTGGAATTGGCAAAGTATGGAAATAAAATCTGTACCCCTGGGATACTATGTTTAATACCCACTTGTCCTGGGTAATTAAACTGCCAATTTTGAGCATGAAGTGCTAGTTTTCCCCCCAAGGGGGCTGCCAAAGGTAAGTGCTTGAAGATGGTAGAGGAAAGTCATTGAGACTGCTTACTGTAGGGCTGTGCTTTGTTTCCTCCAGATTTTGAGGTGGAGGCACCCCATTGCTTTGACCTGTAAGAACCCTGTGATTGATATCTGGAGCCTTTTGAGTACTTGGGTTTTCCCTGAATGGCTCTGTTGGACACAGGAAAGGACCAGTTTTTAGTAGTCCAGTGTCTACTGAACTTGGGTGGCTGCACTTGCAAGAAATCTTTTACAGTTTGCATAGATTTAGCTTTGTCTTCCATTTTCTTTAAAACCTCTTCTGCCTTATTACCAAACAGAGTATCATGCTGCAAAGGGGCATCCAACAATTTAGCTTTAACATGATCAGGCAGACTTTGCTCCTTGAGCCAGGCATGCCTTCTAATCACAGATCCAGTAACGGCGGCCCTACAAGAGGCCTCCAAGGAATCAAAACCACATTGCAAAGTATGCTTTCCAACCTGTTCTGCTGAATGCAATAAATCCTGTAACTCTATTTTCCACACAATCAGAAATCAACATCATTTTCTGTTTCAGTAAGCCCATAACATGCTGTTGATATTTAAGCATAAGAAACTGGCAGTTTAAAGCCCTGATTGCCAAGGTTACAGATGTATAAACCTTCTTACCATCTATCCAGTACCCTGGAATCTCTATCAGAAGGGGTAGGATTTTTGGCTGTAGAAGCCTTAGCACCCTTGGGACCCTGAGAAATAGTTTCAGGATCAGCAGCAGGATTTTTGAAAATAAATTTGTGGGAGTCAGGAACCCTGTAATATCCGTCTGGCTTACTAGGAGCCAGAGGCAGGGAATCAGGAGCCATGCTTGATTCCGAGAACACATCAACAATGTCTAAAACAGGTGGTATTGCCAAAGGCCTATGTTGAGGAAGAAGGAAATCCCTAAGCCTCTTTGATTCAGAGAAATCCTGACTCTCCCAGTGAAAATGTTCCCTTAAAGTATGCAAAGTCTCTCCAAAAGAGTAATCCTCAGGAGGAGACGCAGACGGGAGGGATTCCTCTGCATCAGAATCCTCATAGGGCGGAATAGAAAATTCCTGATAAGAAGAGGAATCAGAAGAATTGGAAACCTGATTGAAGATTCATAGTCAGTGCCTTGCCTAGGCCTCTGAGCAGGGCGGGGGTTGGGAACCCCTGATCAAGGTAATTAAATCCTCTGCCATTTTGATCATCTGTTTTTTAGGCATGGGGGCCAGAGTACGTGGCTCATGCGTCGTTTTTTTAGACACAGTAGTAGTTTTTGACCTAGTTTTTGTTGCTGGCGTTGGTTTAATGTAAAAATGTTGAGGCCTGAAAACACCCTCAGAAACCGGTGCCTGCTCAGCGGCTCCGGACCCATCAAAGGGAGAGACATCCGCTGGTTCAATACTTTGAGAATCTCGTGGCATACCGGACTCCGAATGGGTCTCCGTACAGGTCTGCGACTCAAAAGTAGTAGTAGTAGTATCAGGGGCTGCAAAAGCACCTCACTGAGTACCGGCGACTAGCTTAGGAGAAGCTTCGTCGTCGGTTTTGGACCTAGACTGTCCGTCTCTTTTTCCTTGCGTTTTCTATGAACTCCGGTAGTCAGATTGCTAACCGACGACATTTCAGGGTAGTTAAATCTTGAACCAAAATATTTAGAAACATAGTGCGTTGGTTAAATTTAGCACAAAACCGACAGCAAGGCACGCTGTGATCAGGGCCTAGGCAAGGAATACAGTACAAATAAAAATCCTTATGAGGTATTTGCTTCTCACAAGTAATGCAATTATTAACTTTTACTGACATCGGTAAGGAGCAAGAAAAAGTTTCCCCAACAGGGTACTTAGCTTCAGTTTGAAGACTTTGGTTCTGAAACTCGAATACGAAAATTTCAGGAGTCGGCTGACCGGCACTTGAACTGCTTCTGCTTCGGGCACCGCGACGCAAGAAAGACGGATTAAAATGGCGTCGGCTGCATGTTTTATACCCCTGACAACCTGACGTCATGGAAGAGGAGACAGCAACCGACGCAGGACGCAAGACTTTGTTATTCAGGCCGACTGAGGGCAACCTGCCAGCAGATTACCCAAATGTAATGACTGCAAAAGTGAAACACGAAGAACATCTGTTGCAGTCCTGACTTGTGGGATGATTTCCAAAGCTGGGATGAGTGGGGAAGATAGATAATGGAGGAGAGGATGCCCTGCAAGATGGCAGTGGCAAATCCTGCACTAGACTTGCAGATGGTTAAGTGGTAGTGTTTGGTAAAGTTATGTATAGATGACCAGGTAGCAGCTTTCAAAATGTCTTTGGTAGGTACTCCTTTCAGGAAGGCAGCAGAGGTAGCACTGGCCCTAGTAGAGTGAGTCCTTACAGTTTCAGGAGGTTTTTTACCATCAGAAGGAACTACAGTGAGAAATCCACTTTGAGATAGTCTGTTTAGAGATTAGTTTCCCTTCAGCGCCAATGGCAAAGGACACAGAGTTGATCTAATTTTCTGAAAGATTTAGTTTTGTCAAGACAGTAGCAAAGCTGTCTGTCCACATCCAAGGAGTGAAGGATTCTTTCTCCCCCATTCTGAGGCTTGGGGAAGAAGGTGGACAAGTGTACAGCTTGATTCAAGGATGCGACCGTGGCCACCTTGGGCATAAAGGATGGATTAGTCCTGAGTGACGCTCTGTCTGGGTGGAATATGAGAAATGGTTGCACTGTCATGAGAGCTTGTAGTTTAGAAACCCTCCTTGCTGAGGTGATAGCCAGTAAAAGGGCAGTCTTCCAGGTTAGGAATTTTAAAGCAGAAGCTGCCAGTTAAAGGGGGGGGGGGGGGGGTAGCATCACTTTTTCTATAACAAAACCGAGGTCCACTGGAGCTACGGGTTGTCTCCTAGGAGGTCTGATGTGAACCACTCCCTTAAGGAACTGTTTTCATCGGGGGGGGGGTGGGGAGATTGGAGGAAGAGTAGGAAATTGGGCTGAAATGATAGAAGCATGAATTCTGATGGAAAAAAAAAGGATAAGCCTGTGCCAATCAAGGTAGCCAGGTAATTAAAATGGTAGCGATATTGGCTGAGTTAGAATTAAGGCTGTGCTGCTGACACAAAATGGAGAATATTTTCCACTTTGCTGAGTATGATTTCCTGGTACTAGGCCTTCCACCCTCTTTGAGAATGGTTTGAACTTGTCTGCTTAGGGTATGCTCACAATAGTATTCTGGGGAATTGTCCAGGCTGAGAGTTTGACAGTCTGTAGGTTGGAATGCACAAACCTCCCCTTGTCCTGCGTCAGAAAAGCTATTCTCTGAAGTAGCAGTCACGGATTTTCATTGGTTAAACTTAGTAGCCAAGGATACCAGTGTTGCCTGGGCCAGTCTGTGGCTATCCGAATGACCCTTGGTCCTTCTGTTCTGATTTGTAGGACCACCCGTGGAAAAAGAGGCAGGGGATGAAATGCATAAAGGAAGAGGTGGTTTCAAAGGAAGGAGAAAGCATCAGTCCTCTAGGCTGTGGGTAGTTTGCTCCTGGAAAAGAATCTTTTCAATTGAGCATTTTCTTTGGTGGCAAAGAGGTCTGTCTGTGCGGATTCCCATTTCTGGGCTATGCTGAGAAATGTTTCCTGATGCAGATGCCACATGTGGGGATCCATCAAGTTCCTGCTGGGATGAACTGTTAGAGTGTTTTGAGTCCCTGGGAGGTACTGTGCCATGAGATGCAACCCCAGAGAGTAAGCAGTCTCCCAGACATGCAGCGCTAGTCGATAAAAACAGTAAGAGTTGGTGCCCCCTTGTTTATGTACCACATAACTGTAGTAGTGGCTGTTTTGACAAGCAGGACCTCCAATTTCAACTGATCTTTGAAAGCCATTAGGCCCTTTTGCACTGCCATCAGTTCTTACCAATTTATGTGCTGGTCTCTGAACTGATTTTTCTCATCTGCCTTGGGATTGAAGGTGTTAGAAATGAGCCCCACCCAAGGCGGTCTCTGAAGCATCTGGGGTTAAAGTTTGGCCCTGAGGGACGAACCTGAAGGTGAGAGCCAGGTTCTAGGTATACGCCCATGTCCACCATGCAAATTCCTCCTTGAAGCAGGGGATCAGCTGAATTTCTGTCTCCAGGGACTGAGAGTGCTGGCACCAAAGATTCTTGAGGTACAACTGGAGCTTCCTAGTGTGTAGCCTGGCCAGAGGGATCATGAAGGACACAGGATGCCATGTAGTCTAATGCTCTGAGGAATTCCCTGGCTAAGAGGCCAGCACCCTGTAAAAACTGTCTGGCTTTTGAGGGGCTGGAGGTAGAGAATCTGGATTAAGGGAACAGTCCAGAAAAACATCCTCTACCACCTCCAATACGGGAGGAATAGCCAAAGGTTTGTGTTCTGGGAGGTCAAGGAAAAACTTAGCCCCCCTTTTTTTAGATTGCGGGTATTCCTGTGCCTCCCACTGGAAATGTTCCTTTACGACATGGAGTGCTTCCAAAGAAGATAAGGAAAGGTCCCTCCTCAAAGACAGACTCCTCCTGGTCAGAATTCTCATCTGAATCAGGAGGCTCCGAGAAAACTTCAGGGGTAGGATCCCTCTTTCTTTTCTCTGGGGGAGAATCCAAAGGAAGTAACCTAGCTCTGACCAAAGAGACAAGGTCCTCAGCTAACCTGACCTAGTGAGTGGCAGCCAGTAGGCCTAGGCATAGGACCTGAGGTAGAACCCTTCTTAGAAGTACCTTTGGCCTTGGACCTAGGTACGTTTTCAATCTTGACGCCAGTTTCTTTGTAAGGCTGAACCAATGCAGGCTGATACCTCAAAGGAACATCACCATACAAGATTGATCATCAGAAGCAGAGGGCTGCTGAGTGACTCCGGATCCAAACGATGAACTGAAAGCCAAGGCCCATGCAGAAGTTGAGGAACCCGACAGCATGTTGGACTCCGTACAGGCCTTGACAGAGGTCTGCGCCACCACCTTGGTCGCAGAAGGGTGCTACGAAAGCGTCTCGCCTTCAGCCATAACGAGCCATGGGAGACTGGCAGATGGTGAACAGTTGTCATCTGAGGCCCTAAGCCTGGGTCTTTTTTTCCTTGTCTTTTCTACGCTTAGGGAGCTCAACCTTGGGACGACTGGCTGACACCATCGAATGCTGTGAAGGTGGCAGACTAAGATGCCTAGCTAATATTTAGGTCGTACACCTGACAGTCCTAGAATTGAAACAGATGGAAAAATGGCAACTAGGGACGTTGAGATCTGGGCCTAGACAGGGACACAACATATGAAAGTCTCAGTGAGGTATTTGCTTACCAAAGAAGAGACAGTTGTTAACCTTATCTGACACTGCTTCGGGCTCAAACAGCAAGAAAAGACCAATGTCATGGCATCGGCGGGCTCCCTTTACACCCAAGCATACTGATGTCAGGGTAGGGCATCCATCAACCTTAGGAAGGAAGAGATTTTTAATCAGTCAGGCTGGCCAAGGGCTTCCACAGCAGGAAATCCCACAAGTCAGGAATGCAACAGTTAAACACAAACATCACATAAGGTTTTGAAAAAACACCTCAAATTTCCAATATTGAATTTCCTGCAGTTCCTTTATCAGACATGTGTGCTAAAAGGATTGACGATTTAAGGCCAGGTTCTTCCTCTTGAGAAAGTATGACAGTCTGAGCTTGGAGGTGTGATGTTTTTGGGTTTTGTGAAAGTAGCACAGTTTCTTCTTGGAACTCTGTTTAGCAGAATGTACTAAGGACTACCTGTGTGTCTGCCTCTAATGGGGGGGCTACACAAGGCTGATGGATGTGTTAGATGCCACTACCAAGAAATGGAAAAGTAGCTCTATGGGTTGAGCTTTCCTCCATCATATGTAATACAAAGAGAATAAATAGCGCTTCTCTTGAAGGTCGCCTCAACCTCCTTTAGTCAATGTTCTTTCTTATGGGGAAGCCTTGCCCCAAACAAATGACTGCCTGCATGCTATAACATATTATCAACTTTGCTGTGAAATGCCTTTCCAGAGAAGTCCACCCAAACCTGACAATTAACGGATAGGAAAAACTCAAAAAACAAAGTACTTTAAATGGTAATCATTATACTGGATCTCATGCTCACGCTTGTAATGGCTTTTAAAGCCTGCATGAGGCACGCCTTTGGAACCACAGCTGCTCTGCAATCAACCCTCACTAACAAAATTTTAGAATAAAAATTAACAGAAACAGTAAAACAGATCAATCTTCCCTGATGTGGCACTAATCTTTTGAAGATTCTCAACAGGAGTCTTTGAGCTACAGGCCATGAAAAAGCAACCATGAACTTAGCAAAGCAGTGTACACACCTGAGGCAAAAAAAGAAATGAAGATGGAACGGCTGCTGACTCCATGAAGGTGGCATCAGTATTTCAAGTTTTTTTTCCCCTCCTTTACCAACCACCAGTCCCTCACCAGACAACAGGACTGTTCAATCTTCCTTCATCAGGAGAGAGGGCAGACAAGAACGGCATTCATTTAGGTAGCCATCAGGGGTTTTCTATTTTAGCTTTAACCCCCACAGACCAGGATATGGTATAGCATGCAATGAGTGTAAGCAAGGGTGTATACTTCACTCTTGCAAGTGATGTAACCCTTAAAGACTACCCTGGACCCAAAACAGTCAGAGCTCCCTTGTGGCCTCTAATTACCAACAAGGACAATATTACAGGATTGTGCTACCAGGCACATGTCCCCAAACCCTCTCACAGAAGAGAGGTGTATTTAGTCATGTCAAACTCCTCCCTTCCCCTAGTTAACTGCAGCAGGTGCTCGGGGCTGCTAACTGAACTCTGGTTAACTGGTTTGGAGCCAGGGCTTTATACTTCTATGCTAACATAGCCGGCTTAGTCTGTAGTCTTCCCACAAGCACAGCTGTGTGAACTGGTACAGTTGGTCATATCAGACTGCAGCTGACTCCCATGTGTAATGAATAATACTGCAACAGTCACTTTTATGAAAAGCATGTAATTAGCCCTACTGGTTTCTAGCAAAAAGAAACTTTCCTCTATTCAGACATAGCAAAAGCTTATAAAGTGGAATAAGTTAGCTACCCCTGTGTAATGTCACTGGACGCACAAGGATCAGAGGGGTAAAATAAACCCATCTGCTAGAAACAAATGAGCATAATGCCTGGTGAATGTGCAATGGGAAAGTAAGTAAAAAGGCCTGCAAAAGATCCTGAATACTAATATCTAATCCAACTGCTAAATCATGTTTTTATGCTCACTCTCAGGCATTTTATAGCACACACAGAACAGGCTATCAAAATTCAGTACAGGCACACAAGTTCACAGACTCAAACTAGACCACAAGGACCAGCAGAGACCGTTTCAAAATTCAATGGATGGAAGTCAGTCTCCTGTGGGCAGGTACAGTATCAATCCACAAGGTCCAATTCTGAAACAAGATGCATACAAAAGATACAAAGGCAAACACACTCATTTTTTCAAGGGTGTTCACTTACCATGGAGGGCAAATGTAAGTGGTGAGCATACCCCTAAATTTCAATAAGACTAACATACTGAGGAGGAAGACAGGTCCTGCTCAGTCATACTCCCATCCAAAGACAAGTGGTGACACGACAACTCTGTTAAAAGACAAGGATGCCACCAAGAGATTATGTGGTCTTAAAGGAGTAAGGTCTCAGACCAGAGCTTCAAGTCACTTATCTTCAAGCTCCTGCCTGCAAGCTTTGCAGGACTACAACAAAAAAACTGACAATGTGCAATATGCAAAGCATTTACTATTTCACAGTACCTTAACCACACAAACTTTACAGAAAGTACAAAGAAAGAAACCCGGTGGTGGTGCTGCGGTAGCATTGTCGCCTCAGTTAGATGTTGCCCATTCGATTCTCAGAGCGTCTACTGTGTGACGACATGCGTGAATGGGCATTCCTTCGTTGAAGGTTGTGCGTTAGGCCCGGCAAGCCAGCACGTAAAACTCTACTGCCAATCATTAGTGGACCGGAGTTCCGCTGTGGCGACCCCTAACCGGGAAAAGCCGAAAGACACACACACAAAGAAAGAAACCCAAGCAACTTGTATAGCCACAGACTCAAAATAGGTGCAATTAAGTAACAAACAGAAGGAAACCCAACACCACAAAAAATACAACTAGTGAGAAATTAGTGGAAGCTATGGAAAACAAACACAAGAAATGCTACCAGAAAAGTAACTGAAAAATAAAGATTACTAATTCAATATGGTTTTACAGTTTAAGTCTATGTTAAAATCCTTAGGAAAAAAAGTTTTTAAAGTTTTAAATTGCAAAATCAAAGTCGCTTCTTAAAATTCTCAAATTAATTTAATATTAGCCATATAGTTGTCAACAGAATTAACAATTTGCAACAAGATTAGAAAATGCACAACCATTACATTAAAGAAATATCAAGGCCTAAGGTCAGGAGCATTTTAATTTAAAATGTCCCTCAGGTTTTCTTGAATCCTAATTTCCAGTTTTCTTTTTCGCTTGCCAATGAAAGCATGATTACAAGGACACCTGACAGCAGAAACTTGTTCACTACTACAATTACATTTGACAGAAGAACTAAACGACAAACCATTTTTGCTGGAAACCTCAGAAATAATGAGCAAACATTTTTATTACCGCAGGGGACAATGTCCCTGTGGTAGGATGGGTTCATAGGTACTTACTAAGCTACAGACCTGTGAGGACCTTAAGAAGCCTGGCCATAATCCCCAAGGTCATTTTCGGCCTTTATATTTTGCATACACTAAACCCAAAGTAGATAGAACAAAGGCGTGTTGGACACAGATAACATTTTAGAAGACGGCTTTCTAAAACTGCTATGAACAGCATAAGCAATGTTCTTGCACAAACAACGGCAAATATAGGGACGAAGATATAGACATCTGAGGATTGATATCCCCTAAAACTAAGCACCATGTTTTTTGATAGTCTATCAGCGAAACAGGAATATTCCAGAATACTACAGATGTCAGACATGACTTCAAATGCAAGTCTGCAGACATTCCTATAAAAAGGATGTTTGAAGTGTAGAAAACTCACTCTATTCAAAGCACAAACCTTCCAGTACACATCAGACAATATTCTTACAGAATACATAAAACTTTAGATGTCATTCAACCCATCCACATCCTAGCTCCCCCTTTACTGCTACTGATGTTGACAACAACCTTCATTTCTCTTACTAATGTTACTACGTCAAAATCAAAACTTCTGATAACGCAATTTGGTACAAGGTAAACAAACACTTCAGGTGTTTCTTGCACCATCTGACAAACTTAAGGAATTATTGGCATGTCTTCATTTGAAAAAGAAAGCAATAAATGTAGAAACTTCTGAACAATGAACATAAGATCCAAGCTCTACGAGTAACTAGGAAAAACTATAAATATTAAGGTCACAAGTACATCACTGAACAGCAGCACAGTGCACAGGTCAGGTAGGGATCATATGCACCAAACATAACTGCTTAAGATTTTTTAGAGAGGCACATGCGGGTGGCACACGTCATGTTATACATATGTGTTCGACTTTGTGAAAGGACCTTTGATACAACTTTTTTTCATAAGAAAAGTTGGGTGTATTTACTGCAAGGCAGGAAGAAATGCTAATTTACCTCTGTAAGGAGAGCAGGTTCACTGAAAATGTTACCCGTATCTTTTTCCTGAAGCTGCTCTAATGTTTTTCTGAGCAGAATCAAAAATGGTGTAAGTTGTAGTTCTAAAGCGAGTTGCTGGACTTTAATCTGAAAAACAGAATACAAGTTATAAACTATTAAACTTTAGCAGAATGGAAGCAGTACAATAGGTCTAAATTTTAAAGAGAAATACTGAAATGGAAAATAACTTTTATTTACAGCAGACTTTTACAACAAACTCAACTGCAACTATCAACCACAGAAGTTTGTCTTCAGAGTCATACAAACTGATCACCAAGGAGTCTACCACTAATGGTAGATTTCCTAGCCCCTACAAACTAGAAGATGCCTGCAAGGGCGATAGTCTTGAATTGGGTTAAACACGTCTGACAATGCAGTTGTAACAAGAAAATTTGGCACACTGGAAAAACACTCCCATCCCCAGCTACACATAAGCCAACAGATTATCACTTATAATAAATTACTGCAATCACAAAGACTGCAAAGCTACCTTTAAAAAAATAAGTTTTGACAGCTTACATGCTGCACATAAGTGACCATGATCACTTAATGACAACTTCTGAAATGAAGTCCCTCCTAAAAATGTTCCATCATTCCCTATAAGTTAGCATCCAAGACAGTCATGCTGTCCCCCCCCCCACTCCTCTTACAGCACTGCCTGACACAATGAAGAAAGAGGTGGTGCCAGTCAATCCTCATTACATTCCCCCATAAAGAAAACAAAGTAAACGTAGGCAAGCAAGTGAAATCTGAAGAAAGATGTCATATGCAATGCAAATGAATGAAAAAAATTGTTGGGTGCAGTAAAAGACACAAATGATAAAAGAATTCCTCCTAAGAAAGAATATGAGACGATTGCACCTGACAGACATACTCAAAGATTTTGTGTTTCTTAATATTCTATACAATGGGCTCTGTCATGTTCAGACAGTAAGTCTTAGTCACAGAAGAAGAAAAGGATACTCAGACACAAGGAATTTTGAAAGATTAAACAGCACAGATCAATACAGATCAAATACGGCAGGCACCCCCAGCCTTAAAACAGTTGTCAGAAACTGAGCTGATAACCTCTTAGACTTAGAACACAAAACATACTCTGAGCTAGACACCACAGCCAAAGAAAAAAGAAATTTATGCTTCACAAAAAAAGCTTTTCAAAAGCTTAGTTCCACGAGGGGTGGAGAGAAACCATGACATGCTCACAAAGCATCATTATGTTTTAATCCACTGAAAATTTTGTGGCAACACACAAGACAAGGAAGACTGACTGATAGAGATGCTTTCAGTTTTACCTGCTCCATTTTATTTTCTGTTTTAAGAAATATGCTTGACCCGGTGGTTAATTGTCTCTTTAGTGATACGTAAATACACAGTGAATTTCTGGGCCTCTGTCTTTTGCTGAAAAGATATCAAGCCTGCATAAACTAAAGCATCAATGGTGATTCCCCACTTATTTTTTGAACCCACTGCTTTGTTGATCTGTTTTTAAGCCTGGTGATTTTAAGCTGCCCATCCCTACTGTAAATTGAGCTTAATAAGCTCCCCCTTTCTACACTGTTGTTGATATACTGAGTTATGTGTCTTTCCTTGTGCTTATATTGAAAGTGCAGCTTGCCTCTCATTTTTTTGTTGTTCGGATTTACTTGACCTGAATTCATTATTTAGCTAGGTATTGGATAAAATATTATATTGTTTACACAATGGAAAGCACTTGATTTTACATCAAGAGGCCAGTGGATTTTCCATCTAGTGCACTGGGAGGTAGCCTAGTCTGTTTACACTGGGGAAACGCTTCAGATTTCTGCATGCAGTTTTACCAGTTTATCTTGCTTTTAGTGCCTTTACAAATTCTGTACAATTGAGTGGCCCTTGGCTCATTTATATAAAGAGAAGTACTTTTATTGAATAATCACATTTTTACAAGCTGTTTAAAACATACTGCTTTATCGTTAACTGTGTTTGTGGTAGCATTTCATAGCTTTTAAGTTTGCTTGTAGTTGCATTTCACTCTGGACACTCCAATACTGTGCTTTTACATCAGGAGGACTCGGATTATTTATCTAGTGGCAGTAGGTATTTACCTAGTCTATCTGAGCTGGGAACCACACAAAAAGACAAAGTATTTTTTAGCACTTCTCTTATATACTGTGACTATACTTCAGCAGCTTCAAGAAAACTGTACTGTCTGCTGCTTTAAGTAGTTAATTGCACTGTATTACTATGTATCTGTTAGTTGTAGGGCTGTTTTAGGTAATTTGCATGGCCTTGTTACACCTGGGCTCCAAACCAGGTAATCTACATTAAGAAGTTTTTTTTCTGCACCCTTGGTGGCAGAAGTGTGTTAATCTAACTTGTCTGAGTTGCGGATTGCTGGTGGAAGGCTTACTGTGTGCGTTTCTTGATTGGCAGTTAGCTTAAAACTTGTTTCTCTCTGCTCATACTTAAGCCTTACATTTGTGTGCGCTTTGTCATACATACTTCAAAGCTGCTTGTCATTTGACGACTTTGCTACTTATTGCTGAGAATCCACTTTCACCTAAAGCAATCACTACTGAAAAGACAAAAATAAGTATTTTTTTGTACTTCTCTTATGTATACTGTGGCTGTACTTTAGCAGTTTCTTAAGCTATTTGCTGTTGTTTTTGCACTTTATAGCAAAAAATGTGTACTGTCTACTGCTACTTTAAGTAGTAAATTGTAATGTATTACATTCTTAGGTTTATAGGTTGGTACTAGGCTATCGGCCCTAGAACCTATACAAGCCTAGCCATAACAATTCCCTAGCTATTTCTTCCCACACTATTTACTTCCCTGGACCCCTGTCTAGCAGGGCGACTGACGTGATCCCCAGCGTGAATTTCCTTTCTCCCATCCAATTATCAAGATTCCTTTTGAAGAGGGCCAAAGAGGCACTCTGCTTGACATGTATGGGCAGTCTATTCCAGAGTCTGGGGAGTCTCTGTCTGGAACCTATCCCTCCAACATGTTTTGTTTATTGTGATGACAAGGTTTAGATCCCTGGAGCGTGTGGCTCTGAGGGATTGGGATTTCTTTAAGTGGAGCATGTCCAACAGCTCTGGGTTTGACATGGCCTTGTATGTTAAGCAGAGATCGCCTCGGAATAGACGATATGTGACAGAGTATAGCTGGAGTTTAAGGTGGTCAGCATAGGGCATCTGCTTTAGGCCTGTGATTCTTTTAGTGAGTTATTTCTGTGGCCTTTCCAGTTGTTGCAGATGTCTTGAGAGGTACATACCAAATGGGGCATTGTATTCTATAATGGGTCTAATGAGGGGCGAGTACAGTGGGACAATGACAGTTTTTCTGGATGAAAAGCCCTTAGTGATGAGGTGTGCCACATAGAAGGATTTCCTGACTGTTGTGGCGATGTGGTTATTGTAGGTGAGACCACTGTCCAACCGGTGTCCCCAAGTCTCTTATCACACTTTTGGTGTTTAGTGTACTACCACCTATGTGGTAATTCACGGGTACATGTTTTTTTCCCAACGGGGACAACTATACATTTCTTGGCACTGAGCTTGAGCCCATGGCTCTGGCACCAAGCATCTGTTTCTGCAAGGCCGTTTTGTAGAGTATAAACATCATTTCTGTTAGTTGTAGGTAGTTTGTGTAGACTTGTTACACATGAACTCGAAACCAGCTATTCTACATTAAGGAGGAGGTTTTTCTGCACCAAAAGTGTGCTGATCTAACCAGTCTTAAGATGGGGATCGCTGCTGAAAGGCTTACTCTGTGCTTTCCTGATTGGTAGCTAGCTTAAAACTTCTCTCTTTGCTCATATTTAAGCGTCATGTTTGCTTTGTGCCCCACTTCCCTCAGCGGCAGTTAGCAGTGCCCAGTATAGATGCAAAAGCCTAGAAGCTCAGTTTTTCCCTAAACAGCTGTCAGTGAAACCCTTTCAAGCTTTTCTGCTGCTCTAGGAGCAACTCAGTTGCGCAATGAGCAGTGTTGCCTTCTTGATCAAACTTAGCCTACACAAAGTATAGCTCCCTCTTGTAGTCTCGGTACTACCAGCACAGTCCTGTCAAATTAACACATTCCCCTTCCCTAAGAAAACATACAGTAAGAGCCTTCTATCATGGATGGGAAGTTTCCCATCATTTCTCTGACAGCCTGACACACATGGACATCCTGAAGTAATGTAGCAATTGTCTCATGTATACTGACAACTACTTACTCCTGAAACAAATACTTTATGTGAAAGATTTAGTTGCACTGTGAAACTGGAGGCAAGACTCGCACATAAGGACAAATCAAATGCCAAACAGGTTGTCAGCACACACACACTTCCCACACTAAATAGAACATGACAAACAAACCCACATATTGGAAGGTACTTGCTAATAACTTACCAAAAGATCAGAGGCCTCCCAAACAGAAACCACTTCTACACAACAATGCAAACACACGCCACACACACACGCACACACACACACACACACACACACACACACGCACGTGTCTCAACAAATAAGCCCATAAGACAAAATACTGTAAATCCTAATGTACTGGTCACAGGTGACTCCACTGTGACACACACAGATGTTACTCCTTACCAGGCTGGACAAGGAGCGGGTTACAGTTAGCTGCCTGTCAGGTGCCAGGATCAGCAAGTCACTCAATCACAAGTACTGGTATGATTCCATCATTGTCCATGTAGGGAAGGATGGCTTGTAATGTACCTCACTGAACTATTTCAGTTTGTGTCACAGGCAGGTATAAGCCTAGCCTTAAGCAGCATTTTACCCTTTCCAAGGATGATGCCACAATAAAAACAAAAATGACTAATTGGCTTAGCTTTTGGTGTCAGTCCAAGGGGATCCAATATCTGTCAGCCTGGCAAGACATGGTCAACAGGCTACGGTGCTTTGCCAAAAATGGTCTGCACTGGTCTCCTTTAAGCTTTCTGATACTGGCAAAGGCATTATCCACCCCTATTGTGCCTTTTTTAGACAGTGTTAAAATAACCAACCTCCCAACATAACAAAATCCTCTATAAATAAACTCAAGGTACTGCTGCTTAATGCTAGGTGCCTAAACAAGAAATTACACTACCTGGAAGCACTCCTCACTTTGGTAGATACTAACATCTGCACAGTCACCGAGACATGGCTCAAAGCTGTGGAAAGCACCCTGGCCATGCAAGGCTACAATGTCTTCCATACGTTCAAACCACAAACTGAGCATGAAAGAACCAAAGGTAGTGGTGTACCCATCTTCATTAAGGATACGTACACCTAGAGACTGGTCAAACAGTACGGACTCTCTTGCGCTACTCCATGTCCAATTAACTACAGGCAAAGCCCCCAACCACATAACTAGCTACTGGTCCCCCAACATGAAATAGGAAAAGCATACCTGGACTTACTGGAGTCACTTGTCATACAGCCCACTTTACTCGTGGGTGATTTTAATTATCTTACATCGACTGAGAAACGTACACCACCAAAAACATGCTGGCTCAGATGTTCTTGGACTTTGTCAATGCAACTGCTCTGGAAACAGCTAGCCATGACACCCACAACAGGCTCAAATATGTTGGGACACAGTACTCACTAACATGGAAGAGCATTGCACCCCCCCCCCCCCCGTGTGATGTCTTCCCTGGTAAGATTGGATCATAAATCAGTCTCATTCGACGTAATAAGACCAGATACCCCATCAAGATGAAAACTGGTTAAGAATTTTTCACAGACAAACTACCTCACACTAAATGATGGTATAAGGAGTTTCAAAGCCCCCTCAAATGAAGATCACATGGACTCCTACGCAGAAGTGTACACCAATGCCCTGTATAACCACTTAAGTAGTTGTACAGAATCAGCTGTAGCTAACCGGAATAAAACCAGGTCTTGCAGAAAAAAGTCACAGTGGTGGACCCCTAGTATAAACAGGCTTTAAAATAAAAGAAAAACTAATTTCCACAAACAAGAGGGAACTGGCTCAGCAGAGGAAGAAATCCCCTCTAGCTGAAACAAATTGGAGATCTTGTCAAGTTCTCCATAGCTAACTACAAAGAAAAAATAGCCTCCCTAGCTAAGGATAAATCACAAGGCATTCTTTAACTATATACGAAATCTAAAAGGGAATATCTAGCTATACGATGAACTGGTTATGGATGGCACCACCCATACTCAACTGGAAGTAATAGCCAACCTGCTAGCTGACAGATTTGGAGCAAACTTCACCCCCCCTGCCCCCTTCCAGCCATCCCCCAAAGTATACCTTCAACCATTACTCAGCCTATTATCTTAAGAAAGCAGGTCATCTCGTCGCTCTCCAGGGTCAAAAGCATGACATCAATGGGACCAGACAACATCTCAGGTTGTCTTTTAAACAACTTAAAACGAAACCTAGCAGACCCACTTAGATCCTTGTTTAACCACAGCCTGCAAACTGGCTATGTTCCGGCAGAATGGAAGACAGCAACAGTAATCCCTCTGCACAAAGGGGGAACATTAACCAACCCTAGGAATTAAAAGCCCACAAGTTTGACCAGCTTAATCTGCAAGGCCACAGAAAGAATCATTATGGACCTTATTAACAAGGGCACAGGTGATCTCCAAACTATGGGCACAACCCAGTTTGGATTTGTTAAAGGTAGATCAAGCCTGTAAATCATGGTTGACTTCAAGAAAGTCACCAAGACCCTGGACGAGGGAAAGACTGTTCATCCTGCCCATCTTGACCTAGCCAAGGCATCTGACACAATCTTTCACTCAGGTATTAGAGAGAAACTCTCTCAACTGGGAATTAATCCCTACGTTACCAAACGGGTAAGTAGCTAACTAGCTCACTGACAGGAAACATATAGTCAATGTGGGTGACTTCACCGCTAGCAAGAGATCAGTTCAACAGTGAAGTACCACAGGGATCTGGCTGGGCCACTTATTGTTTGGAATTATTTCTCAGAAGTCTAGGTAAACATGGATGGCCTGTGGTTGACCAAGTCTGCTCCCAATTTTCAATTGTCACCTACCATTTGAGTACCTCGGCGATGTTTATATACTGCAGACAGGGTTAACGCAGACAAATGATTGGTTCCAAAGTCATGGATTTTAGCTAAATGCAAAAAAAAAAAGCATTATTTCCTTTGGGAAAGCTGACATCCCTGCTAATTACATTATAGAGATTACATTACACATTGACTTAGTCAACCTCTTCTGTAGATATGAAAAAAACAACATGGATTCCACACCGATAGATTTAATATTAAAACCAGTCTTAGTGCCTCGGCCACAACAGCCTTCAATGAGTACAAAAATTTGATTAATGTATAAAAGGGAGTGTATTTTCATTAATCAGACTCACTACTCTATCTAATTAATTCATAGTCCTGAAATTAAAGTGAACAGCACTAAATAATCATTTAATTTAAATACATCAAATACATGAAGTACTGTGTTAATTTTCGCAGTAAATTTATACCTCCGTATACAAATAGTACTGTTATACAATTTTCTGAAATGGTTCACTTTTCTGTTCAAGAACTTGTCAATACTTGTGACAGAAGTTCTTGGGGTTTTAATATGATGAAGAATGAATGGTTTGCCTTGAAAAATCTTATGAATAGGAATGATTTAATCATTAAGCCTTCTGATAAAGGCAATAAGATTGTTTTACTTCATACTCAATATTATAATGTGTATGCAACATTTAAGTGATACCTTAACTTATGAAATAAGTGAGCAAGTAAAATATTGAATGCTATGAAGGAATTTACTGTATTGGTTGAGAAGGGTGTACACCTGGGTTATTTTTGTAAAAATGATCTTGATACAAAAATTTAGTGTAGACAATTGTCAGCTAGCTACTTTTTACTGTCTTCCTAAACAGCATAAGGGTTTGATAAACCCTCCTGGCCGCCCTATTGTGGCTGCTACAAATTATTTTCTTCAGAATATTGGTATTGTTATACATGGTTATTTGTTACCTTTTGTAGAAAAACTTGACTCTTACATTAAAGATTATTTTGATTTTTATAGACAAGATATCTCAAACATCTTGGACAGACAATATGTTTTGGGTAAGTTTAGATGTGGTTAGTCTATACACAAATATTAGCCATGAAGATGGAATACAAGCATTATATTATTTTTTGGGAGATAGTCCCACCTCACATTATATTGTGGATTTAACTCGTTTTTGTTTATCCAATAATTTCTTTCATTTTAATGAGGTGATTTACCATCAATTAAGAGGTACGGCCATGGGGGCACCTTTTGCCCCTATGTATGCCAATTTGTTTATGGCTAAGTTTGAATTGGAGTACAGCTATACTAATGTATTTGTACAACAAAATGTCTTGTTCTATTTTCGTTACATTGACAATTTAATTTTTCTATGCAAAGGGGGTTTTGATTCATTATCTACTTTTGTTTCAGATATTAATAACAAGTACAATATTAAATGTGATGGTCTGCAATTTGGAACCAAAGTGAATTTTTTAGATATTTGTTTGTCAGGGGGGCAAAATGGACTTATTTCTACTACTGTCCATCGAAAGTTCGTGAATGGCAACCAATTTTTGTTTGGTACCAGTTGCCATCCACCTCATACGTTGAAATCTTTTACCTTATGGAGAAATTGTTAGATTATCAAGATTATGCAATGATGGTTTTGATTTAGAGAAAGATTAATAAATCAATTAATATGTTTTTACAAAGAGGTTATAATATTGAGTTGATTAATGAATCAATTGAAAAATTGTTAAAAGCCAATATGAATTATGAAATTAATAATAAATATCTTAACACTGAAATTAGGAAAAATAATTATAAGACTAATATCTAGTAAGACAACTAAAAGACAGATAATAAACAACAACAAAATATTTATTTTGCTACTACTTTTAATTTACTAAGTGATAAAATTTGGGAGTCTATCAAATATTATTGGAAATTTTTGTTACAAGATGAATTGTTAAGTAAACTTGTTCCTGATGTTCCTCAGGTTGCTTACAAAAGAAGACAGAACTTAGGGGACAAGTTAGTTAAGGCATATTATGTTTATCCAACTAATAAATTAGGTCTTTCATTGTCCATTTATGGAACTATTCCATGTTACTCGTAGTATATGTTCTTATATTAAGTTATATTTCTCGAGAATAAATGGTATAATGTTTAGACCACATAATTGCTTTTCATGCCATACATCGGGTGTAATTTACTGTCTTAGGTGTCCCTGCAACTTTTTCTATATTGGAGAAACAAAAAGAAAATTTAGAATTAGGTTGCAGGAACATGTTCGGGACATTAAAAGGGGAGTGTTAGAAAGTCCGGTAGCATTGCATTTTAGGGAGACACATAGCTGCAATGCTAATTTATTACAGGCTACTATCTTGGAACAAGTTTTTGTTAAGAAAGGGGATGATAAATTATTGAAGAACATTTTACTTTATAAGGAAACTGTTTTTATATTGAAGTTCAATACACTATCACCTATGGGTCTTAATAAAGAAGTTAATTGGAGGTGTTTACTGTAATATATATTTTTTAGTGGTTGTACTTCATGTATTTGATATATTTAAATTAAATGATTATTTAGTGCTGATCACTAATTTCAGGACTATGAATTAATTAGGAGTATTGAGTCTTATTGATTGATTGTTTAATGTATAAAAGGGAGTGTATTTTCATTAAATTTTTGTACTCATTGAAGGCTGCTGTGGCCGAGGTGCTAAGACTGGTTTTAATATTAAATCTATCGGTGTGGAATCCATGTTGTTTTTTTTCATTTTCTTAGTCTTTTTAGACTGTTTGTTGTTTCTTCTGTAGATATGCCCTGTCTGCAACAAATGTAATCAGTTTGCCATTTCAAATCTACATACAGACTACAAAACATACCAGATTAAAGAGCTCAAAAAGATGCAACCTAAAAAGTATGGGCCTATCACAAAGCCCTGTTGGACATCCTGGCTGTAACCTAGAATTTACAGTTTCTATTACTGCTTCTATCCATTCATCATCTTTGTTATGTTCCATGGCGTCTTCATAGATATTTTTCCAAAAAGTGCCCATTCCTTCTTTTTTTAGGTGGTGTTTCTATGCCCTTTGCTTTATGTTTCTCAATTCTCAAACTTTTTGGGTCATCAATGAATTGCTTATTTTGTACTTTTCCTTTATACTTAACCTATATATAGAAGCTTTTTTTTTTTTTTTTTTTACCCCTGCTATGTTTAGTTTACTATTTGCAGCAATGTAGGACAGATCCTGGTCTGCTCTAATACTGCACATTGCTTTTATCACCTCTGTCTTTTAAGTATTTTTTTCTGTTCCCTCTTCTATACTCTTCAAACACTGGCACTTCTTGTCTTAACTGTTTTATAGTTTTCTCTGTTCAATAGTTCCATGATGGCATTTGATTTCTTCCTTTCCGTTCATGCCTTGTATTTTTTGGTAAGATTTTATCTGTTATTAATTTAGCTGCAACATAATATATCCATTGTACTTCTGTTAAATCACACTAATTTCTGTTAACAGTCTTGATTACTGTGTTCATTTATCAGACCCCTAACATTTTAGATGTTATTGACTTTCTGGAATCCATTTTTTTCATCGATTTGAATATGTCTATCCATCTCTATTAAATCAAGCAGCTCTTCCCCTTATATCATTTTCCTCTAAACTGAGGGCACATTCTTTGTTCTCACTTTCCTGCAGGCTTTCTACAAAAAGTTCTATCACATCCTCCTGTGACATTCTCTTCAGCTGAATCCTGCATCATCTGTTGCTCTTTCATATGGGAACTCACTGACCTATTATGCCACAACACCGAGTCAGAGTTGCCACTGTTTCCTGCTCCTTCCCTTGCTGTGCAGCAACTACTGGTTTCCTACTGAGAACTCCAGAGTACCTTCATGCGGTAACTGATCAGATGTGTCCCTTTCCACCGGTTTCTCCTTAATTTGGGGACTCACTGTTACATCATGCTGTTGCATTATCAGAGTTGGATATTCTTCATCAAATCATTCACTTTACAGGTAATCCATAACTTCAGTTTCTATTTGTTTAACTGCTCCATTACTAATCCTCTGCTACTTTCTCCCTTCGTTTACTTATTTTTTGTATTGTGTAATTTTCCATACATGGATCCCTTTTTGTCTGTACTTCTCTTCAAATAACCTTGCTGCTGCTTTTTTTGTATTGATTAAGTTTGCTTTCTCCTCTGCATAAATAATGCACCATATTAAATCTCTTTCTTTCCCATGTCCATACTCCTTCAGATGTCTCCTGCTCTGTTTCTCCTTACACTGGGGACTCATTGTTCCATCATGCTGACAACCTGTGTTACACTTTTCTACACTAAATCCTTCACTTCGTAGGTAATTTCATAACTTCGGCTTCTATTTGTTTAACTTCTACTTTATTAATCTTCTATTCTACTTTCCCCCTTTGTGATCTTTTTTATATTATGAAATTTTCCATATCTGGGTGCCTTTGCCTGTATTTCTCTTCAAATATCTTTGGAACTGCTTTTTTGTACTGATTAGTTTGGTTTTCTTCATTGCACCATATCAGATCTCTCATTCTTTCCCATGCCCATACTTTCTTTTTATACTTTTCAAAAAATTCTAGGTTTTGTTCTTTATTTTCACTCTTCCTCAGGTCGCTTCTTTTTCCAAACGACCCATGGTTTCTGGGTAAATATAAAGTTTTTCATGAATCTGTTGCATTAATGAACACAAATTTCCATTCAAAGCTTTTAACAGTTTTTATTATGCAAACATTTTCTTTCCTCCAATTTATCTCAATCTTTTTGAATATCTTCTATCTTGAAATTCTGGGCTTCTTGCACAATAGTAACAATATAATACCAATTTCTGTATGATACTTGCCATGCAGCTATCCATCTTAAGATTACATTAATAACTAGCTGCTCTAAATTACTGATCAATGTTGTATGCATGACCCAATGAAAGGGTGAAGTTAAGGCTAAATAAATTACATCGCAGTACACCTTTTACTTACAACTGTGACTACATTACATCACAGAGCATCATTTTACATGTAGTTACAAATCTATTTTCAAAACATACATACTGATGTATGGTTTCACATCTCAACCTTTCCAAATCTGACAATCATTTATCCAAAATAACCACCTCCATTATTTTCCACAATACAAAAGTAAATGTATGGGTCTATAGGAGTTTGGGCTTGTCCCATTCTCCTTTTCCTTAAAGATGGGTTTAACAAGTGCAGGTCTTCAATACTGACGAATCTTCCTCTATTTAAATGACCTAGTGGAAAACTGACATAATGGTAATGCAAGCTCTCATGCATGCTCATGTCATTTTTACCAATTCAGTCTCTTTCCAGTACTTTTTTGGATCCAGTTTGCACAGTTCTTTTTCAATATAATCCAATTTAATTTCAGTATCTGAAGTTACTACTGCAATGTATCACTCCCTTAGTGGAACCAAACGCTTTTGCATAAGACTTTGGAAATATATCTATAATCTGTTGCGTTTCAGAATATATTTTAGAATCTACACAGTTTTTGATGTGTATGTTTGAACTCCTACCACATCTTGTGTAAAAAATGTTTTTCTATTAAGTACATTCTTCACATATTTTCTTCAAAATTTTCCTGATCCTGTCCCACACTGTTTAATTTGCCTATTTCATTTTCAAAGCTATAGTTAGACCTTATTTCAATTTCTTGTATTTTTTTTATCTCTCATCTTAAGTATCTTACTCTTATGGAAATATTTAATCTTGACCTTGTGTCCTAAGATCCTGATGTTAAACATTTTTTTTATTTTGTGCATTTAAAACATTTCCCTTTTAAAGCTACCGCACTCCTGACGTCTTTCCTTTACATAGTGACTATTTTGTTCCATATATCCTGACAGAACTGATTTCCAGTCACTGTTTAACCATGTTTCACAATGTTATGAGAATGTAGCAAATTTCCCAATAAAAATATTACTAATATTTCTAGCATCAAAAACCAGTACACATAAATCAAATGTTGCTAGCTATGAACTGTTACATGTTATGTTGTCCCTCTCGCCTTCTTTCTTACTGGATGGGTTCGGAGCCAATAGTCAGCTCTGACTCTGCCAATATATTAACTAGAAGTCCCTGACTTGGCTCATGGCTCAGTACCTATCCCACAACGCATTGGAGTAACCTCCTGATCTCATTTGCCGCTTGACAAGTTCAGATGCTCTCTTCTTGGCCGTGGCCAAGTGTTTTATGATTACTTTTCTCATAGCTGTTTTGACAAAAATTTTCTTAGACTTATTGTAGTTCTTGGATTACACAGTTTAACCTTGTATAAGGTTTTTTGCATAATTCCTTTTCCGCCTGTTTGTGTGTTGCTTAATGGCCGTCATTTTCTTCCCTAGGCTTGTCCTATTCCTGTCAGTCTTCTGGTTGTGTATTAACTTTAACTCGTTTAAGTTAGAGAGTTATAGATAACCCGTTTTATTAAAGGGTTTGTGTTGTCTGCCCCAGTCAGCTCAGCTAGGTCCGTTTAATTTAGAGGGACGAGTGCCCATTTAATTTAGAGGGTAGAGCTTTACTTATCTTTAGTGTCTTTTGCTGTGTGCGTGTTTAGCGTAGCTTTTTTGTACAAGTCTCCTGCAGTTTATTGTAGTATGTTGCAGTTTTCAGCTTGTCTAAAGACTCTAGAGATAAAGAACCCAAAGTCTCTGGGTTCAAGAAATGCCAGCAATATTCCCAAAAAATGTCCATTACTGATGAGCATTTGTGTGTGTGTGTGTGTGTGTGTGTGTGTGTGTGTGTGTGTGTGTGTGTGTGTGTGTGTGTGTGTGTGTGTGTGTGTGTGTGTGTGTGTGTACACACTGTTTAGGTCCCATTCACTTGCAGGAATCATGCAGTTTTTGTCACTCCCTCAGCTCGAGTGTTACATGAGGAAAAATAAATAGACTTTACGAGGTCTAATAAAGCCCTCCTTTGATGAGGCTTTACAATCTTCAACAACTAGTGACAAGTCCAAGAGACCTTCCTCCTCATCTTCTTCCTTGGCTCATTCAGAGCCTCCAAAGAAATGACCCAAGTTGACTGAAAAATCTGTCTCCTCAGCTCCACCGCCTTAGGAACAGAGGGAGATAATCGGTGCAGATAAATGTAGCTCTTCAGTTCCAAAGATGTTGGAACAAATAGAGACCACTTCTCGGATCCGGTTCGTGGAATTAGAACCAGCATCTCCGAATCTGAGATCCCCTATTCTTCAAAGGTCTTGATCCACCAGTCTTTCATCCAGGTCCTCAAGGAGATTGTCAGATGACGACATGGACAGGGTGGTGTGCAGGCTTTTGAAGTCGCCGGTGCTGGCAAAATTATTCTCGGCTCCAACCCCACCGGTCTCAGAGCCACCCAAGATGACTACATCCACTATTCCTCCTCCGAGCCAGGCTGGATCATCAGAGACGGAATGCCAGATACCTCCTGTGGTAAACCCTTTGGTCCAGAGAACCCTTCACGATTCTTCGTAACTGTTGCCTGCTCTGACACCTTCAGTGTCATCCGTGGTATCTAGGAGCCGTAGTTCTCCGGTCAGCTCCGGAGGGGGGTGTCTCTGACCACAGTCTCTTCGGTTCCTAGTCTGCCCCTCGGTGCATCAGCTCTGGTGAGTTTGGCTCCTACATCAGCCTCAGAGCCTATCTCCTTGGTACTGGGGATTTCCTCAGTTTCCTTGGAACCGGGGGTGTCCTCGGAGCCAGCGGCTCGGCCTTTGAGGTGATGAGAAGTGTGCTGTCCCCTCCTGCAGCTCTATTCAGGGATACTGGCATTCTTCCCCCTCAGGCACTAGCATCTGCTTCAGCACCATCCTATCCACAGGGCAGCAGAGATTCAGGGCCTCAGGAAGCCCCATTGGGCGAGCCCCACTCTTCCGAGCCCCCCCCCCTGACTACCCGTCTGAGAAGTCACTTCAGAAGAGGACATGCAAGAGGAAGCATGTAAACTCCCCTGATGAGTCCATTACTTCTGACACTGACCTTGAGGAAGTAGAAGGGGCCCCATGGTCGCCCTCTGAAGATCTCTTTCAGGTGTCCTGGAGATCCTACAAGACTTTAAAGAGATCTTCTGAAGGAGTTAAAAGATACTCTACACGGTTCATTAGCTGCAGGGGTCTCCGAAAAAGTGACCGCCCAGCTATCCACCTTAAATTCCTTATCCCAAGGCCCAGAAGAGTGAAAAAATGTGGTTCAAAAGATCCCAGGGAGTTTTTCAAGATGCATGAGGTGAGCCCTTCCCCAGGGGCAGAGGAGGAGGCAATAATGGTAGATGCCGTCCACGCGGCAGTGGAAGCCCACAAAAAGTACAGTTGTGTACCTACCATAAATGTAGATGTTCGAGTGTATTCACTGTTGCAGTCATTACACTTGGGTTATCCTGCTGGCAGGAGACGACCCAGAGTCGGCCCGAGTTCCAAAGTCTTGGTCCGGCGTCAGTTGCTGTCGCCTCTTCCCTGACGTCAATGCGCCAGGGGTATAAAAGATGCAACGGATGCCATTTTCTTCAGTTTTTCTTGCCCCAGATGTCAGGTGCCCCCAGACAGGAAGGCTGGAAAGATAAAATTATGCCAAAAAATATGCATGTATTACTATAAACATTTCCTTCATCTACAAGCAAATACACCACATAGGTTGTATAGAGTTGAGAAGTACAGAAAAGTCCCATCAATGAAAAGGGGGATGGTGGGTGGGTAACCTGGACTGCAACAGTAAATAACTCTAACATCTACATTTATGGAAGGTACACAACTGTACTATGTTCATCGTGTTTCACTGTTGGTCATTACACTTGGGTAGAATCCCAAAGCTGAGGTTGGGCAGCTGGGTCTAAATTGGATTTGGAGAGGCTACCAGGCCCTGCAGAACTGCAATGGCAAAGCCTGCTCTGGATTTAGAGTAGAGAGGTAAGTGGTAGTGCTTGGTGAAAGTGTGCACTGAACTCCAGGTTGCAGCTTCTAAAATGTCTTTGGTTGGTACTCCTCTGAGAAAGGCTGCTGAAGTGGCTGCTGCTCTGGTAGAATGTGGCCTAATGCCCTTAGGCACTGATTTGCCATGTTGTGCATAACAGAAGCGGATGCAGTGTCCTATCCATTTTGAAATTGTCTGCTTTGTAATAGGCTTTCCTTGTGATCCTGCAGCATAGGCTACAAACAGTTGCTCAGTTTTTCTGAAAGCTTTTGTTTTGTCCACGTAGAATCGTAGCTGTCTGTGTACATCCAAAGCATGCAAAAGACTCTCCCCTTTATTCTGGGGATTTGGGTATAAAGTTGGTAAATTAATGATTTGGTTCAGGGCCACATTGGAAACCACTTTTGGCATGAATGTTGGGTTTGTCCTAAGAGAAACCCTGTCCTGATGAAAAACGATGAAAGGTTCCACAGCCATTAATGCCTGTAACTCAGACTCATCTTTTTCAAGTTATTGCTAGGAGCAGAGCAGTTTTCCATAAGAATTTTAGATCAGCTGTGCTGGCTGGTTCAAAAGGAGGCAGTGTGAGTTTTTCTAAAACAAAATTGAGATCCCAAGTTGGTACTGGTGCTCTCCTTGGGGGGTCTTACATTTTTATTGATGAGAAAGATAGGCCTTTGTCCAGCATCTCAGTTAGGTATTGTAAAATCTGAGGTATATTTGAAACAAGTGGTTCGAGCCCTTGTGCCTGGTTCCAAGCACAGAAATTCTTCCATTTTTCTGCATAAGATTTCCTAGTGCTGGGCCTCCTGGCTTCTAAAATGACATCCATAACAGCTTTAGAGAGAGGTGCAGTCTGAGTGGCTACATTATCTGCCATGCTGCCAGATTTAAGGTTCTGAGTTGACTGTGCAGAATTTGATTGTTTTGTTGAGTCAGATGATGAGGAATTTGAGGTAGAAGCCAAGCTGGGCCTGGAGACAAGCTCTTTAGGATTGGGTACCAGTGCTGGCGTAGCCAGTCTGGGGCAATCAGGATCATTTTTGGCCTTTCTTGTCTGACTTTTAGGAGCACCTTGGTAAGAAGAGGCATCAGAGGGAAGGCATATACTGTCGGGCCTTTCCGGCTGAATGATAGAGGATCCACTTTCCATGCTTGAGAGTGATAAGTTCTTGTGCAGAATTTCTGTATTTGGCAATTGTGAGGGGAGGCAAAAAGATATATGTCTGGGTGTCCCCATTTCCTTGTTATCATGCTGAACACCTGTGGATTATCATGCTGAACACCTGTGGATTTAATTTCCATTCGTGAGGTTCCATGAAATTTCTGCTTAGTTCGTCTGCCAGTGTATTTTTTGGTTCCTGTCAGGAATTGTGCCTGCAGATGTACTTGATAAGTCAGTGCTGTGTTCCACAAAGTCATGGCTTGCCTGCATAGGGGGTAGGAATGTGACCCCCCCCTTGTTTATGTACCACATAACTGTGTTATTGTCCGTCTTTATTAGTAGTTGTCCTGGATGTAGTAGGTCCTTGAAAGCTGTCAGGGCATTTTGTACAGCTAGCATCTCTTTCTGATTGATGTGAAGATGCATTTGTTCCTTGGGCCATGTGCCCTGAATACATTTTCCTGCCATATGTGCCCGCCAGGCATAATCCGATGCATCCGTTGCGATGGTCTGCCTGGCTGTGGGTAAGGTGAAAGGCTGTCCCATGTGGTGACAAGCCTGGGACCACCATCAAAACTCCTGTTGTAGGCAGGGAATTAAAGTTACGATTGTCTCTACGCTATGACAATGCTGAGTCCAAACACTTTTTAGATACCATTGTAGTTTCCTCATATGCAGTTTTGCATATGGAATTAGTAGAATGCAGGATGCCATGAAGCCCAGGGCCTGCAGAATTTTTCTTGCAGAGAGCTGGGCTTTTGTTGCAATCATTTGAAAGTAATGAGTCAGTTGCTTTTGTCTGGCGTGAGATAAGCCATCTGGGCAGTTGTATTTAAGCTTGCACCTAGGAAATATTATCTCTTGAGAGGTCACTAATTTTGATTTCTTTTCGTTTACTGTGTACCCTAGGCAAATTAGTAATCTTTTTACAAACGCCAGCTGCTTTAGAAGAATGTCCTTGCTCTCTGCTTGAATAAGGCAGTCGTCCAAGTAGGGATATATTTGAATTCCTTTTTGTCTGCAGAATGCAATTACTGGTGCCAGGCATTTTGTGAAGACCCTGGGCGCAGTAGATAAGCCAAAGGGCAGTGCAGAGAATTGGTAAAGCATTGAGCCTGCTATGAATCTGAGGTATCTTCTGCAAGATTGTCTGATTGAGACATGCAGGTATGTCTCCTAGAGGTCCAAAGTAACTAGCCAAGCCTTCTTGCCCAGCATGGGCAGAAGTTGCTGTAGTGTTAACATTTTGAATTTTGGAACATCCAGGAAAGTATTTAGGATTGACAGGTCCAGTATTGGTCTCCAGGCTTTGTCTTTTCTGGGTACTAAGAAAAGCCTTGAGTAAAATCCTTGTCCCTGTTCTTGCTGTGGAACTCTTTGAATAGCTCCCATGTCCATAAGAGCAGCAATCTGCTTTTGCACCTCTGCCCATTGGTTTTGTGGAAGGTCAGGCATACCTTTTGATTTTGGAAGTGTGTGAAAGTGGAACCTGTAACCCTGAGAAACAATATTCAGTACCCATTTGCCCTGGGTGATTATGTACCAATTTTTTGAGAAAAGTGCTAGCTTTCCCCCTAGGGGTGCTGCCAAAAGGTAAGTGCTTGGCATCTGTAGAGGGAAGTCATTGGGACTGTTTCCTGTAAGGTTGTGATTTGTCTTCCCCTCCTTTGGGGGCTGAAGCACCCCATTGTATAGGTCTGTAGGAGCCTTGGGGCTGAGATCTGCCTCTTGGGCATCTGTATCTGCCTCTTTGTGGCCTGTCTGACACTGGAAAGGACCAATTTTTTGAAGGCCAGTTTCTGCTAAATATAGGTGGTTGAACCTGTAAGAAATCCTTCACTGTCTGCATTTATTTAGCTTTATCCTCCATTTTCTTTAACACCTCTTCTGCCTTAACACCAAACAAAGCATCATGCTGTAGTGGAGCATCCAATAACTTTAACATGGTCAGGTAAACTTTGTTCTTTCAACCAAGCATGCCTTCGAATAACAGAGCCTGTAAATGCGACTCTACAAGAAGCCTCTAATGAATCAAAACCACATTGCAGAGTATGCTTTCCCACTTGTTCAGCTGCATGCAATAAATCCTGCATATCCTTACGGTCAGAACTTTCTGAATTTGAAACCATTTTCTGTTTTAACAATGACATGAGGTACTGTTGATACTGAAGCATGTGAAACTGTCAATTTAAAGCCCTTACAGCTAAAGTAGCAGAAATGTAAACTTTTTTCCCCCCATCTGTCCAGAGCTCTGGAATCCCTATCCGAGGGGACAGGATTTTTAGCAGTGGAAGACTTAACCCCTTTGGGACCCTGAGAAATTATTTCTGGGTCTGCAGCGGGGTTTTTGTAAAGAAATTTATGAGAGTTAGGGACCCTGTAGTACCTGTCTGGCTTGACTGGTGCAGGGGGTAAAGAATCAGGAGACTGACTGGATTCAGAGAAAACATCAACAGTATCAAGCACAGGGGGGATAGCCAGGGGCCTGTGCTGAGGCAATAAAAGAAAGTCTCTGGGCCTTTTCTTGGATTCTGAATAATCCTGGCTCTCCCAATGGAAATGCTCCCTCATGGTGTGCAGGGTTTTCCACAAAAGAATAATCCTCAGGCAGAGAGGCTGAAGGGTACAGACTCTTCTGCATCAGAGTCCTCATAGGGAGGGAGAGAATATCCCTGATCAGAAGAGGAATCAGAGGAAATAGAAACCTGGTCAGAGGAATCTTATTCAGTGTCTTGCTTAGGCCTTTTGTCAGGAGGGGGATGGGAACCCCTGATTAAAGTAATTAGGTCTTCGGCCATTTTAAGCATCTGTTTCTTTGGCATGCATGACTGTTCAGGAGAATGCTGTACTTGTTTCCTTGTCTTTAATGGTGTTTTTGACTTTGCCTTGGCTGCTGTAGTGGGCTTAATTGTAAAATGTGAAGGTCTGAAAACACCCTCAGAAGCCGATGCCTGCTCAGCGGCTCCAGACCCATCTGAGGGAATAGTTTCCGTAGGCCCAATACCTTGCGTTTCCAAAGGCCTCAGTGTCTCCACGTGGCTGTCTGTTACGGCCTGTGGCTCTGAGGTAGCGGGTGTCAGGGGCTGCGAAAGCGCCTCACTGAGAACCGGCGACTGGCCTTGAAGAGGCTTCTTCGTCGGTTTTGGACCTTGGATGCCTGTCCTTTTCTTTATCTTTGCGTTTTTTATAAATTCCGGTCGGTTGTTCCGATGGCATTATGTAATTAAATCTTTGGCCAAAATAATGTAAAGCAAAATCAAACCGACATTTAATAGTGCGTTTATTGAATCTAGCACAAAACCAACAACTGGTAACATCGTGGTCAGGGCCCAGGCAAGGAATACACTAAGAGTGAAAATCCTTATGAGGTATTTGCTTCCCACAAGAAATACAAATTATTAACTTTTACTGACATCGGTCTGGAGCAAGAAAAAGTTTCCCCAACGGGGTACTTAGCTTTATTGAAGACTTCGGTTCTGAAACTCAATTTTGAAAATCTAGGAGTCGGCCGACCGGCACTTGCGAACTGCTTTTGCTTCGGGCACCGCGCGGCAAGAAAGACTGAAGAAAATGGCATCGGTTGCATCTTTTATACCCCTGGTGCACTGACGTCAGGGAAGAGGCGACAGCAACAGACGCCGGACCAAGACTTTGGAACTCGGGCCGACTGCGGGTCGTCGCCTGCCAGCAGGATAACCCAAGTGTAATGACTGCAACAGTGAAACACGATGAACATCCAGGGTGACCGTGATTCCTTTTAAGGCCATCCCTATCAGCGCTCCTGAAAAGAGGCCCGACTGCTCTGCTTCGGAGGTAGTCGGGGGAAGATTAACTTTGTACTCAGATGCCTAGCGAAATTTCACAAGAGATAAGTGGGTACAAAGCATAATATCCAGAGGATATTCCGTTCCCTTTTGCCATTCCACAGATCAGAAAAATCCTGGATGTTTCACCCAATCAGAGGGAACAAGAAACCACAGCAATCTAGGAGTTGCTTAGCAAAAGAGTCATCCAAGAAGTCCCCGCAGACCAAATAGGATTCAGAACTTACTCAAGATTCTTTTTAGTACCAAAAAAGAACAGGGGACTGGAGACCCATTTTGGATCTCAGAAAGTTGAACGAATCTGTAAAGAAGTCCAAGTTCTGAATGGTGACACTGCAGCCTATTCTTCCCTTTTTAGGGAAAGACAATTGGATGTGCTCAGACCTCCAAGATGCGTACTACCACATAAAAATGGACAGAGCATCAAGCAGTCATCTACATGTCTGGCTGGAAGCCAGTCATAAATTGAGCTCTGCCCTTTGGCCTCACTACAGCCCCCAGAGTGTTCACCAAATGCATGGCAGTAGTAACGGCTCACCTAAGACACCTAGGATTCCAAGTGTTTCCATACTTGGACGATGGGCTCCTCCTGCCACCACCAAGCATCTACTACTACAGGCCAGGGACAAACATACTGTAACTTTGCACTCAGTTAGGCATAAGTGAATTTTCAAAAATCTGCCTTGTTAACGTATTATATTTATCAGCACAGATCTAGCCACCACTTCTATGATTGCTCGCCTTCAGCCCGACCGTCTCTGTCCTCAGATAGCAAATAGTCTACATTCTTCCCAGGAGCAAAGTAAAAGCAAATGTAGTCCTAACACTTCTTGGAACCATGGAGTCAACCAGAACTCTTGTTCCTCTAGCCAGGATGCACATGCGAATCCCTTCAGTGGCTTCAGTTTCCTCAATGGTCTCTTCAAGAAAGTACAGTTGTGTACACTTACCATAAATGTAGTTGTTAGAGTGTATTCACTGTTGCAGTCATTACACTTGGGTTATCCTGCTGGCAGGCTACCCTCAGTCGGCCTGAACTCCAAAGTCTAGGTCCGGCGTTGGTTGCCGTCGCCTCTTCCCTGACGTCAGTGCGCCAGGAGTATAAAAGATGCAGCCTACGCCATTTTCTTCAGTATTTCTTGCTCCAGATGTCAGGTGCCCCCAAAAAGAAAGGCTAAAAATATGCCAATAAAACATGCATGCACCAAAAAATATTATACCTTCATCTACAAGCAAATACACCACATAGGTTGTATAGATTAAAGAAGTGCAGCTAAGTTCCAGCAAAAAGAAATGGGGGATGGTGGGTGGGTAACCTGGACTGCAACAGTGAATACACTCGAACATCTACATTTACGGTAAGTGTACACAACTGTACTATGTTCTTCGTGTTTCACTGTTGCAGTCATTACACTTGGGTTGAATCCCAAAGCTATGGTTGGGAGGATGGAGCTAAATAGCATTAGGAGCGGCTATGAGGCCCTGTAGAACTGCAGTGGCAAAGTGCTTTGTAAAGGTGTGCACTGAACTCCAGGTAGCAGCCTCCAAAATGTCTTTGGTTGGTACTCCCGAGGAAGGCTGCTGAAGTGGCTGTTGCTCTGACTGAATGTGGCCTAATACCCTTAGGCACTGGCTTGCCATGTTGTGAGTAGCAGAAACGAATGCAGTGGCCTATCCACTTTGAAATAGACTGCTTTGAGATGGCCTTTCCTTGTGATCCTGCAGCATATGCCACTAGTAGTTGCTCAGTCTTTCTGAAAGTTTTGGTTCTGTTCAAGTAGAATCGTAGCTGTCTGTGTATGTCCAAAGAATGCAGAATTCTCTCCCCCTTATTCTGTGGGTTTGGATAAAAGGTAGGCAGATGAATAGTTTGGTTAAGGGCCACACTGGACACTACCTTAGGCATAAATGTTGGGTTTGTCCTCAGAGAAACCGTCTGGATAAAAAATGATAAAAGGGTCCACAGCCATGAGTGCCTGTAGCTGAGACTCGTCTTGCAGAGATTATTGCTAGGAGCAGAGCTGTTTTCCAAAATAAAAACTTTATATCAGCTGTAGCGGCTGGCTCAAAAGGGGCAGAGTGAGCTTTTTCCAAAACATAATTGAGGTCCCATGCAGGTATTGGTGAGCTCCTTGGAGGCCTTAAGCTTTTGGCTCCTCTGAGGTATTGCCTTAACAAAGGACGAGAAAAGATTGGTGGCTCTGTATTGTAATGAGCCGAAATGGCAGACATGAATTTTAATTGATGAAAAGGATAGGCCTTTGTCCAGCATCTCAGTTAAGTATTGCAAAATCTGAGGAATATTTGGTACTGCTATGTCAATTCCTTGCGCCTGGTTCCAGGCACAGAATCTCTTCCATTTTGCAGCATAAGATTTTCTAGTACTAGGCCTCCTGGCCTACAAAATGACATCCATCACCGCTTTAGTGAGAGGTGTGTTTTGTAGTACTACATTATCCGTCATGCTGCCAGATTTAAGGTCTTGAGTTGGCTGTGCAGGATCTGATCGTTTTGTTGTGACCGTACGTGAGGAATTTGAGGTAAGGTCCAGGCTGGGCATTGAGACAAGTTCCTTAGGATTGGATACCAGTACTGGCGGGGACAGTCTGGGGCAATCAGAATCATTTTTGCCTTTTCCTGTCTGACCTTTAGGAGTACCTTGGGGAGTAGAGGTAATGGAGGAAAGGCACATACTACTGTTAAGTTTTTCCAGCTGAAAGATAGAGCATCCACTTTCCATGCTCGTCTGTGATAAGTCCTTGTGAAGAATCTCTTTAGTTGGCAGTTGTGAGGAGAGGCAAATAGGTCTATGTCCGGGCATCCCCATTTCCTTGTTATGTTGAAGACTTGTGGATCCAATTTCCACTCGTGGGGATCCATGAGGTTTCTGCTTAGTTCATCTACCAGAGTATTTATCTTTCCTGGCAGGAATTGTGCCTGGAGTAAGTCAATGCTGTGTCCCACAAAGCCATGGCTATTCTGTAGAGGGGGTAAGAATGAGTGCCTCCCTGCTTGTTTATATACCACATGACTGTGGTATTGTCTATCAGTAGTTGTCCCGGATGAATTAGGTCCTTGAGGTTTGTCAGGGCATTTTGAACAGCTATCTCTTTTTGATTGATATGCAGATGCATTTGGTTGGTGGACCATGTGCCTTGAATACATCTTCCTGCCATGTGTGCCCCCCAGGCATAATCTGATGCATCCATTGTCAATGTCTGCCTGGCTGGGGGTAAGGTGAATGGCTGCCCCTTGTTCTGGTGACAGGCCTTCGCCCACCATCGAAACTCCTGTTGCAGGCAGGGAATGAGAGGAATTATTGTTTCCAGGCTGTGGCAATGCTGAGTCCAAACACCTTTTAGGTACCATACCACTGAAGTTTCCTCATATGCAGTCTTGCATATGGAATTAGTAGAACGCAGGATGCCATGAAGCTCAAAGCCTGTAGAATTTTTCTTGCAGATAACTGGGCCTTTGTTGCCAACAGTTTGAAATAGGTAGTCAGTTGCCTTTGTCTGGCGTGAGATAAGCCATTTGGGCAGTTGTATTTAAGCTTGCACCCAGGAATATTATCTCTTGAGAGGGTACTAGTTTTGATTTTTGTTCGTTCACTGTGTACCCTAGGCATGGTAGTAATCTCTTTACAAACGCCAGATGCTGTAGTAGAATGTCCTTGTTCTCTGCTTGTATGAGGCAGTCGCCCAAGTAAGGATACATCTGAATTCCTCTTTGTCTGCAGAATGCAATTACTGGTGCCAGGCACTTTGTGAATACCCTGGGCGCAGTAGATAAGCCAAAGGGCAGTGCAGAGAATTGGTAGTGCATTGAGCCAGCTTTTAATCTGAGATATCTTCTGCATGTTTGTCTGATTGGGACATGCAGGCATGCCTCTTTTAGGTATAATGTCGCAAGCCAAGCCTTCTTGCCCAGCATGGGCAGAAGCTGCTGTATGGTCAACATTTTGAATTTTGGTATATTCAGATATGTTTAGAATATATAGGTCCAGTATTGGTCTCCAGGCTTTGTTCTTTCTGGGTACCAAGAACAGTCTTGAATAAAAACCTTTACCCTGCTTTTGTTCTGGTACTTGTTGAATGGCCCTCATGTCCATGAGGGCTGAGACTTGTTTTTGTGCCTCTGCCCATTGGTGTTTTGGTAGGTCTGGCCAACCGTTTGCCCTTGAAAGTGAAACTTGTAGCCCTGTGACACTATGTCTAAGACCCATTTGTCCTGGGTTATGTGCCAATTTTGAGAAAAAAGTGCTAGTTTTCTCCCTAAAGGTGCTGCCAGAAGATAAGTGCTTGGCGCAGGCAGGGGGAAGTCATTGGGACTGTATCCTGTAAGGCTGTGATTTGTCTTCTCCACTTTTGGAAGTAGAAGCACCCCATTGTTTAGACCTGTATGAACCTTGGGGCTGGGATCTGCCTCTTGGGTGTCTGTATCTGCCCCTTTGTGGTCTGTCTGACACTGGAAAGGACCAATTCTTTGTAGGCCAGTGTCTGCTAAATCTTGGAGGCTGTACCTGTTAAGAAATCCTTGACTGTTTGCACAGATTTAGCTTTGTCCTCCATTTTCTTGAACACCTCTTCTGCTTTAACACCAAAGTATCATGCTGTCATGGAGCATCTAATAATTTTGCTTTAACATGATCTGGTAAATTTTGTTCCTTTAACCAAGCATGCCTCCTAATGACAGAACCCGTGACAGCGGCCCAGCAGGAGGCCTCCAAAGAATCAAAGCCACATTGCAAAGTATGCTTTCCAACTTGCTCAGCTGCATGCAATAAATCCTGCATTTGTTTTCTGCACATTCAGAATTTATCAACATTTTCTGTTTAAGCAGTGACATAATATATTGCTGATATCTGAGCATATGAAACTAACAATTTAAAGCCCTTATAGCCAAGGTAGCAGAGGTGTAAATCTTCTTTCCCCATCTGTCTAATGCCCTAGAATCCCTGTTGGAGGGGGTAGGATTTTTTGCAGTGGATACCTTGACCCCTTTGGGACCCTGAGAAATAGTTTCTGGGTCAGCAGCAGGGTTCTTGAAAATGAATTTATGAGAGTCAGGCACCCTGTAGTACCTGTCCAGCTTAACAGGAGCTGGAGGTAAGGATTCAGGGGTCAGACTGGACTCTGAAAATACATCTACAATGTCTAACACAGGCGGAATAGCTAGGGGCCTGTGTTGTGGGAGTAAAAGGAAGTCCCCGAGACTTTTCTTAGATTCAGAATAATCTTGGCTCTCCCAGTGGAAATGTTCCCTTCATGGTATGCAAGGTTTACCCAAAACAGCAATCCTCAGGATGAGAGGCTGAAGGGATAGATTCTTCAGCATCAGAATCCTCGCAGGGAGGAAGAGAGTATTCCTGATCAGAAGAGGAATCAGAAGAAATGGAAACCTGATCTGAAGATTCATATTCTCTCTCTTGCCTAGGCCTCTTATCAGGAGGGGGATGGGAACCCCTGATCAAAGTAATTAAGTCTTCGGCCATTTTGAGCATCTGTTTTTTGGGCATGGAGGCCTGACCATGAGGCTGTTGTACTTGTTTCTTTGTCTTTAAAGATGCTTTAGTCTTTGCCTTTGTAGCTGGAGTCGCTTTAATGTACAATTGAGTAGGTCTGAAAACACCCTCAGAAGCCGATGCCTGCTCAGCGGCTCCGGACCCATCTGAGGGAATAATTTCCGAAGGTCCAATACCTTGAGTTTCCAGCAGCCCAGGCGACTCCACATGGGAGTCTTTAGTGGCTTGCGGGTCCAAAGTAGCAGGCGTCGGGCTGCGAAAGCTCCTCACTGAGAGCAGGCGAACCAGCGACTGGCTTAGAAGTAGTCTTGTCGGTTTTAGACCTCGGATGCCTGTCCTTTTCTTTTTCTTTGCGTTTCTTTTGAATTGCGGTAGTTGGTTGGCTATCAGACAGCATCGTGTAATTAAATCTTCTGCCAAAATAGTGAAAAGCAAAATCGTACCAGTGCTTTATAGTGCGTTGGTTAAATCTAGCACAAAACCGACAACAACCAACGTCGTGGTCAGGGCCTAGGCAAGGAATACAGTAAGAATGGAAATCCATATGAGGTATTTGCTTCCCACAAGAAATACAACTATTAACTTTTTCTGACATCAGTCTGGAGCAAGAAAAAAGTTTTCCCCAACGGGGTACTTAGCTTTTAATGAAGACTTTGGATCTGAAATTCGAACACGAAAATCTCAGGAGTCGGCCGACCGGCACTTGCGAACTGCTTCTGCTTTGGGCACCGCGCGGCAAGAAAGACTGAAGAAAATGGCGTCAGCTGCATCTTTTATACCCCTAGCGCACTAATGTCAGGGAAGAGGTGACAGCAACCGACGCCGGACCTAGACTTTGGAATTCAGGCCAACTGAGGGTAGCCTGCCAGCAGGACAACCCAAGTGTAATGACTGCAACAGTGAAGCACGAAGAACATCTTCCTATGTCCCATCAGATAAGGATAGGGTATCCTTGAGGACTAATCCATCTTTCGTACCAAAAGTCTGCTCTCAATCCAATCTGAACCAGTCTATTGAACTTCCAGTTTTTCTTTCCTAATCATTCCAACAAGGCAAAATACTTGATTTTTTTCTTTCACTCAATTTTTCTTTCGAACAATGGAAAAATGTTTCTCTAACAATGTTTCTCCCCATGTTTTTTTTTGTTTTTTTATTGACATTGGTTTAAGAAGCAGATTCCCTTTCATCTTACTATCACCTTTACTTTGCCTCCAAAAACATATTCGATTCTCTAGGACAAAATATTCTTAAGACAGATGGACACAGCAACTTGAATTAATCACATCTGCCTCTCAACACCTCTTAACAGTAAGGAAAAACTTGCTTCTCTTTTTGCCTGGTGTACAGAGCACTTATTTTCCATAAACATTCTGGTGTCCCAATTTTTAATACTTTCTGTTCTGCCAGTTTTGTCAAGAGCAGCTTTTTCTACTGGTATGACTGCATCTTTACTAACATAGGTCTTGGCTGCATTATGACAACTAGATTTGCAGTATACACACAATGTGCCCTCTCAATTAACAAATCATACTGCAGAACACCAGCCCAGCTGCGTATCTGTACTTAAATAAATAAAAAAATTACTGCAGTCCATTTTTTCCAGTTTCTCTGGTATTAAAAAAAAAACATGTTTTCTCTGCATGCTTTGTACTCTAATATTTTTTTAGAAACACATCTTGGGAATTAATAGACACGACTGTCGAATCATACACCAATACACTGTACGAACATGTACATAACTGCATGGAACTAGCCATACCCAACAGAACAAAGACATTCTCCCCTCCAAAAAACGGAAGCCAATCTGGTGGTCCCCTGCCCATTAATAAACCCTACAACAGAAAGAAGAAACTGCTGCAGAAAAATGTGAAGTCCCAAGACTGAAAAAACTCCCTTATTAGCCTCAACAAAGAGTTCAGATCCCTCATAAAAACCTCTAAAGCCAGCTATGAAGGCAGAATTGCAGTAGACACTTAACCACAAAACCTTCTATAGTTGATGTACCAACTTTCGGCCATACCCAGGTTTGCTCCGAGTTACTGCACAATGGTACCTCCTACACTGAGCCAACATAATGGCAGAGAGATTCAATGCCAACTTTACCCCTCTCTCCCCCCTAAAGGACCAATCAACACCGCAGGAATGCCAGGCACCCAGCATTACTGCAGCACAGGTTAAAGCTGCATTGTCCAAGGCCAAGAATACAGCTTCCATGGGATCTGACAATAGCCCTGGATGTGTTCTACATAAACTGCAAAGTGAACTGGCACCACATCTGGATACCGAGTTCAGTCACAGGCTCACCTCAGGCTTTGTCCCTACCAAATGACACACTGCTACAGGTCATCCCTCTCCATAAAAGGGGAGCGACTACAGACCCTTGGAATTATCGCCCCATTAGCCTGACAAGTCTGTTATGTAAGGCTATGGAGTGCATCATCACGGACCTAATTAACAAGGAGATGGGGAATCTCCAAACTCTAGATCCCACGCAATTTGGTTTTGTGAAAGGTAGATCATGCCTGCTTAACCTGGTTGACTTCTTTAAGTCAGGCACCAGAGCTGTGGATGATGGTAAGGCAGTTCATACGGCCTACCTCAATCTACCCAAGGCCTCTGATACCATTCTCCAACTCAGGAATTATTGATAAACTCACCAAACTATGCATCAACCCCTATATCACTACGTGGGTTGCAAATTGCCTCACAGATAAAACCCACAGTGTGAAAGTAGCAGACTCAAAGTCAGAAAGCCAACCAGTCACACGTGGAGTTCCACAGGGAACGGTCCTGGGTCCTCACCTGTTTGGCATCTACTTCTCGGGAGTCCAGGCCAACACAGAGAGACTCTGGCTAACCAAGTTCGCAGACTATTGCAAGCTGGGAGCCATTAACTCCCCTAGTGATGTAGACATCCTACAGAAAAGGCCTCACTAAGACCAATGACAGGTGTCGACACCATTGCCTTAAGCTTAATGCGAAAAAATGCGTAGTCATCCCCTTTGGGAAAAACTCAGTTCCCACTAATTACCACATCGATGGGAACCCACTGAACACTGAAGGTGTTATAAGATCTGGGGACACAGGTTGACAGTAACCTCTTCTTCAACCACCCCATTGCCACTGTGGTCAAAAAGTCCTATGTGGCACATCTCATCACCAAGGGTTCTGCATCCAGGAAGAAACAGATCATCTCTCTCTACTCTTCCCTCATTAGGCCAATCATGGAGTATAATGCCCCATTTGGTATGTACCTCACTAGACACATACAACAGCTGGAAAGGCCACAAAACATACATCACGAAGAGGATTCTTGGCTTTAAACACATGTCCTACATGGACAGACTCAAATTCCAGCTATTCTCTCTCTCATATTGTCTACTAAAAGGAGATCGATGCTTGACTTACAAAGCCATGCCTGACCCAGCTCTGTTAGAAATGCTACATCTAAAGAAATCCCAATTCTTCCGTACCACATGCTCCAGAGACCTCAACCTCATTACCATAATCAACAGAATGTGCTGGAGGGACAGGTTCATAACCCAGAGACTGCTCATGCTCTGGAACAGACTTCCCATACATGTCAAGCAGAGCACCTCACTGGCCCTCTTCAAGAGAAATCTTGATGAGTGGATGGGAAAAAAAGTTCACCCTGGGGATTACTCCAGTGGCTCTACTTGACAGAGGCACTGGGAACTTAACGTCTGACGGCACGATGCCAGGGGACTTCTATGGGCTAGGCATGTAACGGCTTCAGGACCATTAGCCAAGTACACACCTATGAGCCTAAAATACTCAGCCAATCTATTTCTTTCACATCAGCTAAATGCACTAACAGCAAAAATTAAACAAAATACAAAAAACTTTGTTAGCTGCACTTCAGTATAAAAATGGCTAAAGTTATTTTTCCATATTGCATCCTGTCTTTATGAAACCTTTGTACTGTATCCTGCTGCAAGTATTTATTTGCTCTACATTTTAAGTACAGTTGTGTACACTTACCATAAATGTAGATGTTCGAGTGTATTCACTGTTGCAGTCATTACATTTGGGTTATTTGCTTGCAGGTAGCCCTTTGTCAGCCTGATTAACAAAGTCTTGGGTCCTGCATCGGTTGCTGTCCCTTCTTCCATGACGTCAGGTCATTAGGGGATGTAATACATGCAGACAACGCCATTACATCAGTTTTTCTTGCCCCAGGTGTCAGGCGCCCCCCTAATGGGAAGCAATTAAATATAAAAGTACAATGATATACCTCCAACAAAAAGGCAAATACACCAAAAAGGCTTTTAAGCATAGTAAAGTAGAGGTATAGCCAAAAGAAGTTAGGGGGTTGGAGGGAGGGCAACCAGGACTGCAACAGTAAATACACTCGAACATCTACATTTATGGTAAGTGTACACAACTGTACTATGTTCTTCATGTTTCACTGTTGCAGTCATTACATTTGGGTAGATTCCCAAAGCTATGGTTGGGAGGAGGAATTTAGGTAGCATTAGGGCCAACTATAAGGCCCTGCAAGACTGCAGTGGCAAAGCCAGCTCTGGATTTAGAGAAAATTGGCAAATGATAATGCTTGGTGAAAGTATGTACAGAACTCCTTGTAGCAGCTTCTAGGCTGTCCCTGATAGGGACGCCTCTGAGAAAGCCTGTAGAGGTAGAAGCAGCCCTGGTGGAGTGAGGTCTGATCCCCTCGGGGATAGGTTTTCCATGGTGCTTATAGCAGAAATGAATGCAATGGCTTATCCATTTAGAAATGGTTTGCTTTGAAATAGCCTTCCCCTCTGCCCCTGCAGCAAATGCCACCAGCAGTTGTTCAGATTTCCTTTGAGGTTTAGTCCTGTCCAAGTAGAATCTAAGTTGTCTGTGCACATCTAAAGAATGCAGTATCAGTTCCCCTTTATTCTGTGGATTGGGAAAGAAGGATGGCAAATGAATGGCCTGATTAAGAGCCACACTGGATACCACCTTGGGCATGAAGGATGGATTGGTTCTGAGGGACACCCTGTCCACATGAAAGATGATGAAAGGCTCCACTGCCATAAGTGCCTGTAATTCAGATACCCTTCTAGCTGAAGTGATTGCTAAAAGGAAAGCTGTTTTCCAAGAAAGAAATTTTAAGTCTGCAATAGCAGCTGGCTCGAAAGGAGGTAGAGTGAGTTTCTCTAAGGCAAAGAGAAGGTCCCAGGCTGGGGTTGGAGCTCTCCTGGGTGGTCTCAAATTTTTGGCCCATCTGAGGAACTGCTTGAGCAGTGGACGACAGAAGAGCGGAGGTTTTGTGTTATGAGCTGAAATGGCTGAGGCGTGGATTTTAATGGAGGAAAGACAGGCCCTTGTGAAGCATCTCAATTAAGTACTGTAAAATCTGAGGTAAATTGGGCGATGTTGTGCTCATCCCCAGAGATTGGTTCCAGGCACAGAATCTTTTCCATTTTTCAGCATAAGATTTTCTAGTACTAGGCCTCCTTGCCTCTAAAATGATATCCATCACAGGTTTACTGAGGGATGCTAAAGGAGAGATTATGTATTTAGCCAGGCTGCAAGGTTCAGTGATAGAAGCGGAGGTTGCAGAACCTGGTTCTCCTGCTGAGACAACAGGGAAGGAAGTCTGAGGCAGGTGCCGTGGGGATAACCATGACACACTGCAGAGGGGGTACACCAGTGTTGGCGCGGCCAGTCTGGAGCAATCAAAATAATCCGTGGTTTGTCCTGTTTGATTTGGAGAGCAGCGGCAGAGGGGGGAACTGATAGGTTTTTCCAGCTGAAGGACAGAGCATCCACTTTCCAAGCTTGTTTGTGGGGAGTCCTTGTGCAAAATTTGTCCAATTGGTAGTTCTGGGGAGAGGCAAACAGGTCTGTATCTGGGCAACCCCCATTTGCTTGTCAACATGTTGAAAATCCTTAGTTCCAGTTTCCACTCGTGTGAGTCCATGAGGTTTCTGCTTAGTCCGTCTGCCAGTGTATTTAGGTTGATAGGTTTGTACTAGGCTATCAGCCCTAGGGCCTATAGAAGCCTAGCCATAACAATTCCCTGGCTATTTCTTCCCACACTATTTACTTCCCTGGACCCCTTGTCTAGCAGGGCCACTGACGTGATCCTCGGGGTGAATTTCCTTTCTCCCATCCAATCGTCAAGGTTCCTTTTGAAGAGGGCCAAAGAGGCACTCTGCTTGATATGTATGGGACAATCTATTCCAGAGTCTGGGGAGTCTCTGGGTCAGGAACCTATCCCTCCAGCACGTTTGTTTATTGTGATGACAAGGTTTAGTTCCCTGGAGCGTGTGGCTCTGAGGGATTGGGATTTCTTTAAGTGTAGCATGTCCAACAGCTATGGGTTTGACATGGTCTTGTATGTTAAGCAGAGATTGCCTCTGAGTAGACAATAGACGACAGGGTATAGCTGGAGTTTTTTAAGGCACTCAGCCTAGGGCATTGGCTTTAGGCCTGTGATTCTTTTAGTGAGGTATTTCTGCGGCCTTTGAAGTTGTTGCAGATGTCTTGAGAGGTACATACCAAATCGGGTGTTGTATTCTATAATGGGTCTAATGAGGGATGAGTACAGTGGGACAATAACCTCCTTTTTTCTGGATGAAAAGCCCTTAGTGATGAGGTGTGCCACAGAGAAGGATTTCCTGACTGTTGTGGTGATGTGGTTATTGAAGGTGAGACCACTGCCCACCTGTGTCCCTAAGTCTCTTATCACACTTTCGGTGTTTAGTGTACTGCCACCTATATGGTAATTCACGGATACATGTTTTTTCCCCAAAGGGGATAACTATACATTTCTTGGCATTGAGCTTGAGCCCATGTCTCTGGCACCAAGCATCTGTTTCTGTAAGGCCCTTTTGTAGAGTATTCACATTATTTGGGGATTCAATAATGGCTCCCAGTTTGCAGTCATCTGCGAACTGTTAGCCAGAGTCCCTTAGTGTTGACCTGTACTTCAGAGAAGTAGATGCCAAAGAAGAGCGGTCCCAGGACTGAACCCTGAGGTACTCCACTTGTCACTTGCCTGGAGCTGGATTTGGAGACGGCTACTTTTACAGTGTGGGTTCTATCAGTAAGCCAGTTAGCAACCCATTGGGTGACGTAGGGATTAATGCCCAGCTTATCCAGCTTAGTAAGTTTATCTATGATTCCAGAGTGGGGGATGGTGTCAAAGGCCTTGGCAAGGTCTAGATAGGCTGTGTGGACCACCTTACCCTTGTCCATGGCTCTGGAGACTGATTCGAAGTCAATCAGGTTCAGGAGACAAGATCGGCCCTTCACGAACCCAAACTGGGTGGGGTCCAGTGTTTGAAGGTTGCCAATGTGTTTGTTTAGAAGTTCCATGATAATACGCTCCATGGCCTTGCAGATGAGGCTCATCAGACTGATGGGACGGTAGTTCCCGGGATCCAAGGTGGATCCCCCCTTGTGGAGTGGGATAACTGTAGCTCTGCTCCACTCAGTGGGCACGAAACCTGAGGTGAGGCTATGATTAAACATGAGACTTAGGTGAGGTGCCAGTTCATATTGTAGTTCATGTAGTACACAGCCTGGGATGTCATCTAGTCCCATGGATGTTGCATTCTTAGCTTTGGAAAGTGCATTTTTTACCTGTGTGGCCGTTATTACTGGAATTTGGCAATCTTCCGGTATTGAGATGGGCCATTTAGGGGGTGGGGGGGTGAAGTTGGCACTGAATCGATCTGCCAGGATATTGGCAATATCATTGGGATCAGTATATTTCATGCCATTCTGTTATAGCTCAAAGCAGATCTGAGCATTGCCATTTAGATTCTTGACATAGTTATAGAATGCCTTGAGGTTGTCTTTGGAATCTTTGGCAATTTTATTTTCTTAACTAGCTTTGGAGGATTTTATGAGGGATCTCAGTTTCTTAATGAGGCTGGTAAGGGAGTTTTTTGCATCCTGGGATTTTCCTCTTTTCTGCAACAGTTTCTTCCTTTTGTTGTAAAGTCTGTTTATGGCAGGGGACCACCAGATTGGCTTCCTTTTTTTGGATGAGTGCATCTTGGTTCTATTTGGGATGCCACGATTCATGCATGAGTGGATGTGCTCGGACAGTGCCTTAGTGTAGGATTCAGCAGTTGAACTTTCAGTTCCCTTCTGCATGGGTGTCATGAAGCTTGTCACTTCTGACTTGAGTAGCATGAAGTTGGCTTTGGAGAAGTTTTTTATGGAGGTTTCCTTACTGGGGGGGTGGGGGTGGGATGTGGATGTTAAGGGTGGTCAGACCCGACTAATGAGGGGGTGATCACAGGTGTGGAGCATCGATTTCCCATGTTGGTAATGACCAGGTCTAGGATACTGGAGCCCCTGTTGGGACTATGGGTTAGCTGATCCAGGGCGTTGGAATTTATGAATTCCAAGAACCGTTGGGCAAAGATGTTGGTACATGAGTAGTTTTCCCAGTTAATGGCAGGGTAGTTAAAATCACCCAGTATTAGGGTGTTTGCTTCTATCTTAATATTTTCCAGTATGTTTAGAAAGGTGTAGTGAGAATCTTGGGGTATGGTGGGGGATCTGTAGCAAGCTACAATTTGGATTGCAGTCTTAACTAGTGTTAGTTGCACATGGAGAATTTCATACGCATTGTGTTGGGCAACTAGCCTGGTGGTGTGAATATCTTTGGTGAATATTGACACTCCTCCACATTTAGTGTTTCGGTCCTGGTTTGGTGGCAGAAAAGTGTGGTAAGAGTTGTAGCCTGGTATTGCAGGGGTGCTCTCTGGAGCCTTGAACCAGGTCTCAGTTACTGCACAGATATCGATGTTCTCCATTTTTAGGAGTGCCTCGAGAGGGTGCATTTTGAGGTTTAGACTTCTAGCAAATTGAGTAGTAGCATTACCTTCAGATTTTGCATGCTTGTACCTGTTAAGGTGGTGGTTTTGTCCTTTGAACTTGGCCTAAAAAAGCCACTAGAAGGGTGGCAAGAGCCTTAGCCAGTAACCGGAATCCCAGGGGCGACATGTGCAGACCATCTCTGGCAAAGCATCGTGGTCTGTCGATGTCGTCCCAGGCAGACAGATACTGGATCACCTTTGAATGGCACCAGAAGCTTAGACAATTGTTGAAGTCAATCATTTTGTCCTTATATTGTGGTATCATTCTGGGCGAAGGCAGGATGCTACTCAGGGCTAAGGGTCATACCTGCCTGGGCCACATGATCAGAGAGTTCTTCCATGTCTCTTTTCATGCAGTCCAGGGAGGTACGTCTCAGTCATTCACTCAACATGGACAATGACAGAGTCATATTTGTACTTGTTGTGGAGTGACTTGAGGGCATACGTTATGTGGCAAATCCTGGCACCCGACAGGCAGCTAACTAATTTTCTCCTTGTTCAACCTGGTGAGTGTGACATCAGTGTGCAGGACTATAGTCACCTATGACTAACGTGTTAGGTACATTGTCTTGCCTTAGGGGCTGTTGCTAGGTGGCACACTGCTGTTGTGAACTGTGTGACACTTTGGTTGTGATTGGTGTTTTTTGCGTTTCAGCTTCAGAGGTCCTTGTTGCTTGGGCAGGTTACAGTTAAGGGCCTCTGCATATGTGGATTTAGTTTTGCTATATGTGGGTGTTGGTGGTGTGGGTTTAGAAGGGCTATGTGTTGCTTGAGGTGTAGTGTGGGTGTTAACCTTCTCCTCTTGACAGTCTAGCACAATCTTGGGTGGAGAGAGCTTTGCTTCCATTTTGGCTATGTAAGTGCATCTCTCACAGGTTGTAGCGTTGGGTGGTAGGAGGAAAAGGTTGTCTGTGTACATAAGGCAATTGCTGCACTGCCCCAGTATGCCCAGATTCACCAGGTGGACAGGAGAAATCACCGGAAGCTGACCCTTGGACATGCCTGGTTTGGTGCTTTTTTTTTTTTTTTTGTAAAGTACAGGAGCTGTTTTCCCTTACCTTAGCAAGGTACTTTGCAATTATAGGCTGTTTAGTGCCTACTATTAATTTCTCCTTATTAACAAAGAGAGTTGAGTGCTTGTATCAGTATAAGGCTTCCTAGTGCTTTCCAGCAGGTATTAGAGCAACGGTTAGTCACACGGATGCTTAAAGGTAAGATGAAAAAAAATGCACACTGCAGTGTGCACTAGAGAAGTTAGATGTGAAAGTAGGTTAACTTAAGTTTTACCTGTTTAAAAAGTTAAGGTTTAGTGGGGAGTTACTATTTTTAAAACAGCAAGATGGATTGAAAGGGGTGGTCACTTTTGTATTCTGGTACTATGGAATACAGTAGGGTGGCCAACAAATTTAAATAGTTGAAGGGGAGGGATTTCAAAAATGATGATTTTGTGATTACTCACATAAACCAGTGAAAGTAGAGAGGAAATGAGATATATGGCCAGATTAACATAAGAGGCAGGCAACTAGAAAGACAGTGGTATTTAACAAGACAACTGTAACTGGGTGGGAGGGCAGGAAAAAAAAATTTCCTGGCAGGAATTGAGCTTGTAGGTGCACTTGGTAGCTCAAGGCTGTATTCCACAATGCCATGGCTAGTCTGCAGAGGGGGTAAGAATGTGCACCCCCCTGCTTGTTTATGTACCACATAACTGTGGTGTTGTCCATCTTTACCATTAGTTGTCCTGGAAGAATGTGGTCCCTTGAAGGCTGTCAAAGCATTCTGTACAGCTAACATTTCTTTTTGATCGATATGCAGGTGCATTTGACTTGGGTTCAATTTGCCCTGAATGCACTTCCCTGCCAGCTGAGCCCCCCATGCATAATCTAATGCGTCTGTTAGGGTTTGGGAGGCAGGGGGTGGTCTGAAAGGTAGTCCCTTGTTTTGGTGGCAAGCCTCTGCTCACCAAAGGAACTCTAGGCGTGGGCAAGATATGACAGGAATCATTGTTTCTAGATCCTGAGAATGTTGATACAATAGGCTTTTTAGATACCACTGTAGTTTCCTCATATGCAGTCTTGCATATGGAATTAGAAGAATGCAGGAGGCCATGAACCCCAAGGCTTGCAGTATTTGTCTTGCAGATAGCAGGGTTTTTGTAGCCACTTGTTTGAAGTAGGTTGTCAAATGAATTTGTTTCTCTGGCGTGAAGTAAGCCATCTGGGAAGTTGTATTCAAGCTTGCTCCTAGGAATATAATTTGTTGACAGGGTACCAGGTGTGATTTCTTTTCGTTTATGGTGTACCCCACACAAGTTAGAACCCTTTGTACAAAGGCCAGATGATTCAAAAGCATGTCCTGGCTTTCTGCCTGAATTAGACAATCGTCCAGGTATGGGTATATTTGAATACTTCTTTGCTTGCAAAATGCAATAACTGGAGCTAGGCACTTTGTGAATACCCTGGGTGCAGTAGATAAGCCAAAGGGCAGTGCAGAGAACTGATTTGAAGCGTAGGCATCTTCTGCAAGATTCCCTGATTAGGATGTGCAGGTGTCTTTCAGCTTTTCCCAGTTAGGGGGCGCCACAGCAGAACTCCGGTCCGCTAATGATTGGTAGTGGATTTTTACGTACGGGGTTACCAGCCCTGACGCACAACCTTCAACGAAGGCACGCCCCATCCACGTATGCCTCCACACAGAAGACACTCTAGCTGAGAATCGAACGGGACAACGTCTTGCTATGAGGCGACAACGCTACCGCAGCACCACCACCGCAGTTGGGATGTGCAGGTATGCATTTTTTAAATATAGTGTTGCCAACCAGGTATCTTTGCCTAGCATAGGAAGTAATTGGTGAAGAGTCACCATCTTGAATTTTGAAATCTCCAAAAAGGTGTTTAGAGTAGACTGGTCCAGGATAGGACACCATGAATCGTCTTTTCTGGATACCAGGAAAAGTCTCGAGTAGAAACCTTGTCCCTTTTCCTCTTCTGGTACCAGGTGAATAGCCCCCATGCTTAAGAGAGAAAGTACTTGTTTTTGGGCCTCTGCCCACTGATTTGGGGGTAGGTCCGGCCACCCGCTTGGTGTTGGCAACGTGTGGAAGTGAAATATGTATCCCTGGGACACTATATTTAAAACCCATTTGTCCTGGGTAATGAGTTCCCAATTCTTTGCATGAAGAGCAATCTTTCCCCTCAAAGGGGCAGTCCCAATTTTTTGCATAAAGAGCAATCTTTCCCCCCAAAGAGGCAGTCAGTTGATAAGTGCTTGGAAATTTTAAAAGGAAGTCATTGAGACAGTTTACCATAGGGGGAGTCTTCTTATTCTCAGATTTGGAGGTGGAGGCCCCCCACTGCTTAGTTCTGTGTGTCCCCTGGGACTGAAACCTGGGGTTTGTGCTGTGTCTGGGTTTGGCTTGAAAAGACCTGGAAGGGGCAGGAAAGGACCAATGCCTACTAAATCTAGGAGGCTGAACTTGTAAAAATCTTTAACAGTTTGCACAGATTTAGCTTTATCTTCCATTTTTTAAGAACTTCCTCAGCCTTGATGCCAAACCGGCAGTCCTGATTTAAAGGAGTATCCAACAATTTAGCTTTAACATGATCACGCAAAGATTGCTCCTTCAGCCAAGCATGCCTTCTGAGCACAGACCCAGTAACAGCAGCCCTGCAAGAGGCCTCTAATGAATCAAAACCACATTGCAAAGTATGTTTTCCAACTTGTTCAGCAGAATGCATTAAATCCTGTAATTCTTTATTTTCCACACCGTCAGGAATCAACATAATTTTCTGTTTAAGCAGTCCAATAACATGTTGCTGATACTTTAACATATGAAACTAGCAGTTTAAAGCCCTAATGGCTAAGGTTGCAGAAGTGTAAACCTTCATACCCCATCTATCCAGCGCCCTGGAGTCTCTATCAGAAGGGGTAGGATTTTTAGCAGTAGAAGCCTTAATGCCCTTGGGCCCCTGTGAAATAGTCTCTGGATCTGCAATCAGATTTTTAAAAAGGAACTTGTGGGACTCAGGGGACCCTGTAGTATCTGTCAGGTTTTCTGGGAGCAGGAGGCAGGGAATCAGGGGCCAAACTAGACTCTGAAAAAGCATCAACAATGTCTAGTACAGGAGGAATAGCTAAAGGCCTATGCTGAGGTAGAAGAAGGAAATCTCCAAGTCTCTTTTTTGAATCAGAAAAATCCTGGCTTTCCCAGTGGAAATACTCCCTTAGCGTATGCAAGGTTTCCCCAAAAGAAAAATTCTCAGGAGGGGAAGCAGAGGGAATGGAGTCCTCTGCATCAGAATCTTCATAAGTAGATAAGGGCAAATCCAGATCAGAAAAATCAAAAAAAAAAAACAAAAAACAGAATCATGATCAGAAGTTTCATAATCAACTTCAGTCTTAGGCCTCTTAGAAGGGGGGGGGGGGGGGGGGGGTTGGCTACCCATGACTACAGTTAATAGATCTTCAGCCATTCTTATTTGTTTTTTAGGCATAGAGGCGTGAGAATGTGGCCTGGGCGTCGGTTTTTTAGGCATGGATCAAGATTTAGGCCTAAGCAAAGAAGGAGGCATCGGTTTAATATGCAAGTCCGTAGGCCTGTATACACCCTCAGAAGCCGGTGCCTGCACAGCAGCTCCAGACCCATCCAAGGTAGAGACATCTGCGGGTTCCATAGTTGAAGCATCTCGCGGTATACCAGACTCCGAATGGGTCTCACTAGAGGCCTGCGAATCAGAAGTAGTGGGTATCAGGGGCTGCAAAAGCGCCTGAGTACCAGCGAACTGGCGACTGGCTTAGGAGAAGTGTTGGCAGTTTTGGACCTTGGCGGCCTGTCTGTCTTTATCTTTGTGGTTTTTTTTGGAATCCCGGTAGTCAGATGGCTAACCGACGACATTTCTGGATAAACTGAGAACCGAAATATTTAGAGGCGAAAATATACCGACGACGGATAGTGCACTGATTAAATAAAGCACAAAATCGACAGCAAGGTACATCGTGGTCAGGGCTAAGGCAAGGAATACAGTAGGAATGAAAATCTTTATGAGGTATTTGCTTTCATAAGTAATGCAATTAACTTTTACTGACATCGGTAAGGAGCAAGAAAAAGTGTCCCCAATAGGGTACTTAGCTTTAGTTGAAGACTTCGCTTCTGAAACTCGAAAATTTCAGGAGTCAGCCGACCGGCACTTGCGAACTGCTTCTGCTTCGGGCACCGCACGGCAAGAAAGACTGAAGTAATGGCGTCGGCTGTATGTTTTATACCCCTGACAACCTGACGTCATGGAAGAAGGGACAGCAACCGACGCAAGACCCAAGACTTTGTTAATCAGGTCAAATGAGGGCTACCTGCAAGCAGACAACCTAAATGTAATGACTGCAACAGTGAAACACGAAGAACATCTTTGCAAACATGCACTTCTTAATTTTATGTATTTCAAGCAGTTTTACAATTCAATTTCAAAAGCTTATGGATGTTTACTAGTACAAAAGGGTAAACTTGTTGCCTTACTGTTGATATCTACTTTATGATGAAAAACTGCTTAAGCTATAGCCATTAAATAATTATATTACTGTTGACTCATTTTAAAAGTGAAAAGTAACTGTTTTCTTAGTGTACTAAACGGACTGACTGGCAACAGTGTTAATGTACAGACAGGGATTGTGTGACTAGAAAGGTTTCATCAGCCCCTTCAGGGAAATGAGAGTATGAATGTGTGTGCAAGTCTGAATATGAGCATGCAAGTAAGCATAAGTGCACATGCAGAATTATTCTTGCCAAATTTCAGTTGCTGTTGGTTAGGTAAGCATTGGAATAACTGAGCAAGGTGGATGAAATCTTGGGAAGACTGAAAACTCAGATCTGTACTTATTCCGTGTAAAGCTTATTTAGGTGTGGCAGCTGTTTGTTATAACCAGAAGAAGCAGTATGCATTTGCCATACACTCAAGGCCAATAACCGTTCGCATAATCTTTGATGCCGGAAGTGTTGATAGTCTGACCATAATCCTTTACCACGGTAAGTTAATTGGTGCCAGGGGTGCAGCTTTTAAAGCACATAATGTGGCCCAGAAACTCATGGCTGAGGTGGTTTATACTACAAACTGGATCTATACAGCTGGGAGCAACACTTGCCACCAAAAAGTGTGTACACCCTGGCTGGTACAAGATAATTATAACAAAATAGACTACAAAACATTTATGTTTTAGTCATAGTAATTAGGAAACGAGCAAAATAAATTCTAAACGATATGCCAAAAACATCATTGGCAGAACTAGTTAAAGTCCACAAATTAAAAAAAGACTTCCACATGCTGGTATAAACAAGAATGAGTTAATAGCCAATTTGTAGGCTGCTGAAGTTTAGACTGCAGGAGATGGATACAACCTGGTAATCTCCAGCTGAGAAGCTTACAGCAAGACCGCCATCCAATTTGCCCTTCAAATGATCTCAAACTGCAGCTTAAACTAGCAAGATTAGAGATGCAGATGAAATGAATGACATGCCTGAAAGCAAAGCAGCAAACAGAATGAGACAGAAAGATGCAGAGTGGGGTGGAGGTGTAAACATACAATGGCCATGCAGCAAGAGGAGGAGGGGCGACAATGAAAAAATAATTCTTTACCCTTTGTCAAAATGAATGTTGGTAGCAGGAGTTAAAAACAGACTTGAAGCGAAGGTCAGTACAAAACTGTCCCTTTGGCAAAAAGACTGGGGTGACTTTGATTAGTTCAATTCAAACATCTGAATGCATGTGCAACCAGTAAACAGAAAGATAGCTGCGGTTTTAAACCCTTTTGCTTACAGGCAAGGCCATGAAGGCTGCATCAAAAAAATGGTGACAAGGACTGTACTGAATATCTGGAAGTGAAAAATATGCCTTGAGTGCTTTAAGTTTACTCTCTGATCTTACAGGAAAATTTAAAAGCACAGGAGAAAGCCGGAAGACAGTGTCAGTGATTTTACTGCTGAAATAAGCACTTAGTTTAACAGCTCTGCAAGTGGACATAAAATTACTAGTTTTAAAATGTCATGAGACATTGTAAGGAAGCACACATTCCATACTTTGACTAAAAACAAGATGGGCAAAATAGGGTGAGCTCTATCCATTATGATACAAATGAGCAAGAAATGGGGAAATCCAGCAGAACACATGTACAAGGGAACCCATGGACAGTCTATATCATCATAATAGGTTTCACAGCAAAGGAAGAAATCATGGTTTCCAGTATGAGACCTCTTAGAATTTAACGCTTCTTATTTGACCAAATGAAGCATGTAATGTCCACTGAGGTGGGGGAGAAGCCACCACAAAGTGAGCTAACAGAGGTGGACAAAGTACAGATTAGCTGTCTTAAAACTGCAGCTGATTCAGTTTATTACAATGGCCTGTACCATACCTTGGTAGAGGGTGTAAATATACGTGTGTGTGTGTGTGTGTGTATATATATATATATATATATATATATATATATATATATATATATATATATATATATGTGTGTGTGTGTGTGTCTGTGTATATATATATATATATATATATATATATATATATATATATATATATATATATATATATATATATATATATATAAATATATATAAATAAAAAATATATATATAAAAACTTCTGAGGAAGTAGTTTGCTACACAAAGACAGCTACGAATCCATTGAGCATAAATGCAGGAGTAGTCCATTTAAATGATGTCTGGTGGTCTTTTCTCAGCACACAGTGGGCGATCTTTCAATATCATACAGTCCCATAATGCATCCCTATTATATAAGCCTTTTGAAATAACAGATTTGAGCTGCAGCAAAACTAGAAATTCAAACCTTACAAGTCAGTAAAGGATGAACACTACTACAGTGTGGTCACAAGGGAAGGAGCCTGATGGGGACTTTTGGATGGGTTGATTATGTCTCCAGCAATTGTTTACCTCCCTCAGAAAGTAAACAATAGTGCTTTCCATTTTCTGCACTAGCTGTGGCACTTTCCATCCTTTGCAAATTTCATCCACTTTTCTACTCAGGTAGGTGAGTCTAGTTTACTTACTGTTTTTTTTTTTATACAATAGTATGCCTCCTGAGCTAAAGCCAGAAACTTGCAGTGTTGAATGAAATCCCTGTTTTTTTTCGCTCTCATTTTAGTGATGCTTTCTGTTTGAAGATTGCACAACACAGTGTTCACACAATCCAACACTGAGTTATACAACACACTAAGACATGCAAGCATAAACTAGAAAAATGTGGAATAAAGACAGCCATATAGCTCCAGTGGAAGTAGGGGCAACTCGGCTAATAAAACATTTTCAGTGCGTACCTAAATATGTCACCAATACAAGTACCACCATATGAACTACGGAAAGAGGCAATTATGGGTACATTGCAGATGCTGAGAACACCACCTCTGGAAAACAAAGACAAACAAATCGGACTTCATGATCTTTATAAATGGGGCCCATTACTGCCACAATATTAAAAATATAAACAATTTGGGAGAAATTAAACAGAAGAGATTTATAAGTGGTAGTGTTTAGGACAAAGCTATCTCTTACAAAAACATCTGTCATTAAAGTTTACCTCTGACATCAATATATACCAAATACCTACAGTAATTCATGCAAATTATAATACAACAGCTAGAAAGCTCAAGACAAAGACAATGCATTGAATGTGCTCTCACAGTCAACAAATAGACTAAAGGAGCTGTATGCAAATTCCTGATTCAGTGCAAAAAGAAAAGGAGAGAGAAAAGTGTGTTACAATCTCATTTCCTTGTGGACTCCCATTTGACAGCCATGGTATGGTGTCTTCATATCATATAATTTCTTCAGATATGGCCATTCAACTGTTTGATATTTACTACAATTCACCTTATGAATGCCTTTCAGCAATGCTCTCTGAGGAACACAATCCTCCTGTATAAAGCTTTAAACTCCTTAGAAGGTGGAAAAGCAGCAAGAGACAGTGGTCTTTTGAAGCCAAGCAAGAATGAAGAGATCATGCAGAAGTCCACTGAGGATCTGAATTCAACTACCCAGAGGCATAAAAAGGCATCTACATTCCTGGGAGGCAAGAGAGAAATCTGTGAACTTTCATGCTGAGGTTATGCCCTCTCTGATCAGAGCTTCTATAGATGGAATGACCCAAGGTGGCTCTTACACCTTCCCTAAATACTCATTCATATTTTTTGAAAGGAAGAATGCAGGGCAAAAGGCAACCAGAGGTGGACTTGAGCTTCAGAGTTTCTTCAAAGAAGGGGATCATCTGGCTGACAGCTGTAGAGGGGGGTCTCAAAACCATATCCATTTGCTAGAAAAAAAGCTTCTGCGTCACCTGTGTTCCCCCAGGAAAGCTAACAAGAGATCCTTCATCAGCTTAGGTAATGATCAAGCATAAATGAAGTGTAAGGTACAGAATGCAGTTGGTGCCTTATTAGGTACCAATTACTGGACACCAGCAGAAAAGTAGTTTTGTACCTACCATAAATGTAGATGTTCGAGTGGTTATACTGCTGCAGTCATCACACTTGGGTTATCCTGTCGTCAGGCGGTCCCGCAGTCGGCCGAATCCCAAAGTCCTGGTCCGGTGTCAGTTGTCGTCGCCTCTTCCCTGACGTCAGTGCAACAGGGGTATAAAAGAGACAGCCAACGCCATTTTCTTCAGTTTTTCTTGCCCCAGATGTCAGGTGCCCCCAACTAGGAAGGCAATAGAATAGCTATGCAACAATACCTTAGTAGATAAGCAATAGTACTAGCTGTTAGCAAATACACCATATAGACATGCATCCAATAGATTGATGTACATGGAGTTGTAACTAACACCCTGGTATGTATAGGGGATGGAGGGAGGGTAACCTGGACTGCAGCAGTATAACCACTTGAACATCTACATTTATGGTAGGTACAAAACTGTACTATGTTCATCGTGCTATACTGCTGCAGTCATCACACTTGGGTAAAAACCCAAAGCTATGGAAGGGTGGCTGGTACTAAACTGGGTTAGGTGATGCTAGGATGCCCTGCAGAACTGCAGTGGCAAAACCAGCTCTGGTTTTTGAGTATAATGGAAGGTGGTAGTGCTTGGTAAAGGTGTGCACTGAACTCCAAGTAGCTGCCTCCAGAATGTCTGGTTGGAACCCCTCTGAGAAAGGCTGCTGAGGTTGCAGTAGCCCTGGTAGAATGGGATCCAATATTGACAGGCACTGCCTTCCCATGGTGCGAGTAGCAAAAGCGGATTCAATGTGCTATCCATTTGGAGATGGTCTGTTTTGAAATAGCCTTTCCTTGTGAACCTGCAGCATATGATACAAAGAGTTGGTCAGTTTTTCTGAAGATCTTTGTCTTATCTAAATAGTAACGTAGCTGTCTGTGAATGTCCAAAGAGTGAAGGAGCCTTTCTCCTTTATTCTGTGGGTTAGGATAAAAGGTGGGTAAACGAATGGTCTGATTCAAAGCCACACTGGATACTACACTACCTTAGGCATGAAGGTAGGGTTAGTTCGAAAAGAGACTCTGTCCTGATGGAAAATGATGAAAGGTTCCACTGCCATAAGTGCCTGTAGTTCTGAGACCCTGCGTGCTGAGGTAATAGCCAGTAACAAGGCTGTTTTCCAAGAAAGTATTGTAGTTCTGCTGAGAATGCTGGTTCGAAAGGAGGTAGTGTTAACTTTTCTAAAACGAAGTTCAGGTCCCAAGTTGGTGTTGGTGGTTTTCTTGGGGGTCTTATATTCTTAGCCCCTCTGAGAAACTGCCTAAGTAAAGGGTGTGAGAAAATTGGGGGATCCGTATTATATTGAGCTGAAATGGCTGAAGCATGGATCTTAATGGAGAAGGAAAGGCCTTTGTGTAGCATCTCAGTTAGGTATTGCAGTATGTGAGGAATGTTTGGTATCCAAGGATTTTGACCTTTAGCCTGGTGCCATGCACAAAATCTTTTCCATTTGTCTGAGTAAGTCTTCCTGGTGCTGGGCCTCCTGGCCTCCATAATTACATTCAGGACGTCCTTTGAGAGAAGTGTTGATTGATAATTTAAGGAATTCTCCATGCAACTAAATTTAAAGTTCTGAGCTGGCTGTGACGGGTTTGATAGTTCCCCCCCCCCCCCCCCCCCGAGTCAACAGTAGTGGGAATTGAGGTAAGATCCATGGAGGGCTGAGAGTCAAGTTCCTTAGTAATGGGTACCAGTGCTGGTGTGGCCAGTCCGGAGCAATGAGGATCATTTGTGGTCTCTCTGATCTGACCTTCAATAATACCTTGGTCAATAGAGGTAGTGGAGGGAAGGCATAGACTGTCAGTGTTGTCCAACTGAATGAAAGAGCATCCACTTTCCAGGCTAGGGAGTGATAAGTCCTTGTGCGGAATTTTTGTAATTGGCAATTGTTGGGGGAGGCAAATAGATCTATGTCTGGACATCCCCATCTTTGAGTTATCATTGAAAATACTTGTGGGTGTAGTCTCCACTCATGAGGGTCTGCCATACTTCTGCTTAATTCGTCTTCCAATATGTTTTCCTTTCCTGGCAGGAATTGTGCTTGTAGTTGTACTTGGTAGGTCAAAGCTGTGTTCCATAAGGTCATAGCCTGTCTGCATAAAGGGTAGGAGTGTGTTCCTCCCTGTTTGTTTATGTACCACATAACTGTGGTGTTGTCTGTCCTTATTAGAAGTTGCCCTGGATGCAAGAGGTCCTTGAAGGCTGTCAGTGCATTTTGCACAGCTAGCATCTCCTTTTGGTTGATGTGAAGATGCATTTGTTTTGCAGACCATTTGCCCTGTATGCACTGTCCTGCCATGTGTGCTCCCCAGGCGTAGTCTGAAGAATCTGTTGTCATTGGGAGGTTGGGAGGGTGGTCTAATGGTTAAGGTGTTTACCTTACAAACACAAGGTGCACGGTTTGAATCTCACAAGGGATAATTGGCTAAGCTTAAAATGGCTCGCAAGGGCAGTTAGCTTAGTACTAACCTATGAACCTATGGTTTGGTTTGCTGGAGGTAAGACGAAAGGAAGACCCTTGTTTGTTTGACATGCTTGAGCCCACCATAGGAACTCTTTTTGAAGGCAGGGAATGATAGGTATATTTGTTTCGAGGCTGTGCCTGTGTTGAGACCATACACTTTTCAGGTACCATTGTAATTTTCTCATATGCAGCTTTGCATATGGGATTAGTTGAATGCATGATGCCATGAACCCCAATGCCTGCAGGATTTTCCTTGCAGTGAGCTGGGTAAAAGTTGCTATATTTTTGAAGTATTGAGTCAATTGTTTTTGTCCGTCTGGCGTGAGGTAAGCCATCTGGGCCGTTGTATTTAAGCTGGCACCCAGGAATATTATCTGTTGAGAGGGTATTAGCTTTGACTTATTTTTGTTTACTGTGTACCCTAGGCAACTGAGCACCTGAGTTACAAAAACCAGATGCTGTAATAGAATGTCCTTGCTGTCCGCTTGGATCAGGCAGTCGTCCAGATATGGATAAATTTGTATTCCTCGTTGTCTGCAATATGCAATTACTGATGCCAGGCATTTCGTAAATACTCTGGGCGCAGTAGATAAGCCAAAGGGCAATGCAGAGAATTGATAATGCGTTGTACCTGCCAAGAATCTGAGGTATCTTCTGCAATCTTGTCTGATAGGGACATGCAGGTATGCCTCTGAGGTCCAACGTTACCAGCCAAGACTCCTTGCCCAGCACGGGAAGGAGCTGCTGCAGTGTGAGCATTTTGAATTTGGGTACCCCCAGGCATGTGTTCAGAATTGAGAGGTCTAAGATGGGCCTCCAGGCTTTATCCTTTCTTGGGACTAGAAACAGTCTTGAGTAAAAACCTTGACCTTGCTCCTTTGTAGGTACCTTTTGAATTGCTTTCATATCCATGAGAGCTGAAATTTGCATTTGAGCCTCTGCCCATTGGTTTGGAGACAGATTTGGCATGCCTCTCATCCGAGGTAAAGTGTGGAAATTAAATCTGTAGCCTCGGGTAATAATGTCCAGAATCCATTTGTCCTTTGTTATGATGCGCCAATGTTGTGGAAATAGAGCCAGTTTCCCTCCCAAAGGTGCTGCCAGGGCAATTTTGCTTGGCAGGCGAAGAGGGAAGTCATTGTGTTTGTTTCCTGAAGGGTTGAGATCTTTCGTCTCCACCTCTTTGAGTTGCTGTATGCCATTGTCTAGGCCTGAAAGAACCTTGTAGCTGGCCTCTGCCCCTTGGGCACCTGTACCTACCTCTTTGGGGTCTGTCTGATGTAGGAAAGGACCAGTTTTTTGATGGCCAGTTTCTGCTGAAACGAGGAGGTTGTACCTGTAAAAAAATCTTTAACTGTTTGCATAGAGTTTGCCTTTTCTTCCATTTTCTTCAAAACTTCCTCTGCTTCGACACCAAACAACACATCTTTCTGCAATGGGGCATCCAATAACTTTGCTTTGACATGTTCTGGTAAGGCTTGTTCTTTAAGCCAAGCATGCCTACGTATGACAGACCCTGTGACAGCTGCTCTACATGAGGCTTCCAATGAATCAAAACCACACTGTAAGGTATGTTTTCCCACCTGTTCTGCTGCATGCAGCAAATCCTGCATCTCTTTCAAATCTAGTTGATCTGTCTGAGGGATCAGCTTCTGCTTTAACTGTATTTTAGCATGTGGAATTGGCAGTTTAATGCCCTCATGGCCAAAGTGGCAGACGTTTACACTTTCTTTCCCCATCTTTCTAATGCTCTGGAATCTTTCAGAAGGAAGTGGATTCTTAGCAGTAGAGGCCTTAACCCCTTTGGGACCCTGAGAAATGGTCTCTGAGTCTGCATTAGGGCTTTTGTATAGAAACTTATGAACATCAGGAACTCGGTAGTATCTGTCTGGTTTAGCTAGTGCTGGAGGTAAGGAATCTGGGTTTAAACTGGATTCAGAGAAAACATCATCCAAAATTTCTAAAACTGGAGGAATTGCCAGGGGTCTATGCTGTGGAAGAAGAAACTCACTGAGTCTTTTCTTGGAGTCAGAGTAATCTTGGCCTTCCCAGTGGAAGTGTTCCCTCATGGGGTGTAAAGTTTCCCCAAAAGAGTAGTCTTCAGGGGGAGGGGGGGAGACAGAGAGAATGGACTCTTCAGCATCTGAGTCTTCATAAGGAGGGAAGGAGTAATCCTGGTTGTCAGAGTTGCCTGAGGAAATGGATGCTTGGTCAAAGGAAGGATAATCTTCCTCCAGTCTAGGCCTTTTGTCAGGTGGGGGTTGGGATCCCCTGATAAGGGTAATTAAATCCTCAGCCATCTTAAGCATCTGTTTTTTAGGCATAGGGGCCTGTGTGTGTGTGTGTGTGTGTGTGTGTGTGTGTGTGTGTGTGTGGCCCCGGTTTTCTAACTTTCAAGGGGGCTTTCAGCTTAGCATAAGGCTTGGCAGAGGCAGTTGTCGGTTTGAACACACCCTCTGAGACCGAAGGCCTATCCAAAATTTCCAGATCCCCGTCGGGGCTGGCGTCCGAGGAGTGAAGTGGAACCGGATCCTGAGGCCCAACTGCTTCGGTTTGGGATGCCGTCAGAAATTCTGAATCAGTGGTAGTCAGGGGCTGCGAAGGCGCCTCACTGAAAACCGGAGAACCGGCGTCAGGCCTTGCTGAGGCCTCGGTATCTGGTCTTGGCTGCCGGTCCTTATCTTTGCATTTTTTAATCACTGCTGATGTCGGTTGCTCCGACGGCATGCTATAGTTAAATTTTCTGCCAAAATAATGCTGGGCGAATTCTGCCCGACGCTTAATTGTACGTTTGTTGAACCTAGCACAAAACCGACAACCAGAGACATCGTGGTCTGGGCCTAGGCAAGGAATACAATAAGAACGAAAATCCTTATGAGGTATTTGCTTCCCACAAGAAATACAATTATTAACTTTGTCTTACATCTGTCAGAGGCAAGAAAAGTTTCCCCAATGGGGTACTTGGCTTTAGAGAAGACTTCGGGCTGAAACTATTCGAAAATTTAAGGAGCTGGCCGACCGGCACTTGCGAACTGCTTCTGCTTCGGGCACCACGCGGCAAGAAAGACTTTAGAAAATGGCATCGGCTGTCTCTTTTATACCCCTGTCGCACTGACGTCAGGGAAGAGGCGACGACAACCGACGCCGGACCAGGACTTTGGGATTCGGCCGAATGCGGGATTGCCTGACGACAGGATAACCCAAGTGTGATGACTGCAGCAGTATAGCACAATGAACATCATACAACTCTCAAAAAGCAGTACCAGGCCTGTTATTGCCATCAGACCATGTTCCCCAAGGCTGCACTTTAATCCATGCAAAGACACATCCTCACCAGATGTCAAACAACTGTCTGATATATTGGGTTGGATCCAAGAATCCTAGTACAGTAGAATTTAACGGACCTTCCTTACTCTGGTTTGCCAAGTCCTGCTAGATACAGGAAGTGAGCTGGAACAACAGGAACCAAGTAAGTAGTAACAAACAGGAACAAGTTCCACCAGATTTTATTAAAAGCACAAAATCTTTCTCTCTGACGTCTCGGCCAAAAGCCTTCAAGGAGAATAAAACACTTGCATAAAGCAGCAACTTATATACATAACAAATGAGATAATTACATAATTAATCAATTAGTATTACAATTCAATCAACTAATGTTCTCCAGTTGAGCTCTTCATTCAGCCCAAAAGGAAACATAGTTTTAAATTTTAAAATATATACAGTTTCTTTCTGCACTAACCTACTTTTAACATCAATGTGTTCCAGTATATGGGAAAAATGGGAAGAAGATAGACGTTCGAGACCCACTAATCCATTTTCTGGTGTGGGTAGAAAGATTTCCCTAGCAGTTAATGCAGAGCATAAATTACTTTTTGATGAACTGGAAAAGCGTATGTGGAAGGAAACTTCGGTGCACTATAACATCTGTGGGCTACAAAAATATGTGGAGACTGACACTACACCTAGAGGTTTGAGAGTCTTTAAGGATCCCTCTAGTCCTTTTGATTTGAGTGTGGATACAGACATTTCATTCCACAAAAGATGGGTACATGCTGCCCACAAATGTGTGAGTGAATGGATCCAGATACTGATAGAACGTGACCAGATCAAACATAAAGAATTGTGTTCTAACATAAAGAAACTTTGCACTGATTTAACCAATGTGGTTCCTGTGTCCGTATTTGGCGAATTTCTCAAACAAACTAATGGTAAACTAAAAGAATATGAAGTGACTTTGCTGAATAGAAAGAAAGGCAAACTTGTGAGGGATATTCGTGATTATGAATCCAACAAAGCGTTCATGTCCAGGACTGAACGCTCCAAGCGCCGTAAGCAGGTTAGGTTTTGCCCTGAGGACGCCGGAAATCAAGCCTTCAACTCCTCGGCGTCGGAAGGAGGTTATACCTCTCATGAAGAAGACTGGAACGATGGCGACTTTCCTGTACTTCCTGCAGCCGAACAAAGGGATAGATTTTCCAATACTTTTCGGGGAAATTCGTCCTCGTCCTCGATTCCCCCAGCCCAGGGACAGAAACGTACTTGGGAACAGTTTTCACACCCAGGTGGGCAACGTTTTGGACAGAGGGGGTCAAAACGTGGAAGACGGTAATTTTTGCTTTACCCAGCAGGTTAATGGAGTGCTAAATGTTATGGACTATGTGGTTAATCTATCTAATTATAATTTTAGTGATATAGAAATGTCTGTATTAAATAAGGGACTTAAATTTGTCCCTACAGTAGTCACTCGTTTACATGATATTAAAAGTGATGTGTTTGTCTTTTCTAGAAAACTGCACTTAAAATATTTTTTTAGTAAGAATGTATTTTCCGCATCACAAATAGAAAATGAGAGCTTAGATAGCTCTACGGATAGCTTTTATTCATGTGCTTCAGAAAGTGATGATAACAATGCATACTTTATGTTTGATACTTCTAATGTTCCTTCACATAGTACTTTTATGCCTGAAACTCTTAATACTGATGTATGTCAATTTGTTAGCTTGGTAAAACATTTTTCTGAGTTAGAATTTAAGCATTTTATGAATAATAGGTCTAATATAGTTTATAATATGTCTATTCAAGAATGGAAAGCACTGTTAACTTTGAGTAAAACATATGATATTGTTTTCAAACCTTCTGACAAAGGCAACAAATTGGTTGTCATGGATTTTAGTGATTATATGGACATGTGCATGCAGCATCTTTGTGACAGCAATACATATAAAGCTGTGGAAACTGAGAATTTTTTCTCAGCTATCAGTGATTATAGGGAGCTGATTAATAAGGGACTAAGACTTGGCTATTTTTGCCAGTCGGATGTTAAAAAAAAGTTTCAGACCACAGGCTGTAAAATGGCCTTATTTTACTGCTTGCCTAAAATTCATAAAAATTTACATAAACCCCCGGGGAGACCCATAGTCTCAGGGTCAGACTATTTTCTTCATAATCTGGGTGTGTTTTTGCATCATTTCTTGTACCCCTATGTTATTAGATTGCCTTCATATATAAGTGATGTCTTTGATTTTTTGGAAAAGATAAAAGAAGTAAAAATAAATAGTAATATGGTTTGGGTCAGCATTGATGTAAAAAGTTTGTATACAAGCATCAGACATGAGCTTGGATTGGAAGCCCTTAGGTTTTTCCTTGGAAACTCTCCTGCTTCAGAGTATGTCATGGAAATGGTTCATTTTTGTTTGACACACAATTTTTTTGAATTTAATAATATTATATATCATCAGTTACAGGGCACGGCAATGGGGGCTTCATTTGCCCCCATGTATGCAAATCTTTTTATGGGTTTTTTTGAAGCTAATATAATTTATAAACATAGATTTTTTCAAGACCACGTTATTTATTATTTCAGATATGTTGATGATTTAATATTTTTGGTGGACAGTGACAAAGATACAATTACTGTTTTTTTCAATGAAATCAATGCTAATGAATTTTATATTAAATTTGATGGCCTTAATATCGGTCATATTATCCCTTTTTTAGATATAGTATTGGATATTTCAGATGGTGAGAATATTATAACTCGGCCTAACAAAAAATTTGAAGGGAATTGCCAATATTTACATGGAAATAGTGGCCATCCTTTACATGTTATTGAGGCTCTACCTTACGGTGAAATGCTACGTATTTCCAAGTTGTGTAATAGATCTGACATATTTCATGAAGAAATGTGCCTCCTGGTGCAATCATTTTCCACTCGAGGTTATGGCACAAACATTTTGGAAAAGAGTTTTACAAGATTGTGTACAGGGGTTAAACCCAGATATGCAAAACCTATTCAACAAAAAAAGTGTAGTACTATACAATATGATAACTCAGGTTTAAGTAAAGAAAATATTTATTTTGTTACTACTTATGGTTGTTTTACCAAACAGTTCCTCAATATTGTTAGTCAATATTGGCTTTATTTTTGTTCCCTCAGAAATGTTCAACAATGGCTTGATGTAAATATGAAGTTTTCTTACCGTAAAAGCAAGAATATAAAAGATTTTCTTGTAAGAGCTAAGATTTAGATGCCTGTATTAAGAATGTGTATGGAACCTGTTAAAATTGGAACTTTCCCTTGTGGTAGATGTAAGGTCTGTAAACATATTGTATCCAATTTTAACTTCATTAATAATGTTAAATTTGATAGTCGGGGTACATTTAGCTGCAATTCTGAGGGTGTCATCTATGCTTTGAAATGCCCTTGTAACAAATTTTACATCGGGGAAACAAAGAGACCTTTTAAAATAAGATTTTTGGAACATTTAAGAGACATCAAAAATGGTAAAGAAGATAGCCCAGTTGCAGCACACTTTTTGGAAGTTCATGATAAATGTAATGAGGGCTTGAAAGGAACTGTCTTAGAACAAGTTTGTGTTTCTATGCATAGTGACATTGATGTTAAAAGTAGGTTAGTGCAGAAAGAAACTGTATATATTTTAAAATTTAAAACTATGTTTCCTTTTGGGCTGAATGAAGAGCTCAACTGGAGAACATTAGTTGATTGAATTGTAATACTAATTGATTAATTATGTAATTATCTCATTTGTTATGTATATAAGTTGCTGCTTTATGCAAGTGTTTTATTCTCCTTGAAGGCTTTTGGCCGAGACGTCAGAGAGAAAGATTTTGTGCTTTTAATAAAATCTGGTGGAACTTGTTCCTGTTGTTTGTTACTAGATACAGGAAGTGCTCTGGGGACAAACATTCTTGGACTTTGGTGTGACCACAAAGCTCTAGCTGGAGAATCTAAGGTACCATTACATCAAAAAAGATAATCTGCCAGCATGCTTCAGCCATTTGAATTTGGGGTGGGAGGTGATTAAATGCCAGAGTGTATCTCTCAATGACTCCTCATCACCCACCCAAACTCAAGAAAGGCATGAAGTCAATCTCCAACTAGAAGATGGCAATAATTCAAAATGTGGGGACCATAAACCTGCCCAAGGACTGAATGCCATTCAGAAGGATGTGACCAACATCTGTCTTTCTCTAGATTCTGATGGGGCAGTGGCACAGGCCTGAAACAGTGCAAGGAGCACTTCCTTCTGAATCACATCTTAGGCACACAGAGGTGAAAAATTAATTATCAAGGTGCTGCTTACTGTGCTGGAACCGAAGTCTTCTTAAGACACCAAGATCTTGCTGGCTGGGTTCTGCTAAAATCAAAGTCTAGTTATAGTTGCATTCACAGTCTGTTGGACACAGAAACTTGCAGAATGTACACTGATGAAAGAATATACTTTGCAGCACAACACTCTGCTACTTTAAGAGCAGTAACTAATAAATAACTTATTCTTATAACAAACCACACGGACTACTGTTGCAGCTCGAGTTACACTGTACCACTTTACTTCTTGATCAGCATGAAAGATATTACATTACCTCGGAAAGTACAGTTGTGTACACTTACCATAAATGTAGATGTTCGAGTGTATTCACTGTTGCAGTCATTACATTTGGGTAATCCTGCTGGCAGGTTGCCCTCAGCCGGCCTGAATTCCAAAGTCTTGGGTCCTGCGTCAGCTGCTGTCGCCCCTTCCCTTACGTCAGGTTGTCAAGGGTATAAAAGAAGCGACCGATGCCATTTTCTTCAGTTTTTCTTGCCCCAGATGTCAGGTACCCCCAAAAAGGGTAGCCAAACTTTATATATATATTCAGAAATACACCAATATAAATTTTACCTTCATCTATAAGCAAATACACCACATAGGTAATATAAATCAGAGAAGGAAAGATAAGCTCAAAAATAAAAAAGGGGAAAGGTGGATGGGTAACCTGGACTGCAACAGTGACTACACTCGAACATCTACATTTATGGTAAGTGTACACAACTGTACTATGTTCTTAGTGCTTCACTGTTGCAGTCATTACATTTGGGTAGAATCCCAAAGCTATGGTTGGGAGGCTGGAACTAGACAACAGTAAGAGCGGCTATGAGGCCCTGCAGAACTGCAGTGGCAAAGCCTGCCCTGAATTTAGAGTAAAGTGGCAGATGATAATGCTTTGTAAGGTGTGCACTGAACTCCAAAGTAGCTGCCTCTAAAATGTCTGTGGTTGGTACTCCCCTGAGAAAGGCTACTGAGGTGGCTGCAGCTCTGGTGGAATGAGGCCCAATGCCCTTAGGCACTGGCTTGCCATGGTGTAAGTAGCAGAAATGAATGCAATGGCCTAACCACTTAGAAATAGTTTGCTTTGAGATAGACTTTCCTTGTGATCCTGCAGCATATGCCACTAGTAATTGCTCTGTTTTCCTGAAAGTTCTGGTTCTGCCCAAGTAGAATCTAAGCTGTCTGTGTACGTCTAAAGAATGCAGAATTCTCAACTCCTTGTTCTGTGGATTTGGGTACAAGGTTGGCAGATGGATGGCTTGGTTAAGAGCCACACTGGACACCACTTTGGGCATAAATGTTGGGTTTGTCCTCAGGGAGACCCTGTCTGTATGAAAGATGATGAAAGGTTCCACGGCCATGACCACCTGTAGCTCTGAAACTCGTCTTGCAGAAGTAATTGCTAAGAGTAGAGCTGTTTTCCCCAAGATAAAAACTTCATATCAGCAGTAGCGGCTGGCTCAAAAGGAAGTAGTGTGAGCTTTTCCAAGACAAAGTTGGGGTCCCATGCAGGTATTGGTAGTCTCCTTGGGGGCCTTAAATTTTTGGCCCCTCTGAGGTACTGCCTTAATAAAGGGTGAGAAAAAAGTGGTGGCTCTGTATTGTAATGAGCCGAAATGGCCAAGGCATGAATTTTAATTGATGAAAAAGATAGGCCTTTGTCCAGCATCTCAGTTAAGTATTGCAAAATCTGAGGAATATTTGGTACCGCTGTGTCAGTTCATTGTGCCTGGTTCCAGGCATATAATCTCTTCCATTTTCCAGCATAAGATTTTCTAGTACTGGGCCTTCTGGCTTCCAGAATGACATCCATCACAGCTTTACTGAGAGGTGTTTTTTGTATGACTACATTATCCGCCATGCTGCTAAGTTTAGTGTCCTGAGGTGGCTGTGCATGATCTGATTGTTTTGCTGGGACAGTAGTCAAGGTATTTGAGGTAAGGTCCAAGGTGGGTATAGAGACAAGTTTCTTAGTATTGGATACCAGTGCTGGCATGGCCAGTCTGGGGCAATCAGAATCAGCTTTGGCTTCTCCTGTCTTAGGAGCACCTTGGGGAAGAGAAACAGTGGAGGAAAGGCATATACTGATAGGTTTTTCCAGCTAAAAGATAGGGCGCCCACTTCCCATGCTTGTCTGTGAGAAGTCCTTGTGCAGAATCTTTTTAGTTGGTAATTGAGAGGGGAGGGAAATAGATCTATGTCCGGACATCCCCATTTCCTTGCTATCATGCTGAAGACTTGTGGATCCAGCTTCCACTAGTGGGGATCCATGAGGTTTCTGCTTAGTTTGTCTGCCAGAGTATTTTCCTTTCCTGGCAGGAATTGTGCCTGCAGATGTACTTGGTAAGTCAAAGCTGTGTCCCACAAGGTCATGGCTAGTCTGCAAAGGGGGTAAGAATGTGTGCCCCCCTGCTTGTTTATATACCACATGACCGTGGTGCTGTCTGTCTTTATCAGTAGTTGTCCCGGGTGAAGTAGGTCCTTGAAGGCTGTCAGTGCATTTTGAACAGTTAACATCTCTTTTTGATTCATATGTAGATGTATTTGGTTTGAGGACCATGTGCCCTGAATGCATCTTCCTGCCATGTGGGCTCCCCCAGGCGTAGTCTGACGCAGCCGTTGTTAGTGTCTGCCTGGCTGGAGGTAATGTGAATGGCTGTCCCTTGTTCTGATGACAAGCCTTTGCCCACCATCGAAACTCCTGTTGCAGGCAGGGAATGAGTAATGACTGCTTCCAGGCTGTGGCAATGCTGAGTCCAAACACTTTTTAGGCACCATTGAAGTTTCCTCATATGCAGTCTTGTATATGGAATTAGTAGGATGCAGGATGCCATGAAGCCCAAAGCCTGCAGAATTTTTCTTGCAGATAACTGGGCCTTTTGTTGCCAACATTTTGAAATAGGTGGTCAGTTGCCTTTGTTTGTCTGGCATGAGATAAGCCATCTGGGCAGTTGTATTCAAGCTTGCACCCAGGAATGTGATCTCTTGTGAGGGTAATAGCTTTGATTTCTTTTTGTTGACTGTGTACCCAAGGCATGTTAGAAGTCTTTTGACAAACGCCAGATGTTGAAGAAGAATGTCCTTGTTCTCTGCTTGAATGAGACAGTCTTCCAAGTATGGATATATTTGTATTCCTCTGTCTGCAGAATGCAATTACTGGTGCCTGGCACTTTGTAAAGACCCTGGGAGCAGTAGATAAGCCAAAGGGCAGTGCAGAGAATTGGTAATGCATTGAACCAGCCTTGAATCTTGGGTATCTTCTGCATGATTGCCTGATTGGAACATGCAGGTATGCCTCTTTTAGGTCTAAAGTCACAAGCCAAGCATTCTTGCCCAGCATGGGCAGAAGCTGCTGCCAAGTCAACATTCTGAATTTTGGAATATCCAGGAAAGTGTTCAAAATAGATAGGTCCAGTATCGGCCTCCAGGCCTTGTCCTTCCTGGGTACCAAGAACAGTAGAGTAAAATCCTTGTCCCTGCTCTTGCTCTGGTACTTGCTGTCCATGAGGGATGAGACTTGTTTTTGTGCCTCTGCCCATTGATTTTTTGGCAGATCAGGCCAGCCGTTTGCCCTTGGTAGAGTATGGAAATAGAAAGTACAGTTTTGTACCTACCATAAATGTAGATGTTCGAGTGCTAATACAGCTGCAGTCATAACAGACGGATTCTCCTGCCATCAGGCGGGTCCTCGGTTGGCCGAATTCCAAAGTCTAGGTCCGGCGTCGGTTGTCGTCGCTTCTTCCCTGACGTCAGTGCGACGGGTATAAAGGAACCAGCCGACGCCATTTTCTTCAGTTTTTCTTGCCCCAGATGTCAGGTGCCCCCAGAAGGAAGGCAATACATAAATTTATATAATAAAGCAATGCAATATAATCAAAATACAGTAGTTGCAAGCAAATGCACCATAAATGAATACCCCAATCAGGTTGTATGAGGCGGCGTTAGCCAATAGGCCTGTCTCAAGAGGGGAAGGAGGGAGGGAAACCTGGACTGCAGCTGTATTAGCACTTGAACATCTACATTTATGGTAGGTACAAAATTGTACTATGTTCATCATGCATACAGCTGCAGTCATAACAGATGGGTAGAATCCCAAAGCTAAGAAAAGGGTGGTAAGCACTAGGTGGAACTAGGAGGAGCCAGGATGCCCTGCAAGACTGCAGTGGCAAAGCCTGCTCTAGTTTTGGAGTATAATGGTAGGTGGTAGTGCTTGGAGAAGGTATGCACAGAACTCCAAGTGGTTGCTTCCAAAATATCTTTGGTAGGAACTCCTCTGAGGAAAGCTGCAGAGGTAGCTGTGGCCCTTGTGGAGTGAGATCTGATGCCTGCAGGTACAGCTTTACCATGAAAAGAGTAACAAAAGCATATGCAGTGGGCTATCCATTTTGAGATTGTCTGTTTGGAAATTGGCTTCCCTTGCGCTCCTATAGCATAGGACACAAACAGCTGTTCTGTTATTGTGAAAGGCTTTGTTCTGTCCAAATAATAATGCAGCTGTCCGTGGATATCCAAGGAATGCAGTAGTCTCTCCCCTTTGTTTTGAGGATCAGGGTAAAAGGTTGGTAAGTGGATAGCCTGATTCAAAGCTACCCTGGATACCACCTTTGGCATAAAGGATGGGTTGGTTCGTAAGGAAACTCTGTCCTGATGGAAGATGATAAAAGGCTGCACCAGCCATGAGGGCTTGTAGTTCCGATACCCTGTGAGCTGAGGTGCTAGCCAGAAGGAAAGCTGTTTTCCAGGACAAATATTGCAAATCTGTTGAGGCAGCTGGCTCAAAGGGAGGCAAGGTCAGCTTTTCTAGAATGAAATTGAGGTCCCAAGCAGGTATTGGTTGTTTCCTTGGGGGTTTTATGTTCTTCGCCCCTCTGAGGAACTGTCTTAAGAGGGGGCGAGAGAATAAAGGTGGATCAGTGTTGTATTCCGCAGAAATGGCTGAGGCATGGATTTTGATGGAAGAAAATGAAAGTCCACTGCTTAGCAGCTCAGCTAGATACTGTAATATTTGAGGTAAATTCAGTTTTCCAGGATTCTGGCCCTTTTTCTCATTCCAGGCACAAAACAGTTTTCATTTTGCGGAGTAAGCTTTTCTAGTAGACGGCCTTCTGGCCTCTAAAATGACATCCTGCACCTCCTTGGAGAGTAGGGTCTGTTGTGATGTTAAGGAATCTTCCATGCGGCCAGATTGAGTGTTTTCAGCTGACTGTGAAGAGTTTTGAAGCTGTGCTGAGTCAGAAGAAGAGGCATTAGAGGCAGGGTCCATGGTGGAGAATGCGTCAGGCTCCTCAGGAGTGGATACCAGTGCTGTCTTGGCCAGTCTGGAGCAATGAGAATCATCTTTGGCCTGTCTGCTCTTGTTTTTAATGGAACTTTGGGCAGCAGAGGAAGAGGCGGAAAGGCATAAACTGTCATTGTTGTCCAACTGAAAGAGAGAGCGTCCACTCTCCAGGCCTGTGGATGAAAAGTCCTTGAGCAGAATTTTGTCAAGTGGTGATTTTTGTGGGAGGCAAAGAGATCTATGTCTGGCCTTCCCCATGCTTGTATTATCTCTGTAAAAACTTGAGGATGCAACTTCCATTCGTGTGGATCTGTCATATTTCTGCTTAGGTTGTCTGCCAGCGTGTTTTCCTTGCCTGGCAAGTACTGTGCTTGAAGTTCGATTTGTAATTCCAGAGCCATGTTCCAAAGTGACATGGCCAGCCTGCATAGGGGGTATGAATGGGTTCCTCCCTGTTTGTTTATGTACCACATTACTGTGGTGTTGTCTTGTCCTTATCAATAGTTGACCTGGATGCAGAAGGTCTTTGAAAGTTATAATAGCATTTATTACTGCTAGCATTTCCTTTTGATTGATGTGAAGGTGCTTTTCTTTTTGGGACCATTTGCCCTGAATGCACCGATCTGTCATGTGCGCCCCCCAGGCGTAGTCAGAGGCATCTGTTGTGATGACTTGATTTGCTTGAGGCTTGAGAATGGGAGACCTGTGTTTGTTTGGCATGCTTGAGCCCACCACAGAAATTCCTTTTGAAGACATGGAATTAGTGGTAATATTGTTTCCAAACTGTGGCTGTGTTGAGACCATAGGTTTTTCAGGTACCATTGACGTTTCCTCATATGCAGCTTTGCACATGGGATTAGCAGGATGCAAGATGCCATGAATCCCAGAGCCTGCAGGATTTTCCTTGCAGTCAGCCTGGTGAAATTTGCTAGTCTTCTGAAGTATTGAGTTAGTTGCCCCTGTTTCTCTGGCGTGAGGTAGGCCATCTGGGTGTTTGTGTCCAAGTTGGCACCCAGGAAAATTATTTTCTGAGACGGTATTAGCCTTGATTTCTTTTTGTTGACTGTGTATCCCAGAGAATTCAACAACATTATTACAAAAGCCAGATGTTTCAGAAGTATGTGCTTGCTGTCCGCTTGGATCAGGCAGTCGTCCAAATATGGGTATAATTGTATCCCTTGAAGTCTGCAGTAGGCAATTACTGATGCCAGGCATTTCGTGAATACTCTGGGTGCAGTAGATCAAAGGGCAATGCAGAGAATTGATAATGGGTTGAACCTGCAAGAAATCTGAGGTATCTTCTGCAATTTTATCTGATTGGGACATGCAGGTATGCCTCCTTGAGGTCCAATGTTACCAGCCAAGACTCCTTGCCCAGCATGGGAAGAAGCTGCTGTAATGTGAGCATCTTGAATTTTGGTACGAGTAAAAATGTGTTTAGGATGGATAGGTCCAAAACAGGTCTCCAATCTTTTCCCTTCCTTGGTACCAGGAATAGTCTGGAATAAAAACCTTGACCTTGTTCTTGAGTAGGTACCTCTTGAATAGCTTTCATGTCCATGAGATCTGAAATTTGTCTTTTTGCCTCTGGCCTTTGATTGTGTGGCAGGTTTGGCAGGCCTCTCATTTTTGGAAGGGTGTGAAAATGGAATCTGTAGCCTCTGTTTATAATGTCCAGGATCCGTTTGTCTTTTGTGACAATATGCCAATTTTTCGAAAATAATGCCAGTTTTCCGCCTAAGGGTGCTGCCATTTGAGCCTTGCTTGGCATGCAAAGGGGAAAGTCATTGGGCTTGCTTTCTGAATGGCTGCGAACTATCCTCACCACCTCTTTGTGTAGGAGCTTGCCATTGTCTGCCTCTAAACGATCCTTGAGATTGCCCTCTGCCCCTCGGGCGTCTGTATCTACCTCTTTGGGGTCTGTCCATGGCTGGAAAGGACCAATTTTTGGAGGGCCAATTTCTACTGAAAAGTGGAGGTTGTACCTGTAAAAAATCTTTCACTGTTTGCATTGATTTAGCCTTTTCCTCCATTTTCTTTAATACCTCCTCAGCTTTAACACCAAATAATACATCTTTTTGTAGAGGGGCATCTAGTAATTTAGCTTTGACATGATCTGGTAAGGTTTGCTCCTTGAGCCAGGCATGTCTACGTATGACTGATCCTGTAACAGCAGCTCTACATGAGGCCTCTAGAGCATCAAAACCACATTGCAAGGTATGTTTACCCACTTGTTCTGCACTATGCATCAAGTCCTGTCAACTCCTTCAAGTCTGGTTGTTCAGGTTGTGACATTTTGCTTCTCAACTGTGATAACAGAAACTGTTGGTACTTTAACATATGGAACTGGCAGTTTAATGCCCTCATGGTTAAGGTGGCCGAGGTGTATACCTTTTTTCCCCACCTTTGTAAAGATCTGGAATCTCTCTCGGAAGGTAAAGGATTTTTAGCAGTGGAGGCCTTAATTCCCTTGGGGCCCTGTGAGATAGTTTCTGGGTCAGCCGCATGGCTTTTGTATAGAAATTGGTGTGAGTCAGGAACCCGGCAGTACCTGTCAGGTTTGACTGGGGCTGGAGGTAAAGAATCCGGGTTAAGGCAGGCCTCCGAATACACATCATCTAATATGTCTAAGACAGGAGGTATAGCCAGAGGCCTGTGCTGAGGTAGCAAGAGAAAATCCCTAAGCCTTTTCTTGGAATCTGAATACTCTTGGCCTTCCCAGTGGAAGTGCTCCCTTAAGGTATGCAAGGTTTCCCCAAATGAGTAATCCTCTGGAGGGGAGACAGAGGGACTGGACTCCTCTGCATCAGAATCTTCAAAAGGGGAGTAAGAATGTTCTTGTTCATCCGAGTGCTCTGAAATAATGGAGGCCTGGTCAGAGGAGGGGGATTCTTCCTCCACTTTGGGCCTTTTGTCCGGGGGGGGGGGTTGAGAACCCCTGATAAGATTAATTAAATCCTCAGCCATTTTAAGCATCTGTTTTTTAGGCATGGGGCCTGGAGAAGGGCCCTGTGTAGCTGGTCTCTTAGAATGCATGGCTGCTTTAGACTTGGTGAAAGCCTTGATGGAAAAAGAAGAGGAAGGTCTGAAGACACCCTGAGAGGAGGCAGACCTGTCTACATTTGAGTTTCACCACCAAGAGTGGCTTCGGTATCTGTAGTCGGGGTGTGGGCCAAGGAGCCTGCGACCTCGGGCACAGAAGACACCGCCAATGAAGTGTCGTCGGTAGGCAGGGGCTGCATAGGCGCCTCGCTGAGAACCGGACCACCTGTAGTCGGCTTTGGCGTGGTGTCGGTAGAGGCCGCGGACCTCGTGTGTCGGTCCTTATCTTTGCGTTTTTTAGACAAAACTGGAGTCGGAGTATCCGATGACATAATATAGTTAAATTTTCTGCCAAAAAAGTGCTGGGCGAACTCCGCCCAACGCTTAATGGTGCGTTTGTTGAATGTAGCACAAAAACGACAGACCGAGACGTCGTGGTCTGGGCCTAAGCAAGGAATGCAGAGGGAATGAAAATCCTTATGCGGTATTTGCTTCCCACATGAAATACAATTATTAACTTTGTCTGACATCGGTCTGAGGCAAGAAAAGTTTCAACGGGGTACTTAGCTTTCAAGAAGACTTCGGTTGCAAAATTTTCGTAATTTCAGGAGCTGGTCGACCGGCACTTGCGAACTGCTTCTGCTTCGGGCACCTCGCGGCAAGAAAGACTGGAGAAAATGGCATCGGCTGGTTCCTTTATACCCCTGTCACACTGACGTCAGGGAAGAAGCGACGACAACCGACGCCGGACCTAGACTTTGGAATTCGGCCGACCGAGGACCCGCCTGACGGCAGGAGAACCCGTCTGTTATGACTGCAGCTGTATGCACGATGAACATCTTGTAGCCTTGTGACACTATGTTTAGAACCCACTTGTCCTGGGTTATGATGTGCCAATTTTGAGCAAAAAGTGCTAATTTTCCCCCTAAGGGCGCTGCCAGAAGATAAGTGCTTGGGCAGGGGGAAGTCATTGGGACTGTTTTCTGTATGTTTGTGATCTATCTTCTCCAGCTTTGGAGGTAGAAGCACCCCATTGCTTGGGCCTATAAGGACCTTGCGTCTGAGTCTGCCCCTTTGAGGTCTGTCTGACACAGAAAAGGACCAATTTTTTGTAGGCCAGTGTCTACTAAACCTAGGTGGCTGTACTTGCAAAAAAATCTTTTGACAGTTTTGCATAGATTTAGCTTTGTTCTCCATTTTCGTTAACACTTCTGCCTTAGCACCAAACAAAGTATCATGCTGTAAAGGTGCATCTAGTAATTTCACTAACATGATCAGGCAGACTTTGTTAGTTTAACCAAGCATGCCTCCTAATTACAGGACCTGTAACTGAGGCCCTGCAGGAGGCCTCCAAAGAATCAAAACCACATTGCAAAGTATGTTTTCCAACTTGTTCTGCTGCATACAATAAATCATGCATTTCCTTGTTTTCTGCACATTCAGAATTTAACAACATTTTCTGTTTAAGCAATCCCATGACATGTTACTGATACTTAAGCATATGAAATTGACAGTTTATGGCCCTTATAGTCAAAGTTGCAGAGGTGTAAACCTGTTATCCCCATCTATCCAGTCCCTTTGAATCTCTATCAGAGGGGGTTGGGTTTCTTGCAATGGAAGTCTCAACTCCCTTTGGACCCTGTGATATAGTTTCTGGGTCAGCAGCTGGGTTTTTAAAAAGAAATTTCTGAGAGTCAGGAACCCTGTAATATCTGTCAGGCTTAACAGGAGCTGGGGGTAAGGAGTCAGGGGTCAGACTAGACTCCGAAAACACATCTACAATGTCTAACACAGGTGGAATGGCTAGAGGCCTGTACTGAGGTAGTAAAAGAAAATCCCTGAGCCTCTTTTTAGATTATGAAAAATCTTGGCTCTCCCAGTGGAAATGCTCCCTCATGGTGTGCAAGGTTTCCCCAAAGGAATAGTCCTCAGGAGGAGATGCTGAAGGTACAGATTCTTCAGCATCAGAATCCTCATAGGGGGGAAGGGAATATTCCTGATCAGAAGAGGAATCAGAAGAAATAGAAACCTGATCTGAATATTCATAGTCAGTGTCTTGCCTAGGCCTCTTATCAGGAGGGGGATGGGAGCCCCTGATCAAGGTAATCAAGTCTTCGGCCATTTTGAGCATCTGTTTTTTGGGCATAGAGGACTGTCCACGTGGCTCGAGTTTGTTTTCTTGTTTTAGAAGGTGTTTTAGTTTTTGCCTTTGAGGCTGAAGCCGTTTTAATGTAGAGATGTTTAGGTCTGAATACAGCCTCAGAAGCCGGTGACTGCTCAGCGGCTCCGGACCCATCTGAGGGGTTAGCGTCCAAGGCTCCAATACCTTGAGTATCTAGCGGCATGGCCGTCTACAAGTGAGAGTCGGTAGCGGCCTGCGACTCTAAAGTAGGGAGTGTCAGGGGCTGCGAAAGCACCTCATTGAGAACCAGCGACTGGCTTAGGAGAAGCTTCATCGGTTTTGGGCCTCGGTTGTTTTTCTCTATCCATTTCTTTGCGTTTTTTGTAAACTCCGGTAGTCGGATGGCTATTAGACGACATTTCAGGATAATTAAATCGGCGTCCAAAAAAGTTTAAAGCAAAATCATACCAACGCTTAATAGTGCTTTGGTTAAATCTAGCACAAAACCGACAACCAGAAACGTTGTGATCAGGGCCTAGGCAAGGAATACAGTAAGAATGAAAATCCTTATGAGGTATTTGCTTCCCACAAGAAATACAATTAACTTTTTCTGACATCGGTCTGGAGCAAGAAAAAAGTTTCCCCAATGGGGTACTTAGCTTTATTGAAGACTTCGGATCTGAAACTCAAATACGAAAATCTCAGGAGTCTGCCGACCAAGCACTTGCTAACTGCTTCTGCTTCGGGCACCGCGCGGCAAGAAAGACTGAAGAAAATGGAGTCGGCCGCTTCTTTTATACCCCTGACGACCTGACGTCAGGGAAGGGGTGACAGCAACCGATGCAGGACCCAAGACTTTGGAATTCAGGCCAGCTGAGGGCAACCTGCCAGCAGGATTACCCATGACTGCAACACTGAAACACAAAGAAAATCAAGTGTGTTACTACCCAAATACCGCTCCTAACAATTTCATTTGCTAGTGTCTTTTTATAGTGTTTTTACATCCTGTTTTTCTTCTTGATATTCTATTTTGGACTCTGTATGAGAACATATGTTTGCTGATTTTGGCAAGAAAGCATGTAATAGAATTTTCCATCTTGTAGAGAAACTAAGCTGATATTGTCCAAGAAAACATCTTGCGGAAAAACACATACAAATGCTGACTTGATAAAAGCATGTGTTTATGACAAAAACACGTACAGATTGTTTTCCTGTTAAGAGCATGTGCATTCTTTAAGGAAGCAGGTCAACTTTCTTGCTGACAGTGTGAAATGCATACAATTTTTTTTCTTTTTTTTGCATTTTTGCCGAGTCTGTACGGAAACGTCCATTAAGCAGATTCCTTATTTTTCAAGGCACAGTCATTTAGTATGGATGCTAATCACATATTGCTAAACTCGGTTTCTACTTTTATGCAAGCTTTATTTTATTCTATTGCTTTATCTTTCAGCATATTTACAGCAGAATTAATTTCAGTCTTTTATTCACTGTTAAATACACTCAAACATCAGCCACCACAATTTTCGAGGAATAAGTTAGACCCAAGAGCTTCTTCCTTTTACATAGCCAGTCAGATAGCACTTGGGGCAATGCCACATGTCATCCTTCACTCCTAATCAGTAAAGACAATGATGATCCAGATCTTAGCTAACAGTATGACACCCACAAAAACACTTGGGGCTTAAAGGTTTAGGCACTGAACACAAACTTTTCCACAACAAAGCAAATACACTCCCAACTACAAGAGCTTCAAAGAAAGACATCTGAACTCCGAAAGAGAAGCAGGATATCCCAACTACAGATCCACAGAGAAGAGACCTCAGCATCAGATCAATTCAGATAATTTTTACAAATAAAGAAATTGCCTTATAGACGACCTTACAGTAAGTGCTTATCAACAGATACATATATTTGACATCCTTTTCAACTGCATTTTTCGGGCTATTTTTTTCTCTTCAGCTCCTCTGCTCTGAGGTGTGCATGTCTGCCTCTGATGCACAACACAATGTACAGGACTAGGACAGTAAACCTATTTCCTAAATCCCATTAGTTTATCCCCCCTCGAGCAAAGTTTAAAACAAAAAAAGTAGAACCAGTACAACACTGTACAATGACGCCTGAATACATACTTGTCAAACTTAACTAAGAGCTATAACCAGTAGCCTCCAAATGGTCATGAGATAAAGGCACAGAGAAATAGGTGCACTTGCAGAGGTCTCCCTCATGCATCACCTGATGTAGCAAATATGCACTTATCACATCAGACAGCTAGGCTACTTAGACATTGAATAACTAATCCGGATGTGAGGTTCTTTGACAATTTTTAATGTTATTTTTCTACATTTTTTTTTTCTAAATTGTTTCATGTGCATCTTACATTGATACATTTGTGTGGAGCTTTTCTCCCTGGGCCTCCGCTGAAAACGGGCAGCACTGCCCAGTCGGACTGCCCCAGTAAACAAATGCAAAATAAATAGAGAGTTACATACCTATGTACAATAAGGAAAAACCCAAAACAATATAAACCAATCCCCGGGAAGCTGCAAGAACGGAAGAACCAAAGGTTAAAACTTAAGGCCAAATTCTGTAACAAAGTGCCAAAGGATGTCCAACTCATAAAATCACAGTACAAACAATAATGCTTACTGAAATTATAAAACAATGAGCCAAAGTAAATAGCAAAAAATGCCCATAATGAAAGCACCTTTGAAGCATACATAGGAAGCACTTACAGATTCATGACTGCCGATAGGTAGCAGCATTTATCAAAGGGTGACGAACTGCCCAATGCCAAAAGGCGAAGCAGCCATCAAGCTACACAGAAGGGATTCACACTCAACAACTCTTACCCTCTCACTTCCTGGAGTAAAGATGACAAGCAGCGGGTTTCCTTTTCCAGTACTCATGCTTTGACTTCAGGTAATGGCTCTTATTTTATTTCTTCCCCCAGAAAGAAAAGACAGATGAAAGGCCTTGTTTGAAGAAAACTACTGAAAGTTTGGGAAGAAATGTGTCTTATATGCAAGAGACACACAATCCTTTAAAAACAGTGCATGGACCTCTCTACAAATGAAGGCCCTTCAGCTCTGACATCCTGCAAGCAAATGTAATGATCACTAAAAAAAAGCAACTTTTAAAAGAAGAACTTCAGAACCACTGTACCCAAAGGCTCAAACCTTAGTGAAGTAAGCCTGAAGATCATGAAACCGTACGAACTGTTCATATCAGGATAGAAATTGAAAAACATTTAAGCAGAGGCGTGTTTAGACATGCTGGACTGAAATTCTTGCCCTCACACAAGACAATGATGGGCAAAAATGCTGGAGACATGTACAGTGGATATAAAAAATTTACACACCCCCTTTTAAAATGTCTGTTTTTTGTAATATAAAAAATGAGACTACAATAAATCATTTCAAAACTTTTCCCACATTTAATGTGACCTATAACCTGTACAATTCAATTGAAAAACAAACAAATCTGTTTGGGGAAAAATATAAAAAATAAAAAAACATACAATAAGCTGGTTGCGCAAGTGTGCCCACCCTTAAACTAATACTTTGTTGAAGCAACTTTTGATTTAATTACAGCATTCAGTCTTCTTAGGTAGGAGTCTGTCAGCATGGCACATCCTGACTAGCAAATATTTGCCCACTCTTCTAGATTTTCTATTGGATTTAGGTCTGGGTTCTGGCTGGGCCATTCCAAAGCTTTAATTTTCTTCTGGTGAAGCCATTCTTTTGTTGATTTGGATGTATGCTTGGGGTCACTGTTGTGTTGAAAGGTGAAATTCTTCATCTTCACCTTTCTAGCAGACGCCTGAAGGTTTTGGGCCAAGAGAGACTGGTATTTGGAACTGTTCATAATTCCCTCCACCTTGACTTCAGCCCCAGTTCCAGCTAAAGAAAAGCAACCCCAAAGCATGATACTTCCACCACCATGCTTCACCGTGGAGATGGTGTTCTTTTGGTGATGTGAAGTGCTATTTTTGCGCCAAACGTACCTTTTGGAATTGTGGCGAAAAAAGTTCAACCTTGGTATCAGATCATAACACATTTTCCACATGCTTTTGGGAGACCGGATGTATTATTTTGCAAATTTTAGCCAGGCCTGGATGTTTTTCTGTGTAAGAAAAAACTTCAATCTTGCAACTCTTCCCCATAGCCCAAACATATGGAGAATACGGGAGATTGTCACATGCAGTACACAACCAGTACTTGCCAGAAATTCCTGCAGCTGCTTCAGAGTTGCTGAAGGTCCCTTGGCAGCCTCCCTGACCAGTTTTCATCTTGTCATTTTATCAACTTTGGAGGGATTTCCAGATCTTTGCAACGTTACGGTTGTCCCATATTTTCTCCACTTTTTAATGACTGTCTTCACTGTGCTCCATGGCACATACAATGCTGTGGAAATTTTTTTGTACCCTTCTCCTGACTGATACCTTTCAACAATGAAATCCCTTTGATGCTTTGTAAGCTCTCTGCGAACCATGGCTTTTGTTGTAGCAGGCAACTGAGTAAATGTCAGGAAAATCCTACTAGAACAGCTAAAATTTATTTGGTGTTAATCAGAGTCTTTAAATGATGACAGGTGTGTACCCAAGAAGACTGAATGATGTAATTAAATCAAAAGGTGCTTCAACAAAGTATTAGTTTAATGGTGTGCACACTTGTGCAACCAGCTTATTGTGTGTTTTTTTATTTTTTTTATATTCTTTTCCTCTAACAGATTTGTTTTTCGGTTGAATTGTACAGGTTATAGGTCACATTAAAGGTGGGAAAAGTTTTGAAATGATCTGTGGTCTCACTTTTTTTATATCACAAAAACCCAGCATTTTAAAAGGGGTGTGTAAACTTTTTATATTCACTGTACTTGTTTGTAGAACAACCATGTAACAATCACAAAGGTGCAAAATTTAGGTCAGAAAAAAAACCTGCAGTCTAAGGTGACAAATAATCTCTCTTAGCCCACATGGAGAATCTCCAATATTTAGCACAATAAGACTAGCAAGTGGAATGTTGCCTAATGTCTTGAATCACACCACAAAATCAGGTGTTAGTAAGAAATCAAAACCAGGAGCAAGACAATGAGGTTTTAGCCACCTGTACTAGGAATCTAGAGACAGGACCTCTTTTGCTTGAACAGGGAAGATTTCCTGTGCTGCCAGGGAAAGAGAAGGAATCCACTGTCAACAAACACTTGCCTTGCTGGATTAAGCAGAAGAGGAAGAGGATGACCATTCCCCCAAGTGGCATACAGACTGATGCATTCCACCACTTCAGAAAAGCACTGATGGTTACATGGCCTAAGCATGATGCCCCAGACATGGGACAAGATATTACAGCATGTGCTGGCATGAGGTACACACACCTCTGAGCATACAAGCTGGACAGAGAAAAATAAAATGCAAGCTGAAGGCAGTAAGACAGTCCATCTCTATCCTACAGACAGATGAGGAGGACTCCCAATGAGTTCTAGCTTTTTCACAGGACTTTTAAAGGAAGAAGGTACAGCCGTACCAAACAAAAAAAGTATACTAAAAAAAACTTCAAATGTGGCAGCAGCTTGTTGCTAAGGTACACATTCCATAAGTGTATTGATAGCGGAGCCTTCTGCATAAGCACTGCTACGATCCAGTCCACCAATGCAATCAAAGCAGTTAATGCAATGACTAGCATGCAGAGCATGGAAACCATCTCTCCCCTCCTTACAACCTGGACATTAAAATTTTCAACCAATGCACAAAAAGCATCATACCTAAACAGTTCATGAAGGGAATGTTATTTTTTCATACAGCTTTCTGCCCCTGTGCCTGTTAACCATCAAGCCTCTCTCCAACCAAATTCCGAGCATTCAGGAATTACTCTGATACAGTACAGGAGTGTGAGCCATCTGAAGGAGTAATCATACAGGCAGCTTTGATATATGTTCAACTCAAGCATTCCAGCCACTGCTATGACAAACAATGCCCTCCCTGTGAAACAATGCTCTTGCGCACACACTAACGAAGGCTACCACCAAACAGTGTCTTGGTGACCCAAACAGCAATCCTCAGGACAAAAGGGGATTGTAGCAGCATGAAGCCTGCTCTGTTCTCTCCCCCAAGGAGGCATGACATCGTCCCTGTCAGCTCAGTCAAGCACCTGAGCCTGTAATGTAACGCTGGTCCCCTGGGGCCAAGTTTTATCCTTCTACACTACCAAAGCTGTCAAGGGAGTAGTACTGTTGGTCATGCACTGACTATCTAGATCTCAAACTCATTGCTTCTATTTAATTGCATTTGTAGGTTTTAGGTCATCGACATCTTAATACATCTGAGCTTGCTTTATCACAGGTGCTCTACTCTACTGTACTGTGAGGTTGTGAAAGTTGGACAACAGGAGAGTTTCATGAGATCATGGAAGTAACTGGTGTAGGATGTAAAGGTTTCTTTGCTGTTTTGCACTGTTTCATAAAGCACATTTTAAATGTTTACAACTTTATTTGGTTTAGATGTTGCAGCTGTGCTGTCTTGTAAATCAACTAATGCTGGCAGGAAGACTCCCAATAAATCTTCCATAAATTAAATAGTAGCAAAACAGTCAACTCTCTCAACCTATGCTTGGCAAATTTTTATATGACATTAGACATGAAAAATATTTCACTACTAAAGACAAAAACACCACAGATAGTTTGTTTTGAACATCTTACTACATACAAGAATCATGCTGTCTCAACCAATTTAATATTTACTGAGTTATACAATGCATATGTGACTAGGGTGCAGAATACTCCAAGGAACAAATGATCTCAAACAACCTTACCGACTCCCTTTTGACCTTTTCTCTCTTGCGTATCAGTTCCACTAGCAAGCGGGCTCTTTCCAGGTCATGTCGAAGTCTCTGCCAGGATTTCAGTTGTTCTTTTAATGCCCAGTTTCTGTCTTCAGAATCTCGCTGTGGAAGACGAACTGATAAAGCTGAAGATGGAGTCTCCCCAGATACCTTAACAAAAAAAAGCAAGATGCCTCTTCTGATTAATACTGACAGAAAACAGTGTTCACTAAACATTTCCTCCCAAGAATGATCTGAGTACTTACCATACTAGCTAGCTGAAATACAAGGCTTTCTGGATATGGTTAACACTTAAAATCCCTCTCTCCTGAGTAACTCCCCAAAGTTGTCAAATGTTCAAACTCATGATGGCATGTTCCTTCTGACCTATTCTTGCAGCCCCTAGACCTGGGTCAAAAATCAGTCTCGGCAGTTTCCAATTCTTGATCTCTGAAATAGCTCCCACTTGCAAAATTAATCCTAAGCTATAAAAATATAAAGTCACAGTCAAGTTCATCTCAGTAGCATACAGGGACCGGAGTTCAACTAGCTGCCTGGACACTGGAGAAGGGACCATCAGGAGGAGACAGTGGAGCAGCTAATGATGACTCACCTACCATGGGAGATAAGTCTATAGTGATGACAATGACAACTTCGTATGCACTAGCAGCAAATAAGGACAGCACATGTAGAGTTATGGAAGCAAGCATGCATCTCCAGACATACACATGATATGGAAGTCACAGCTGTCACAAAGTTAACAGGGCTAAAGCTCAAAATCCTAACCAAACCACACACGAGGGCACCATTCTAGGATCTCATCACACAACCAGAAGAGGAAAAATGCATCACAGTACTCACCATATGGGGAGAGGCTTCATAGACTAAACTGCGTGGTCCAGTAGGAACACCACAAAAAACAGACACAAATAGCTGAAAAAAATCTACTGCTGAGATGAGAACTTATATCCATTATAACTTGCATCAACTGGCCTGTGGTACTAACATGTAGATAGAATTCCTAGCATTATGCAAAAGTTGTGTGCTTACCATAACATTAGAACCATGGTTTTGTCAGTCACCCTCTAGGGTTATCAGATCTGAGGCCAGCAAATTCAGACTTCGGCTCCAAAGCTCAAGCTCGTATCTCATATTGTCCTGCACTACTTAATTTTCTCAGATCAAGTCAGCCCCTCTACTGTACTGGGCATAGCTAAAATATAACAAACAAAAAAAACAAAATGCCAAGATCTGATGAGGTCTAACAAAGGAAGGCTCACAAGGTCCTCTAGAGGTAGTAAGCTGCAAAATGTCAATAAAAAAGGGGGGATGGAGGGAAGGAATGTTGAGGAGGAGGGAAGTGGACAACACAGATCTAGCATTATGGTAAGTACATAACTTTTCTATCCAGTGTTGTCTTTTCTGCCCATCTGAAGTCTCAACCTGTGAGACAGAGCCCCCAGCCAGGCTAATCTAGGTGATACTACAGAAAGACATTTCAGAGGATGGTGGAGCCAAATGCTGTAATCTTCAACTGAATAGCAAACTTGTAGTGTGCAACAAAAGTGAGCAGGGAACCAAGTAGATACAGAGCAGATATCATCCAATGATGTGTTACTAAAGAAAGCTGCTAGGCATATACTGCCTTTACAGGGTGGGCCTTGGACTTGGATGGTAAGGACAACCCACAGACACTGTATACATGAGAGGAAACAGTCAGTAAGCCATCTAGACAAGGTGACCATAGACACTTCTGGTCCCAGTTTTGCTTTGGAAAAGTAAAAAAATTGGTCAGACCTCCTGATGCTCTTTGTTCTATGAGACAACCACAAGTAAAAAAGCAAGATTAGTCCATAAAGATATTCTATCTTTATGAAAAAGTAGATAATGAAGTTTGCATGACAAAGCATAAAGTTCTGGCACTTGCTTGGCAGAACCAACAGAGTAAGAACTGGGTCTTTTAAGATAGAAATGTTAAGTCCACTGTGGCTGCAGGCTAAATGCCTGCAGCAAAAAGTACAGTTGTGTACACTTACCATAAATGTAGATGTTCAAGTGTATTCACTGTTGCAGTCATCACATTTGGATTATCCTGCCAGGGGTAGCCCTCAGTCGGCCCGAATACCAGAGGCTTAGTATTTCTGCATCGGTTGCTGTCGCTCCAGAACTGATGCCAGGTCTTCAGGGGGTATAAAATCAGGCAGCTGACACCATTACATCAGTTTTTCTTGCCCTGTCAGGAGCCTCCAATAGGGAGCTAAGTTACAGTGGAAGACCACCCTTAGAAAGTAAATACCAAAATTTCCTTGTGAGTAGAGAGAGACAAAAGGATGGAGGGAGGGAAACCAGGAATGAAACAGTGAATACACTCAAACATCTACATTTATCGTAAGTGTACACAACTGTACTATGTTCTTAGTGTTTCACTGTTGCGGTCATCACATTTGGGTCAATTCCCAAAGCTAAAGAAAAGGGTGGAGGCAGTCAAGATGACTGGGGGCTGGCTAGTATGCCCTGCAAGACTGCGGTGGTAAAGTCTGCCCTGGATTTGGAGAAGATAGGCAGGTGGTAATGCCTGGTGAAGGTATGAACAGATATCCATGTTGCAGCCTCTAGGATGTCCCTGGTGGGGACCCCTCTGAGAAAAGCTGCAGAGGTGGAGGTTGCTCTGGTGGAATGTATCCGACCCCCTTTGGGAGTGGTTTCCTGTGCTGTTTGTAGCAGAAATGGATGCAGTGTGCTATTCATTTAGAGATTGTTTGGAAATGGCCTTGTCCTGTGCCCCTGCAGTGAAGCTGACTAGCAAATGATCAGTTTTTCTAAAAGATTTGGTCCTCTCCAGATAGAACCTGAGCCGCCTGTGCACATCTAGAGTGTGCAGAATCATTTACCCCTTATTTTGTGGGTTAGGTAAAAAGGTGGGCAAATTAACCAGCCACACTGGACACCACTTTAGGCATGAAGGATGGGTTAGTCCTAAGGGAGACCCTGTCAGCATGGAAAATGAAGGGCTCTACAGCCATAAGTGCTTGTAACTCTGATACTCTTCTAGCTGAAGTGATGGCCAGAAAAGTACAGTTTTGTACCTACCATAAATGTAGATGTCCGAACAGGATAGCATCTGCAGTCCTTACAAATAGGTTGTCCTGTCGTCAGGCAGCCCTTCGGTCGGCCGGATTCCAAAGTCTGGGTCTGGCCTCGGCTGGTGTCGCACTTCACCCGACGTCATAGCTACAGTTCTTCGGGTATAAAGGCATCAGCCGACGCCATTTTCCTCAGTGTTTCTTGCCCCAGATGCCAGTTGCCCTCTTGGATAGCTAAATTTTTGGATAAATGCCAATGTTTCAAAAAAGTAGAAGGCAAACAAAAAATAAGCATGTATGTACATATATACAAACAAATACACCATAAGAGATCCCCCCCCAGCTAGCTATTAGGTGGGCAAATACCCTAGGAATACAACAGAGGGGAAGGAGGGTGGGTAATCCTGACTGCAGATGCTATCCTGTTCGGACATCTACATTTATGGTAGGTACAAAACTGTACTATGTCCTTCAAGGATGCATCTGCAGTCCTTACAAATGGGTAGAATACCATAGCCAAACTAGGGAGGAGGAAGAAGAAATTATGGTGTAGTTAGGATCCCTTGCAAAACAGCAGTGGCAAACCCTGCTCGGGATCTAGAGTATAGAGGTAAGTTATAATGCTTGGCAAATGTATGCACGGAGGTCCAAGTAGCAGCCTCTATAATGTCCTTGGTAGCCACTCCTCGTAAGAAAGCTGTGGTAGTGGCTGCAGCCCTTGTAGAATGAGGCCTTATGTTCTGTGGGATTTGCTTTCCATGGTAGGAGTAACAGAATCTAATGCAATTTCCTATCCACTTGGAGATTGTCTGTTTGGAAATTGCTTTTCCTTCCCTTCCTGTTGCATATGCTACCAGAAGCTGGTCAGTTTTTCTATTGCCCTTGGTTCTGTCCAGGTAGTAGCGCAACTGTCTATGTACATCCAAGGTATGCAGCAGTCTTTCCCCCCGTTTTGTGGATTGGGAAAGAAGGTAGGTAGGTGGATTGCCTGGTTTAGAGACACTCTGGATACCACCTTAGGCATAAATGTAGGATTAGTTCTCATGGACACTCTATCTTGATGGAAGATTAGGAAGGGTTGTACTGCCATTAAAGCCTGTAGTTCCGAAACCCTTCTTGCTGAAGTAATTGCCAGCAGGAAAGCAGTTTTCCAGGATAGGTGTTGAAGATCTGCTGTTGCTGCTGGTTCGAAAGGGGGGAGTGTCAATTTTTCTAGCACAAAGTTCAAGTCCCATGCTGGTAATGGTGGTTTCCTAGGAGGTTTTACATTCTTAATTCCTCTCAGAAACTGCCTGAGTAGAGGATGTGAAAAGACAGGGGATCAAGCTGTATTCTGCAGAAATAGCTGATGCATGTATCTTGATGGAGGAATAGGACAGGCCTGTATGGAGAAGCTCTGCCAAATACTCCAGGATGTTGGCAATGTCTACCTTTGACACATCTTTCCCCCTTTCAGTACTCCAAATGAGAAACCTTTTCCATTTTCCTGCATAGTTCCTTCTTGTTGAAGGTCTGCGGGCCTCAAGGATAATGTCTTTAACCCTTTGGGATAAATCTGGGTTAGTTGCTCTTATGTAATGTTCCAGGCAGTCAGTTGCAGAGTTTTCAGGTTTGGATGCGGGATGTTGTAGTCGTTCTGAGTTAACATCAAAGGAATCAGGGGTAGTGTCCACGTTTTCCCTAGAGACATGCTCCTCAGTAATGGATACCAATGTTGTCTTGGCCAATCTGTACCTTGTGCATCAAAGGAAGAGGTGGGAATGCATATGCTGTCAGGCCTTTCCAACTGAAAGATAGAGAGTCCACCTTCCAAGCAAGTGGGTGGTATGTCCTTGTGCAGAATTTCTTGAGCTGGTGATTGAGTGGGGATGCAAATAGGTCTATTTGTGGCAGTCCCCATTTCTTTGTGATGGCCTTGAATATGTCCGGGTGTAGCATCCATTCGTGAGCATCCGAGGTAGTTCTGCTTAACATGTCTGCTAGGATGTTTTCTTTTCCCGGTACAAATATTGCCTGTAACTGAATGTTGTAACTCAGAGCCAAATTCCATAGGTCCAGAGCCATTCGGCATAGAGGGTATGAATGAGTGCCTCCCTGTTTGTTGATGTACCACATGACTGTGGTGTTGTCTGTTCTTATCATCAATTGGCCTTCTTGGAGGAATGGTCTGAAATTCTGGATTGCTAGTTTTACTGCCAGCATTTCTTTTTGATTTATGTGCAGGTGCAGCTGATCTGGAGTCCATAAGCCTTGTATGCACTTGTCCAGCATGTGGGCCCCCCAACCGAGGTCTGAGGCGTCCGTTGTGATGGTTTGGCTTGGTTGAATGCTGCAGAAAGGCAAACCTGGGTTTGACTGGCATGCCTGAGCCCACCATAGGAACTCTTGTTTCAGGCATGGAATTAGTGGTATTTCAGTTTCTAAGCTGTGCCTGTGTTGAGACCATAAATTCTTTAGGTACCACTGTAGCTTTCTCATATGCAGTCTGGCATGGGGGACCAGGATTATGCAGGATGCCATGAAGCCCAAGGCCTGCAGTACTTTCCTTGCTGTTAGTTTGTTCTGCTTTGTTAATGCCAAGAAGTAGAGAGGAAGTTGTTCTTGTTTTTCTGCAGTTAGGAATGCCATCTGTTTTACTGTGTCCAATTCTGCACCCAATAAGGTTATTGTTTGGGATGGTATCAGTCTTGACTTTTTTAAATTGACTGTGTATCCCAGGGCTTATAGTAAGCAAATGACTCTTTGTAAGTCTTGTGTCAGCTTGTTTTTGTTGTCCGCTTGTATCAGGCAGTTGTCCAGTTATGGATAAATTTGGATTCCCTGAAGCCTGCAGTGAGCGATTACTGATGCCAGGCATTTCGTGAACACTCTGGGCGCAGTAGATAAGCCAAAGGGCAATGCTGAGAATTGATAATGCTCTGATCCTGCAAGAAATCTGAGGTATCTTCTGCAATTTGGTCGTATGGGGACGTGCAGGTATGCCTCCTTGAGATCTAGAGTTACCAGCCAATACTCCTTGCCCAGCATGGGAAGAAGTTGCTGTAGGGTTAGCATTTTGAATTTTGGAACAATGATGAATGTGTTTAAAGCGGACAGGTCGAGAATAGGCCTCCAATTTTTCTCTTTTCTTGGTACCAGGAAGAGTCTGGAGTAAAATCCCTTGCCTTGTTCTGTAGGTGGTACCCTTTCCACAGCTCTCATCTTTGCTAATTGAGCTATTTGTTTTAGAGCTTCTGTCTTTTGATTTGGTGGTAAGTTTGGCATTCCTCTTTTTACTGGTAAAGTGTGGAAATGAAACCTGTAGCCTTGGTCTATAGTTTGCAAAATCCACTTGTCTCTTGTGATATAGTGCCAGTTTTTTGAAAATAAGGCTAACTTTCCGCCTAAGGGTGCTGCTATTTGTTCCCTGGTAGGCGGTGTCAGAGCCAAGTCACTGTGATTGTCCTGCTGCAGTGGTAGTGGTTGTGTCTGTGCCTCGTTGGTTGTTGCCTTGCCACTGGCGTCCCCTGTAGGCACCTCCTCTGGATTGATTTCTGCCTCTTGCTCGCCTATTCCTGCCTCTCAGACTTTTATAGGCGTCTGGAAAGCACCAATTATTGGAAGGCCAGTTCCTGCTAAACCTTGGGGGCTGAACCTGTAAGAAATCTTTCACTGTTTGTACAGATTTTGCCTTCTCTTCCATTTTCTTCAGTACCTGTTGGGCAGGAGAACCAAACAAACTGACCTTATCCATAGGAGCATCTAATAGTTTTGCTTTATCATGATCCGGCAAGACCTGTTCTTTCAACCATGCATGCCTTCTTATAACTGTGCCAGTCATAGCTGATCTAAATGAAGCCTCCAGTGCATCATAGCCACATTTTAAGGAATGGTTACTAACCTGCTGAATGTTATTCACCATTTCTAGAACATATTTCTTATCTAAGGAATCATCAGAGGACAGTTTCTTAGTTAACTGATCAAGCATAAACTCTTGGTATTGGATCATATGAAACTGACAGTTCAATGCTCTAGCTGAGAGAGTAGCAGAGGTGTATACTTTTTTACCCCATCTCTCTAAGGACCTGGATTCCCTTTCAGAAGGGAGAGGGTTTTTCGCTGAGGTCGAAGCTACTGCCGTAGGCCCCTGGGAGATAGTCTCAGGATCAGCAAAAGGAGCCTTGTATAAATGGTGATGAGTGTCCGGGACCCTGTAGAACCTATCGGGCTTAGCAGGGGCTGGAGGTAAAGTATCAGGAGCAGTGCAAGCATCATTAAATGCATCATCCACAACAGGAAGAACTGGAGGTATAGCTAAAGGCCTATGTTGCGGTAAGTGTAAGAAGGTCCTAAGCCTTTTTCTTGAATCTGAGAAATCTTGTCCCTGCCATTGGAATTGCTCTCTCATGGCATGTAAAGTTTCCCCAAAGGAAAATTCCTCTGGTGGAGAGGCAGAAGGAATCGATTCTTCAGCATCGGAATCTTCATAAGTAGAAAAAGGAGCCTCTGGATGGTCTGTATTGTCTGTATCATCAGAAAAGTCATCCGAGGACCCTGGCTCAGGAGGCTCTGCTGTAGGTCTCTTTTCTGGAGGTTGAGAGGCCCTGTCTGGGTGAGATTGGGATCCTCTTATTAAAGAGATGAGATCCTCTGCCAGAGTAAGCATTTGGGAACTGGAACTGGGCCTGTGAGAGGGGGGCTTAACAGGCACAGTCTTAGAAGTTTTGGCTGCTTTAGCCCTGGCAAAGGCCTTTATAGACATGGCTGCAGGAGGCCTAGCAGCACCACGTGCTGGGGTGGAAACATCCAAAGGGATGGTGTCCGATAAATCTTGTGAAACCACAGTAGTAGGTAAAACTTCAGAGGCCGATTCAACTAGGGTAGAGGGGGCCTCGGTAGTAGTCATGGATTCGGCTGAAGATTGAACCGTTTGCTCGGTTTCGGCCAAAACAGAGACACTCACGGTTTGCTTAACCGCGGTTTCGGCCGAAACCGCGGACCGCGAGTGTCGGTCCTTTTCTTTGCGTTTCTTAACAATTTGAGTAGTTGGAGGATCCGACGGCATTATGTACGCAAAATCTGAGCCGAAAAACTGTTCAGCAAACTCCGACCGACGCCTAAGCGTTAAATCGGTTGAAAGAAGCACAGGCTAAACAAGCTGCTACGTCGTGGTCTGGGCCTAAACAAGGTAAGCAGTAAGAGTGGAAATCTTTATGAGGTATTTGTTTCCCACAAGTTAAACAGTTATTTACTTTTTCTGACATCGGCTGAGGCAAGAAAGAGTCCCCAACGGGGTACTTAGCTTTTTAGAAGTCTTGATAGTATTCGGTAGTAGTAATCTCTGGATCTGACCGACCGGCACTTGCGAACAGCTTCTGCTTCGGGTGCCACGCGGCAAGAAAGACTTACGAAAATGGCGTCGGCTGATGCCTTTATACCCGAAGAACTGCAGCTATGACGTCGGGTGAAGTGCGACACCAGCCGAGGCCAGACCCAGACTTTGGAATCCGGCCGACCGAAGGGCTGCCTGACGACAGGACAACCCATTTGGTAAGGACTGCAGATGCATCCTTGAGGGACATCAAGGCTATCTTCAGAGAGAGAAATTTTAACTCTGCTGAAGCTGCAGGCTCAAAGGGGGGCAGGGTTAGCTTTTCCAGCACAAAGTTAAGGTCCCAAGCTGGGGTAGGAGCTCTTCTGGGTGGCCTTAAGTTGTTAGCCCCTCTTAGGAACTGTTTGATGAGAGGGTGTGAGAACAGAGGTGGCTTTCTGATGAAATGAGCAGAGATGGCTAAGAAATGAATTTTAATGGAAGAGAAGGATTGACCCCTGTGTAGTAGGTCTGCCAAGTAATCCAGGATGAAAGGTAGGGAGCGTGTGCTGTTCCAGCTCCCTTAGCCTGGATCCAGGTGCAAAACCTTTTCCACTCGTCAGCATAGGATTTTCTGGTGCTGGGGCATCTGGCCTCACGCATAACATCTAGAACTTGTTTGCTTAGGCTGGCAGCTTGAGGAGAAGTCAGGGAATAAGCCAGGCTGCCAGGCTGAGGGTCTGCAATTTGGGATGCATGAATTCTCAATTTCTCTGGGTCAGGAGTGTAGGGATCTGAGGAAAGTGCCATGGTGGCAAGGGTGACAGGCTGCGAAGCAGTGGGTACCAGTGCTGGCATGGCCAATCTGGGGCAATCAGGATTGCCCTTGGTTTTTTCTCCCTTATTTTCAGCAGTACCCTTGAAATGAGTGGTAGAGGGGGAAATGCATAGACTGACAGGTTTATCCACTGGAAGGACAGAGCATCCACTTTCTAGGCCTTGCTGTGAGGTTCCCTGGTGCAGAATTTGCTGAGCTGATTGGAGTGGGAGGGAAGAGGTCGACCTTCGGGGTGCCCCATTTCTGGGTTACAAGGGTGAAGGTTCTGTGATCTAGCTGCCATTCGTGTGGGTCTAGCAGGTTTCTGTTCAAGTTGTCTGCCAGAGAGTTGAGAGAGCCTGGCAGGAATTGTACTGACCGGTGCAGTTGCATGACTGAGGCAGTGTGCCAAAGGGTCATGGCGAGCCTGCAGAGAGGATAAGATAGAGTCCCTCCCTGCTTGTTGATGTACCACATCACTGTGGTGGTGTCTGTTTTGAGCAGTGGAGGCCCAGGGGGAGTAGGGGGTCTGAAAGCTGTCAGGGTGTGCTGAACAGTTAACATCTCTCTTTTTGGTTGATGTGCAGATGTATTTGATTAGGGCTCCATTGGCCCTGAATGCATCTGCCATCCAGGTGAGCACCCCAGGCACAGTCTGATGCATCTGTGGTGAGGGTCTGGGCAGCATGGGGTTTGGAGAAGAGAAGTCCCTTGTTGTGGTTGCATGCTGCTGCCCACCAAAGAAAATCTTTCCTTAGACAATGCATCAGTGGTAGAAGAGTTTCCAGGTCTTGAGTGTGCTGACACCAAAGGCTTTTTAGGTACCATTGTAGTTTCCTCATATGCAGTCTGGCATATGGAATGAGTAGAATGCAAGAGGCCATGAACCCTACAGCTTGCAGGATTTTCCTTGTGGATAACTGGGTCCTGGTGGCTAGTTGAGAGAAGTAGCCTGTCAGGTAGGCTTGTTTTTCTGGAGTATGGAATGCCATCTGGGATGCTGTGACCAGGCTTGCTCCCAGGAATACAATTTTTTGTGCGGGGACTAGTTTTGATTTCTTTTCATTGATAGTATACCCCAGGGAGGTCAGTAGGTCATTTACAAAGGTCAGGTGCTGTAGGAGCTTTTCTCATCTGCCTGAGTCAGACAGTTGTCTAAGTATGGGTATTTCATTGTCTGCAAAAAGCAATGGTTGGAGCCAGACATTTTGGGACTACTCTGGGAGCAGTAGATAAGTCGAAGGGAAGCACAGAGAACTGAAAGTGCATAGATCCTACCCTGAAACATAGGTATTTCCTGCATGATTCCCTGACAGGGATGTGTAGGTAGGCCTCTTTTAGATATAGGGTGGCTAACCAAGCATCCTTGGAGAGCATAGGTAGAAGTTGCTGGAGGGTGAGCATTTTGAATTTTGGTATCACCAGAAAGGTGTTTAGAATGGATAGATAGAGGATGGGGCACCATGTGCCCTCTTTTCTGGGTACCAAAGAGAGTCTTGAGTACAAACCTTGGCCTTTTTGTTTTGCAGGAACATGTTCTATAGCCCTCATGGAGAGCAGGGAAAGGACTTGCTTTTTGGCCTCTGCCCACTGGTTTGGAGGAAGATCTGGGAACCCTTTTGGGGTTGGCAGAGTGTGGAAATAAAATTTGTATCCCTGGGACACTGTGTTGAGGACCCAGTAATCGTTGGTAATGGTGGCCCAGTTGCTTGCGTGGAAGGAGAGTTTTCCCCCTTGGGGCACGAGCAGGTGGGCAGAGGGAGGGGTTGGAAGTGTAAAGTCATTGTGAGATCTTACCATAAGGGGGTGGCTTTGCACTCCCTGGTTTTGAAGAAGAGCAACTCCATTGCTTAGATCTCTGCATTTCCTGGGGTTGTCTGGTGGGTCTGCTTCCCCTGGGTCTGGACTGAGCTGGCTAGGAAGGGCAGAAAAGGACCAGTGCTTGGAGGGGCAATGCCTACTGAACCTCGGTGGCTGGACCTGCAAGAAGTGTTTCACTGTCTGCATAGATTTAGCTTTTTCTTCCGTCTTTAAGACCTCTTCTGCCTTAGTGCCAAATAAATTGTCTTTGTTCAAGGGTGTGTCCAATAATTTGGATTTGACATGACCAGGCAAGGTCTGTTCCTTAAGCCAAGCATGCCTTCTAAAGACAGAAGCAGCGACTGCTGCCCTGCAAGATGCGTCTAGGGAGTCAAACCCACAATGTAAGGTGTGCTTAGTTACTTGATTTGCAAGAATGCATCAACTCTTGTAACTATTTTCTGCACAAACAGGTAAAGAAGATACTTTTTGTTTGAGGAGTTCCATGGTATGTTGCTGATATTTCAGCATGTGGAACTGACAATTTAATGCTCTAATGGCAGAAGTAGCAGAGGTGTATACTTCTTTACCCCATCTGTCTAATGCTCGGGAATCCCTATCGGAGGGGGTGGGATTCTTAGCTAAAGTTGCTTTGATACATTTAGATCCTGGACAGATGACCTCGGGTTCAGCAGTAGGATTTTTGAAAATAAATTTGTGAGAGTCGGGGGGGGGGGGGGGTGTCTCTAATACCGGTCAGGTTTCCTGGCAGCAGGAGGAAGGGTGTCAGGAGTCAGACTGGATTCCATGAAAACATCATCCAGGACAGGATGAATGGCCAAAGGTCAGTACTGTGGTAGATGTAAGAATTCCCAGAGTCTCTTTTTTTGACTGAGGATAAGTCCTGACATTCCCATTGGAAATGCTCCCATTGGAAATGCTCCCTTAAAGTATAGTTTTCCCAAAGGAAAAGTCCTCGGGTGGAGAGGCTGAAGGGATGGATTCCTCTGCATCAGAATCCTCAAAAGCAGAGAGAGGTTGCATATCTTCATATTCAGAGGAATCAGTCATCGGACTCCTGTTCAGATGAAACTACTGGGGACAAGTCTCTTTCTTTAGGAGGGGGTAGGCTGGCTTCCCCTAATAAGCATTATAAGATCTTCTGCCATTTTAAGCATTTGTAGCTGAGGCAAGGAAGTAGGTGCCTGAGCTTGGGTCGTTTTTTTGGGTGTGGTTCATACCATGGGCCTTAGAAACTCGGTATTTTTCGAAAGAACTGAAGATGTGAATGAAGTAGGTCTGTGTCAAGTAGCGGTAGTGCAAAATACTTCCTCGGAACCCGGTGCCTGCTCAGCGGCTCTGGACCCATCCAAGGTAGAGACATCCACAGGATCCTTAGTCAAAGAAGAGTTTCGTGGCATACCGAACTTTGAAAGGGTCTCCGTAATGGCCTGTGAATCCACATAAGTGGGCATCAGGGGCTGCAAAAGCACCTCACTGAGGCCCGGAGAACTAACGACTAGCTTAACGGAAGCGTCAGTGGGAGTTTTGGACCTGTGCTGTCTGTCTCAGTCTTTATCCTTATCGGAATTTGAGGACAGAGCAAAAATATCTAGCTACAATAAGGGCCCGACGACGTGTAGTTCTGGTGTTGAACAAAGCACAAAAGTGACAGCAGGGGACATCATGGTCTGGGTCTAAACAGGTGACGCAGTAAGAATGGAAGTCTCGGTGTGGTATTTGCTTTCCACAGGCAAGACAATTGTTCACTTTTTCTGACATTGGTTAGAGCAAGAAAAAAGGATACCCAACGGGGTACTTAGCTTTAGAAGACTTCAATTTCAATTCGGAAACGAAAACTCAGGTAGCGGAACTGCTTCTGCTTCGGGCTCCTCGAAATGAAAGACTGATGCAATGGCGTCGGCTGCCTGATTTTATACCTCTGATGACCTGACGTCAGTCCTGGAGCGACAGCAACCGACATAGAAATACTAAACCTCTGGTATTCTGGTCGACTGAGGGCTAGCCCTGGCAGGATAACCCAAATGTGATGACTGCAACAGTGAAACACGAAGAACATCAGTAAGATCCCAAGAAGGGACTATCACTCAAAGGTGGTCTCAGGAGAAGCAACCCTTTTAAGAATGCTTTAAACAACTTCATGGAAGGTATAGGAGAATGATCTTGACCAATATGAACATAACAAATGGATGTCAGCTGGACTTTTAACTAGCTTGCCCTTGAGTGAAAAAGGCCAACAAAGAAATCCAAGATCACATCCAAGTAAGCTGAAAAATGACCTGAATCTTTAGAAGCAGCCCAAATTCTAAACCTTTCTGATTTACTGCCATAAGTTTTCCAGTCGGAAGTCTCCTGAGAAGAAAAAAGTACAGTTTTGTACCTACCATAAATGTAGATGTTAGAGTGCTAATACAGCTGCAGTCATAACAGATGGGTTTTCCTGCCGTCAAACGGGTCCTCGGTCGGCCAAATTCCAAGGTCTAGGTCTGACGTCGGTTGTCGTCGCTTCTTCCCTGACATCAGTGCGACAGGGGTATAAAAGAACCAGCCAACGCCATTTTCTTCAGTTTTTCTTGCCCCAGATGTCAGGTGCCCCCAGAAGGAAGGCAACACATAAATTTATGTAATAATGCAATGCAGTATAATCAAAAAACAGTAGTTGCAAGCAAATACACCATAAAAGAATACCCCAATCAGGTTGTATGAGGAGGTGTTCGCCATTAGGACTGTCCCAGAAGGGAAGGAGGGAGGGAAACCTGGACTGCAGCTGTATTAGCACTCGAACATCTACATTTATGGTAGGTACAAAACTGTACTATGTTCATCGTGCATACAGCTGCAGTCATAACAGATGGGTAGAATACCAAAGCTAAAATAGGGGTGGTAGGCACTAGGTGGAACTAGGAGGAGCCAGGATGCCCTGCAAAACTGCAGTGGCAAAACCTACTCTAGATTTGGAGTATAAAGGCAGGTGATAGTGTTTGGAGAAAGTATGCACAGAACTCCAAGTGGCAGCTTTCAAAATATCTTTGGTAGGAACCCCCCTGAGGAAAGCTGCAGAGGTAGCTGTGGCCCTTGTGGAGTGAGACCTGATGCCTACAGGTACAGTTTTACCATGAAGAGAGTAACAAAAGCGTATGCAGTGGGCTATCCATTTTGAGATTGTCTGTTTGGAAATAGGCTTCCCTTGAGCACCTGTGGCATAGGACACAAAGAGTTGCTCTGATTTTCTGAAAGGCTTTGTTCTGTCCAAACGTAGTTGCCTGTGAATGTCCAAGGAATGTAGTAGTCTCTCCCCTTTGTTTTGAGGATTGGGGTAAAAGGTAGGTAAGTGGATAGCCTGATTTAAGGCTACCCTGGATACTACCTTTGGCATAAAGGAAGGATTGGTTCGTAAGGAAACTCTGTTTTGATGGAAAATGATGAAACGCTGCACAGCCATGAGGGCTTGTAGTTCCGAAACCCTGCGAGCTGAGGTGATAGCCAGCAGAAAGGCTGTTTTCCAGGACAAATATTGTAGTTCTGTTGAGGCAGCTGGCTCAAAAGGAGGCAAAGTCAGTTTCTCTAGAATGAAATTGAGATCCCAAGCAGGCACTGGTTGTTTCCTTGGGGGTTTTATATTCTTAGTCTTAAGAGGGGGTGAGAGAATAAAGGAGGATCAGTGCTGTATTCTGCAGAAATGGCTGAGGCATGGATTTTGATGGAAGAGAATGAAAGTCCACTGCTTAGCATCTCAGCTAGGTACTGTAATATTTGAGGTAAATTCAGTATTCCAGGGTTCTGGCCCTTTTTCTCATTCCAAGCACAAAACCGTTTCCATTTGGTGGAGTAGGCTTTTCTAGTAGAAGGTCTTCTGGCCTCCAAAATGACATCCTGTACCTCCTTGGAGAGTAGGGTCTGTTGTGATTTTAAGGAATCTTCCATGTGGCTAGATTGACTGTTTTCAGCTGACTGTGAAGAGTTTTGAAGTTGTGCTGAGTCAGTAGAAGAGGCATTAGAGGCAGGATCCATGGCGGGGAATGCATCAGGCTCCTCAGGAGTGGGTACCAGTGTTGCCTTGGCCAGTCTGGAGCGATGAGAATCATCTTTGGTCTGTCTGCTCTGGTTTTTAATAGAACTTTGGGCAGCAGAGGAAGAGGTGGAAAGGCATAAACTGTCATTGTTGTCCAACTGAAAGAGAGTGCGTCCACTTTCCAGGACTGTGGATGAAAGGTCCTTGGAGCAGAATTTTGCCAATTGGCGATTTCTGTGGGAGGCAACGAGATCTATGTCTGGCCTTCCCCATGCTTGAATTATCTTTGAAAAAACTTGAGGATGCAACTTCCATTCGTGTGGATCTGTCATATTTCTGCTTAGGTTGTCTGCCAGCGTGTTTTCCTTGCCTGGCAGGAACTGTGCTTGAAGCTCGATTTGCAATTCTAGAGCCATGTTCCAAAGAGACATGGCTAGCCTGCATAGGGGGTATGAATGGGTTCCTCCCTGTTTGTTTATGTACCACATCACTGTGGTGTTGTCTGTCCTTATCAATAGCTGGCCTGGATGCAGCAGGTCTTTGAAAGCTATAATAGCATTTATTACTGCTAGCATTTCATTTTGATTGATGTGTAGGTGCTTTTCCTTTTGGGACCATCTGTCCTGAATGCACCGATCTGTCATGTGCGCCCCCCAGGTGTAATCCGAGGCGTCTGTTGTGATGATTTGACTTGCTTGAGGCTTGCAGAATGGGAGACCTGTGTTTCTTTGGCATGCTTGAGCCCACCACAGAAATTCCTTTTGAAGACATGGAATTAGTGGTATTATTGTTTCCAAGCTGTGGCTGTGCTGAGACCATAAGTTTTTCAGGTACCATTGAAGTTTCCTCATATGCAGCTTTGCACATGGGATTAGTAGGATGCAAGATGCCATGAATCCCAGAGCCTGCAGGATTTTCCTTGCAGTCAGCCTGGTGAAAGTTGCCAGTTTTCTGAAGTACTGAGTCAGTTACCCTTGTTTCTCTGGTGTGAGGTAGGCCATCTGGGTGTTTGTATCCAAGTTGGCACCCAGGAAAATTATTGTTTGAGAGGGTATTAGCCTTGATTTCTTTTTGTTGACTGTGTATCCCAGAGAATTCAACAACCTTATTACAAAAGCCAGATGTTATAGAAGTATGTGCTTGCTGTCCGCTTGGATCAGGCAGTCGTCCAAATATGGGTATATTTGTATCCTTTGCAGTCTGCAGTAGGCAATTACTGATGCCAGGCATTTCGTGAACACTCTGGGCGCAGTAGATAAGCCAAAGGGCAATGCAGAGAATTGATAATGTGTTGAACCTGCAAGAAATCTGAGGTATCTTCTGCAATCTTGTCTGATTGGGACATGCAGGTATGCCTCCTTGAGGTCCAATGTTACCAGCCAAGACTCCTTGCCCAGCATGGGAAGAAGTTGCTGTAATGTGAGCATCTTGAATTTTGGCACGAGTAAAAAAGTGTTTAGGATGGATAGGTCCAAAATAGGTCTCCAATCTTTGCCCTTCCTTGGTACCAGGAATAGTCTGGAATAAAAACCTTGACCCTGTTCTTGTGTAGGTACCTCTTGCATAGCTTTCAAGTCCATGAGATCTGAAATTTGTTTTTGTGCCTCTGCCCTTTGATTGTGTGGCAGGTTTGGCATGCTTCTCATTTTTGGAAGGGTGTGAATGTGGAATCTGTAGCCTCTGTCTATAATGTCCAGGATCCATTTGTCTTTTGTGACAATATGCCAATTTTTTGAAAATAATGCCAGTTTTCCGCCTAAAGGTGCTGCCATTTGAGCCTTGCTTGGCATGCAAAGGGGAAAGTCATTGGTTCTGCTTTCTGAATGGCTGTGAACTATCCTCACCACCTCTTTGGGTAGGGTGCTTGCCATTGTCTGCCTCTAAACGATCCTTGAGATTGCCCTCTACCCCTCGGGCGCCTGTATCTACCTCTTTGGGGTCTGTCCGTGGCTGGAAAGGCCCAATTTTTAGAAGGTCAATTTCTACTGAAACGTGGAGGTTGTACCTGTAGGAAATCTTTCACTGTTTGCAATGATTTTGCCTTTTCCTCCATTTTCTTTAATACCTCCTCAGCTTTAACACCAAACAATACATCTTTTTGCAGAGGTGCATCCAGTAATTTAGCTTTGACATGATCTGGTAAGGTTTGCTCTTTGAGCCAAGCATGTCTACGTATGACTGATCCTGTAACAGAAGGTCTACATGAGGCCTCTAAAGCATCAAAACCACATTGCAAGGTATGTTTACCTACTTGTTCTGCACTATGTATCAAATCCTGCAACTCCTTCAAATCTGGTTGTTCAGGTTGTGACATTTTGCTTCTCAACTGTGATAACAGAAACTGTTGGTACTTTAACATATGGAACTGGCAGTTTAATGCTCTCATGGATAAGGTGGCCGAGGTGTATACCTTTTTCCCCCACCTTTCTAAAGCTCTGGAATCCCTCTCTGAAGGTAATGGATTTTTAGCAGTGGAGGCCTTAATTCCCTTGGGGCCCTGTGAGATAGTTTCTGGGTCAGCCGCATGGCTTTTGTAGAGGAATTGGTGTGAGTCAGGAACCCGGTAATACCTGTCAGGCTTGACTGGGGCTGGAGGTAAAGAGTCTGGGTTGAGGCAGGACTCCGAATACACATCATCAAGGATATCTAAGACAGGAGGTATAGCCAGAGGCCTGTGCTGAGGGAGCAAGAGAAAATCCCTAAGCCTTTTCTTGGAGTCTGAGTACTCAGCCTTCCCAATGGAAGTGTTCCCTCAAGGTATGCAAGGTTTCTCCAAAAGAGTAATCCTCAGGGGGGGGGAGACAGAAGGAATGGACTCCTCTGCATCGGAATCCGAGGAGGGGGATTATTCCTCCACTCTGGAGCTTTTTTCCGGGGGGGGGGGGGGGTTGAGAACCCCTGATAAGTGTAATTAATTCCTCAGCCATTTTGAGCATCTGCTTTTTAGGCATGGGGCCTTGAGAAGGGCCCTGTGGGGTTTGATTTTTAGAATGCATGGCTGTCTTAGACTTAGTGAAAGCCTTGATGGAAAAAGAAGAGGAAGGCCTGAAGACACCTTGAGAGGAGGCAGACCTGTCTAAACTCTGAGTTTCACCGCCAAGAGTGGCTTCGGTATCTGTAGTCGGGTGTGGGCCGAAGAGCCTGCGACTGGTACAGAAGACACCGCCAATGAAGTGTCGTCGGTAGTCAGGGGCTGCGTAGGCGCCTCGCTGAGAACCGGACCACCTGTAGTCGGCTTTGGCGTGGTGTCGGTAGAGGCCGCAGACCTCGTGTGTCGGTCCTTATCTTTGCGTCTTTTAGTCAAAACTGGAGTCGAAGTATCCGACGACATTAAGTAGTTAAATTTTTTGCCAAAAAAGTGCTGGGCGAACTCCGCCCGACGCTTAATGGTGCGTTTGTTGAATGTAGCACAAAAACGACAGGCCGAGACGTCGTGGTCTGGGCCTAACCAAGGAAGGCAGAGGGAATGAATATCCTTATGCGGTATTTGCTTCCCACATGAAATACAATTATTAACTTTGTCTGACATCAGTCAGAGGCAAGAAAAGTTTCCCCAACGGGGTACTTAGCTTTCAAGAAGACTTCGGTTGCAGATATTCGTAATCTCAGGAGCTGGCCGACCGGCACTTGCGAACTGCTTCTGCTTCGGGCACCGCGCAGCAAGAAAGACTGAAGAAAATGGTGTCGGCTGGTTCTTTTATATGCATGTCGCACTGACGTCAGGGAAGAAGCGACAACCGACGCCGGACCTAGACTTTGGAATTCGGCCGACCGAGGACCCGCCTGACGGCAGGAAAACCCATCTGTTATGACTGCAGCTGTATGCACGATGAACATCTACGGATTACTCTGGAAAACAGCTTGGGTTTTCTGGCTATCCGTGGAAATGGAGGAACCAAGTGGTCAGTTTGAGAGATTTGAGATCCATGTGAGTCTTGCCAGATGGATGGGCGATTAGATCTAGAATCCAATACGGGTAAACCAGGTGAGGCCACAGAAAGTGGAATAAAATCTGTATGGTACAGAGGGGGGGGGCTACAAGTTTCACAGTCGCTGTACACTAAGCTGCTTCCTGCAAGAACTTGACAACCAGAGGAGTTGGTGGCTGCACAAACAGGAGGCAAGGTAGCCAAGCATGGAATACAGTCTCTCTCAGTGAATGTCCCTACTGATGGATAAGGGCAAAGAAAATGCTGCACTTGTTGTATGGGGCTGTAAACAAGTCACAAGGTTGGCCCCAGTGGCTGAATATCACTAATGCCACTGACTGAAGAACCACTCATGAGACATTAGTATATTCTGGCTCAGTTTTTCCACTAATATGGTGGACCTGCTTAGGATATGTGTTGCTATCAAAGTTTTGGGACGACATCATCCACACTCTCCGAACATAAAAAAAGTAATGTGATCTTACCTTGTATTTCTTTGTTGAGATACCAGACAACAGACTCATTGCTTGGATGGATATTACCACTGGAAAGACTGCCATAAAAAGCATACAACACTAGGAAAACTGCTCTCATCTACAAAACACTGATATTTTAGGTTGGCTCTCATTGGGTCTATGTACCCTAGACCATCCTTCCCTCGAAATCCCACCGCAGAAGGGAGATGCCTGTGGTTACCATGGTCATTGGCAGGGGAAAAAAGCAAGGGGGTGTCCTGCCAGCATAAAAATGGAAGTCAGTTACCATGAGATGTGATGGAGATGGACCTCCGTGATTCTTATCAGATGCTGTATTGGATGCACTTTTAGAGACAACTGGACAGAGTCCACTGAAGTACCTCGTATAGAAACCAAAAAAGGAGCAAAATGGCATCTGCCGTTGAACCCAATGAAGCAAAGAATCAGAGCAGCAGGTGACCTCTGAGGAAGAACCTGATGGGCTTGAAGACAGACAATCTTGAAACAGAAAGCCTGGCAATCTGAAACACGGGGTCCAGATGACTACCTACAAACTTCAGTGCTTGAACTGGCTCTAATTTACGCTTCTTGAAATTCACAGTTTTCCCCAAGGCATAGAAGAAGTGGAGCAAGAAGTCTCTTAGCTGAATTAACTATGCTATTGATTCATAGGTAGATACTAGGCTATTGGCCCTAGGGCCTAAATAAGCCTAGCCAAACAGTACTCTGGCTTTTGCCACCCAAGAAAATTATTTTCCAGTGCCCCTGTCAGGCAGAGCTACAGAAGTGATCCCTGGGGTGAATTTCCCATCTCCCATCGAATCATCAAGATTGTTCTTGAAGAGTGCTAATGAGGATCTTTGTTTGATATAGATAGGTAGTTTGATCCAGAGTATGGGAAGTGTCTGAGACAGGAATCTAGCATGTTCTGTTTATTGTGGTGACAAGGTCTAGGTCCCTAGAGCGTGTAGCTCGGAGGGCTTAGGGATTTCTTTACATGGAGCATGTCCAACAGCTCTGGGCTTGACATAGCTTTGTATGTTAGGCAGAGATCGTCTCTGAGTAGGCGATATATATATATATATATATATATATATATATATATATATATATATATATATATATATATATATATATATATAATATATATATATCTATATAAAAATGGGGCTGGAGAGAGGGTAACCAGGACTGCAACAGTGAATACACTCGAACATCTACATTTATGGTAAGTGTACACAACTGTACTATGTTCATCATGTTTCACTGTTGCAGTCATTACATTTGGGTAGATTCCCAAAGCTATGGTTGGGAGGATGGATTTATACAGCAATAGGACCAGCTATAAGGCCCTACACAAAACAGCAGTGGCAAAGCCAGCTCTGGATTTAGAGAAAATTGGTAAGTGATAATGCTTGGTGAAAGTATGAATTGAACTCCAGGTAGCAGCTTCTAGAATATCCCTGGCAGGAACACTTCTGAGAAAGGCTGTTGAAGTAGATGCAGCCCTGGTGGAATGAGATCTGATCCCCTGGGTTACAACAGAAATGAATACAATGGCTTACCCATTTAGAAATAGTTTGCTTTGAAACAGCCTTCCCCTCTGCGCCTGCAGCAAATGCTACCAGTTCAGATTTTCTTCGATATTTAGTCCTGTCCAAGTAGAATCTAAGTTGTCTGTGTACATCCAATGAATGCAGAATCTGCTCCCCCTTGTTCTGTGGATTGGGAAAGAAAGTTGGCAAATGAATGGACTGATTAAGAGCCACACTGGATACCATCTTGGGCATGCACCCTGTCCAAATGAAAGATGATGAAAGGCTCCACTGCCATAAGGGCCTGTAATTCAGATATCCTTCTAGCTGAAGTGATTGCTAAAAGGAAGGCTGTTTTCCAGGAAAGAAATTTTAAGTCTGCAGTAGCAGCTGGCTCGAAAGGAGGTAGAGTGAGTTTCTCCAATACATACTTAAGGTCCCAGGCAGGGGTTGGAGCTCTCCTGGGTGGTCTCAAGTTTTTGGCCCCTCTGAGATGCTGCTTTAGAACAGTATGAGAGAAGAGGGGGGGGTTCTGTGTTATAATGAGCTGAAATGGCTGAGGCATGGATTTTTATGGAAGAAAAAGACAGGCCCTTGTGAAGCATCTCAGTTTGTATTGCAAAATCTGAGGTAAATTGGGCACTGCTGTGCTCATCACTTGAGACTGATTCCAGGCACAGAATCTTTTCCATTTGTCAGCATAAGATTTTCTAGTACTAGGTCTTCTCGCCTCCAAAATGACATCCATCACAGGTTTGCTGAGGGATGCTAAGGGGGGATTTTAAGTGATTAGCCAAGCTGCAAGGCTCAATGTTTGGAGCCGAGGGTGCAGAATTTGGTTCTCCTGCTGAGATAGTAAGGAAAGCGTCTGAGGCAGGTGCCATGGTGAAATGTGTGACACACTGCTCAAGAGTGGCTACCAGTGTTGGCGAGGCCAGTCTGGAGCAATCAAAATCATTTTTGGTTTGTCCGGTTTGACTTTTAGTAGAACTTCGGAGAGTAGAGGCAGAGGGGGAAAGGCATAGGCTGATAGGTCTTTCCAGCTGAAGGACAGAGCCATCCACTTTCCAGGCTTTTTTGTGATGAGCCCTTGTGCAAAATTTGTCCAACTGGTAGTTTTGGGGTGAGGCAAAAAGATCTATGTCTGGTCTCCCCCATTTGCTTGTCAACATCTTGAAAATCCGTGGTTCCAGTTTCCATTTGTGTGGGTCCATGAGATTTCTGCTTAGCTCATCTACCAGAACCTTCAGCTTTCCTGGCAGGAATTGAGCTTGTAGTTGTACTTGGTAGCTCAAGGCCGTGTCCCACAATGCCATGGCTAATCTGTAGAGGGGGTAGGAATGTGTACTCCCCCCTGCTTGTTTATGTACCACATAACTGTGGTGTTGTCCATCTATCAGTAATTGTCCTGGATGAAGGAAGTCCTTGAAGGCTGTCAGTGCATTCTGTACAGCTAACTTTTATTTTTGATTGATATGAAGGTGCATTTGATTTGGGCTCCATTTGCCCTGAATGCACTTCCGTGCCAGATGAGCCCCCCATGCATAGTCTGATGAGCCTGTAGTTAGGGTTTGGATGGCAGGGGGTGGTGTGAATGGCAGTCCCTTGTAGGAACTCTAGGCGCAGGCAAGGTATGATAGGAATCATTGTTTCCAGGCTGTGACAATGTTGACTCCATAAACATTTTAAGTACCACTGAAGTTTCCTCATATGCAGTCTTGCATATGGAATTAGAAGAATGCAGGAGGCCATGAACCCCAAAGGCTTGCAGTACCTGCCTTGCAGATAGCAGGGTTATTGTGGCCACCTGTTTGAAGTACGTCACCAAATGAATTTGCTTGTCTGGCGTAAGGAAAGCCATATGGGCAGTTGTATTCAAGCTTGCACCCAGAAATGTAATTTTTTGAGAGGATACCAGTTGAGATTTCTTTTCGTTTACGGTGTACCCTAGACAAGTTAGAACTCCTTTTACAAACGCCAGATAGTTTAGAAGAATGGCCTTTTCTGCCTGAATTAGATAATCGTCCAGGTATGGATATATTTGAATATTTCTTTGCCTGCAAAATGCAATTACTGTAGCCAGGCACTTTGTGAATACCCTGGGCGCAGTAGACAAGCCAAAGGGCAGTGCAGAGAACTGGTAATGCATGCAGCCTGCTTTAAAGCATAGGTAAGCCTCTTTTAAATCTAGAGTTACCAACCAGGCATCCTTGCCTAGCATAGGAAGTATCTGGTGAAGAGTCAGCATCTTGAATTTTGGAATGTCCAGAAAGGTGTTTAGAGTAAAAAGGTCCAGAATTGGACACCATGATTTGTCTTTTCTGGGTACCAGGAAAAGTCTGGAATAGAAACCTTGTCCCTTTTCCTCTTCTGGTACTAGTTGAGTAGCCCCCATGTTTAGGAGGGAAAGTACTTGTTTCTGAGCCTCTGCCCACTGATTTGGGGGCAGGTCTGGCCACCCGTTTGGAGTTGGCAGGGTGTGGAAATGAAATCTGTATCCCTGGGACACTATTTAAAACCCATTTGTCCTTGGTTATAATTTGCCAGTTTCTTGAATGAAGAGCCAGTTTTCCCCCAAAAGGGGTGGCTAAGAGGCAAGTGCTTGGTAATTTTAAAGGGAAGTCATTTAGACCGTTTACCACAGGGTGGTGCCTTGTTGTTTCCAGATTTGGAAGTGGAAGCACCCCATTGCTTAGTTCTGAAAGTCCCTTGGGACTGAAACCTGGTGCTTTTGTAATGTCTGGGTTTGGCTGGAGTGGCTCTGGAAGGAGCTGGAAAGGACCAGTTCTTAGTAGGCCAGTGCCTACTAAATCTAGGAAGGTGCACTTGTAAGAGATCATTCACAGTTTGCATAGATTTAGCTTTATCTTCCATCTTTTTTAGAACTTCTTCAGCCTTATTGCCAAACAGGTGGTCCTGCTGTAAAGGAGCATCCAAACGTTTTTCTTTAACATGATCAGGCAGAGACTGCTCCTTAAGCCAAGCATGCCTTTTAAGCACAGACCCAGTAACAGCAGTCCTGCAAGAAGCCTCTAAAGAATCAAAACCACATTGCAAAGTATGTTTGCCACCTTGTTCAGCTGAATGCAATAAATCATGTAAATCTTTATTCTCCACACAGTCGGAAATCAACATCATTTTCTGTTTAAGCAGCCCCATGATATGCTGTTGATATTTTGGCATATGGAATTGACAGTTTAAAGCCCTGATTGCTAAGGTTGCAGAAGTATAAACCTTTTTACCCCATCCATCCAGTGCCCTGGAGTCTCTATCAGAAGGGGTAGGATTTTTAGCAGTAGAATCCTTAATGCCCTTGGGGCCCTGAGAAATGGTTTCAGGGTCCGCAACATGATTTTTGAAAAGGAATTTGTGGGACTTAGGAACCCTGTAGTAGCTGTCTGGTTTGCTAGGGGCTGGAGCCAAGGAATCAGGGGCCATACTGGATTCTGAAAACACATCAACAATGTCTAGTACAGGAGGTACAGCCAAAGGCCTATGCTGAGGAAGGAGGAGGAAATCCCTAAGCCTCTTTTTAGATTCAGAGAAATCCTGACCTTCCCAGTGGAAATGCTCCCTTAAGGTATGTAAAGTTTCCCCAAAAGAGAAATCCTCAGGCGGAGAAGCAGAGGGAATGGAATCCTCTGCATCAGAGTCCTAAGTAGGAATGGACAAATCCAGATCATTAGAAGAGTCAGAAGAAACAGAGTCCTATTCAGAAGATTCATAGTCAAGTTCAATCCTAGACCTCTTGGGGGAAGGGGGGGGGGGTTGACTACCACTGATTAGAGTAATTAAATCTTCAGCTATTTTGATCATTTGTTTTTTAGGCATAGGGGCCTGAACATGTGGTCTGGGCGTCATTTTATTTTAGACATAGATCGAGATTTAGGCCTTAGAACTGAAGTTGGAGTCGGTTTAATATGCAAGTCTGTAGGCCTGAATACACCCTCAGAAGCCGGTGCCTGCTCAGCGGCTCCGGACCCATCCAAGGTAGAGACATCCTTGAGTTCCATATGTGAAACATCTCGCGGCATACTGGACTCCGAATGGGTCTCAGTAGAGGCCTGCGAATCAGAAGTGGCAGGTATCAGGGGCTGTGAAAGGGCCTCACTGAGTACTGTCATTTTCTTTGCGTTTTTTCGGTATTCCGGTAGTCGGATGGGCTAACAGACGTCATTTCTGGATAATTAAATAGAGAACTGAAATATTTAGAAGCAAAAATGTATGGACGACAGATAGTGCGCTGATTAAATAAAGCACAAAACCGACAGCAAGGTATATCGTTGGTCAGGGCCTAGGCAAAGAATACAGTACAAATGAAAATCCTTATGAGGTATTTGCTTCCCACAAGTAATACAATTATTAACTTTTACTGACATCGGTAAGGAGCAAGAAAAAGTTTCCCCAACGGGGTACTTAGCTTTTAGTTGAAGACTTTGGTTCTGAAACTCGAAAATGAAAATTTCAGGAGTCTGCCGACCGGCACTTGCAAACTGCTTCTGCTTCGGGCACCGCGCGGAAAGAAAGACTGATGTAATGGCGTCAGCTGCATGTTTTATACCCCTGATGCCCTGACGTCATGAAAGAAGGGACAGCAACCGATGCAGGACCCAATACTTTGTTAATCAGGCCGACTGAGGGCAACCTGCCAGCAGATTACCCAAATGCAATGACTGCAACAGTGAAACACGAACATCTGACTGTGACTAGCTCCTAACCAGAAGTGCAGAAATCTCCTAGATTGTATGGCTTTATGTGGCAATAGTCATCCTGGATGCCTACCAAGCACATTAAGTCATTCTTCGTCAGAGATCAAATGGACTGCAGAGTTGTCATCTAGAACTTGATCTCTTTGATGAAAAGGATTAATCAGCTTGGGTCTAATATGGATCTGAGGGCCTCATTTTTCTTTGTCCTCAAAAGGCATCCTGAATACACCTCAAATCCTCCCTGGTCTGGCGGGACCACCTGGATGCTCTTTGAAAACAGCTTTTCTATTTATCTAACTGCTATTCTTCTTTGCTGAGGTGGGACATCTGTAAGGATCTTCTGTTGAAATTTCAGAAAAGTCCGAAACAGGATAGTGTAGCTTCTTGTGATGATTTACAACACCCAGCAACTTGTAGTGCTGGCCTCCTAGTCTTGAGGGTGGAGACCAAAGCAACTCCAGACTGCCTCCGGAGCGCAGCATCCAGGTAGACCTTAAGGAGCACTGAAGGGGTATGCTGGAGAAACGAAACCTGATTTTGCAGACTGCTCCTGCCCTTACAGTAGCATAAGTTGCCCCCTGACCTTGGGACACCATCACCTGCAGTGGCCTGGGTAAATTGTCAGGATTTCCTGAATAAGAAGTTATGTACTCACCATAACTTTCCATGTTTGTTGTCCATAACCTCGCCTTCATTCTTGCTGGGTGGGTTTGGAACAGAGCATCGGTTCTGACTCAGCCTAATACTAAAGCTCGAGAGCTTCCACTGGCTCAAGGCTATACACTATCCCATCATGCTTAGGGAAGATAACCCAGAACTTGTTTGCAAGAACACATCTGAATTTTATATACCAAAAAAAAAAAACAAAAAAAAAAAAAACAAAGGTAATAGGTATAGCATATGCCTCAAGAGGCAGAAGGGAATCAGAGAACACACTTCGCAACCAATCACAATTTCCTCTCGATCCTCCAGGAGTGAAGGTTGGGGGTAGGAGGGTGGGAACGCAAGAATGAAGCTGAGATTATGGCAACAAACATGGAACGTTATGGTGAGAAGAAAACTTCTTTATGTTATGTTGCCCCATCTCGCCTTCATTCATGCTGGTTGGAACAGCATCCCTAGCACGGTCTTTCTTGGGTGGCGCAAGGAAATAAACTCTTCAGTAAAGTGGAACCAAAGGAAGCCCTGTTCCAGGAGGCCACGTCTACTTTGTAATGAGTGATAAAGGTATGGGGTTTGACCCACGTGGCTGCAGCACAGATTGAATACATAAGTAATCTGGTCTGAAAGGCGGTTGAAGTTGACACGGCTCTTGTTGAGTGGCCTCTAATCTTTCCTGGCAGTTGTCTATGTTGGAAATTATTTGTGTGGATAATGGTGTCAGTGAGTCATTTTGACAATGTAATTTTTGATATTGGAGCACCTTTCCTGTTATCCAAGAAGGAGATGAATAACTGGTCGGACTTTCTAATCTCCTTTGTTCTATGCAAATAGAAGCATAACTGTCTGTGTACATTCAAATGGTGTAGGGAATACTCTGCCTTGTTGAGATAGTTTGGAAAGAAAACAGGCGGGTCAATGGATTGATTTAAACTGGTTTCAGAACAAACTTTAGGAAGAAATTAAGGATTTGTTCTAAGAGAGAGACTGCCTTTGTGAAAAACTAAGTACGGAGGGCATATGGACAGAGCTTGTAGTTCCAAAACTCTCCTAGCTGAAGTAACGGCTACCAGAAAGGCTGTTTTCCAGGTTAGAAATTTCAGTTGGCAAGAGGAAGCTGGTTCATATAGTGGGAGAATCAGCGTAGTCAGTACCAAATTAAGGTCCCAAGGAGGTGGTGGTTCTCTTATTGGAGGCCTTAGTAAAACTGCACCTCTCAGGAAGGCTTTGCACAATCTGTGAGACATTATTTTTGATCTCATGTCTCCTATGTGGTAGTTAGATATGGTGGCTAATTGCACTCGTATGATAGCTGCTGCAGCACCTTCATTAAAAATTTCTAAGAACTCTAAAATTGTACTGACAGGGGCTGTGAAGGGATCTATGTGATTCTTGGAAGCCCAACAAGAAAATATTTTCCATTTGTTAGCATAAAGCTTTCTAGTTCTTGACTTAGGGGCTGAAACAAGAATATGTCTCACTGCAGGGAATATTGTCTGGAAGACTGGCTAAGATTGGAAATGGTGCAACCAAGCTGTCAGTTTGTGGGTCTGGAGAGAGGGATGGAGCATCCCTGACTGATGAGACAGATCTGGTACTGGGTCCAGAATCCACGGCTCTTCTTGGAGATGGGGCCACAGGAATGAAAACCAGATCTGACAAGGCCAGTATGGAGCAATGAGTATTAACCTGCAACTCAATGCTTCAGCTTTTTGTAAAACTCTGGGGATTAAAGGGAACAGGGGAAAGGCATAAAGGAGTCCTGGGGGCCAATCGTGAAATACTGCATCCCTTGGTGACTCCCCTGGCAGGGGAACTAGGGCAAGGAGCTGCTGCATTTGGTGTTTATGGACGTGACAAACAGGTCGCAGCAAGGCTGGCCCCACTTGCGAAAAATCTGGTTTGCAATCTCCTGTTTTAGGGACCACTTGTGAGGCATTAGAATTGCTCTGCTCAATTTGTCCGCCATCACACTGGATTTCCCCGTAATATGAGCTGCAGTCAGAAAGCGTTGACAGGAGACTGCCCAGTGCCATACTCTCAGCCTCTCGACACAGGGGGCAGGATCTGGTTCAGCCTTGTTTGTTGATATACCACACCTCTGACATGTTGTCTGTCTGAAATGCAATCGTGCCTACTAGAAGAGAGTTCTGGAATGCCAGCAATGACAGAAGCCCCGCTCTCATCTCCAAGACATTGATGTGCAAGTGGTATTCATGTTCCTGCCAAGTTCCTTGGACAGTCTTTCCCAAATAATGCCCCCCCCCCCAATCTGGGAAGCATCTGTGGTCACTGTGGCTACTGGCTGGGGGAGAATGAATGGCCTGTCTAGATTTATCTGGTAGAATGAAGCCACCAATGTAAGTCTTTCTTGCAGGAGTCTGTAATGAAGATCTTGTGGGACATGGGTAACTCCTGCATGGACCACTGAGCAAAGAGGAGCCACTGAACGACCCTCACATGAAGATGTGCCAGAGGTACTAATGTCATAGCAGCTGCCTCGTGCCAAAGACCTTTAGAACCAACCTTGCCTGTACTGTCTTTTATGAGAGCAAGATGGACACTTGATGCTACAGTGTCTGTACCCTGTCATGAGGCACTTTTGCTACCATGTCTACTGTGTTTAAGTCTGCTCCTATAAACTAAATATGCTGTGATGGCAACGAGGCAGATTTTTCGAAATTTATGGTAATGCCCAGTTCTGAACAAAGGTGAACTGTGGTGTCTCTAGACTTGGTTAGTAGATGCTCAGTGGTGGCAGTCAGGAGCCAGTCATCGAAGTATGGAAACACCCGGAATCCTAGACACCAAGTGAGCCGTGACTACTGCCATGCATTTGGTAAATACCCTGGGAGGTGTAGCGAGTCCAAAGGGCAGAGCACGGAATTGGTAATGACTGGCTCCCAAATGGAAGCATAGATGTCTCCCGGATCGCCTGTCCATTTTTATATGGTAGTATGCATCCTATAGATTGATTAAGCACATTCAATTGTCTTTTTCCCAGAAAGGGGACTATAGACTGCAGTGTCACCATCCGGAACTTGGATTTTTTTATGGACTTGTTCAGCCTGCTGAGATCCGAACAGGGTCTCCAGTCCCCTGTTTTTTTTTTTTTTTTTAACTAAAAGAACCTTGAATAAGTTCTGGATCTGGTTTGGTCTGCGGGGACTTCCCGGATGACACTCTTTCTTAGCAACTGCTGTATCTCTAGAGATACTTGATCCCTTTGACCGGGTGGAATGTCTGGGACTGATCCTGTGTTTGGTGGTGGGGTGGAGAAAGGTATGCTGCATCCTCTGGATATTAATGAATGTACCCATTTGTCTTAAGTGCTATTTAGCCAGGCCTTTGGGTACAGTTAAAGTCAGCCCCTGACTGCCTCCAGAGGTGGACAGGCGGGACTCCTATCAGGAGAGCACTGGGTCTGCCAGAGAACACATCTCTTTCACCCTGGTTTTGCAGACCCCCTTAGCCACGAGGTTGGTGTCTTCCATTGTTATTTCCCCCTCTTCCTCTGGGAGAAGATTCACCACATACATCTGGTGAAACTCTGAGATTTGTAGAACCACATTTTTCCACCCTTCTGGCCTTTGAGATATGGCCTGGTAGGGAGGGAAAAAGGTGCTCCAACGGCAGACAGAGTTTTGCCTTCTTGTTCGCACCTGGTCAGAGTCTCTAACCTTTGGCCTGAACAAGGACGAGCTGTAAAAAGGGGAATTAGTGAAGGAAGACTTGAAGGGCTCAGCGAACTCACAAAGGCGCATCCAGGAATGCCTCCTCAGAGCAATTCCTATACCAGCTGCCCTACTTGCACAATCGGCTGCATAAGAAATGAGCCGCATAGAGGAGTTGACTACTGAATTTAAGGTAGCAACCTGAGTGGTCATCTTGTCTGGAACCCCTCCAGCTGTGGAACCTTGGAGGGTATCTTCTAGCTCCTTTAGGCGATCCCTCTGAAGTCTGGTAAAATGGGTTAAATAGTTCAGCAATCTGAGTGTAAAGGCCGGTGACAGAAACATCCACTTCCCTCACCTGTCCATCGAGACTCCTTATTCGGCGGATGGACAGGTGAAAGTCTCAGCTAACTCCTTTATGGTGGCCGCCGCCACCACCATAGAATCTACTGGGACACTGTTGGTGAAGTCATTGTCTGATGGAGCGGTTATAAATTTGTTGGGCCTCCTCGGAACAGGTTCCATGGATTCTGGAGTGCCCCACAGCTTTCGACTAATAACGTTGAGAAGCTGGTCGAAAGGCGGAGACACCCAACAGGTGGAGTTTAGAGAACAAAATGCCTCCAGATATACGGACTCATCTTCAGTAGGGGTGAGGCTCTTCCAGCCACTTCTTTGCTTCAGGATCTCTAGGATGTCTGAAAAGGAGACATCCTCAGAGGGTGACCGTGGGGACACTTGTGAATCATCCAGGCCCGTATTTGAAGTGACTGACTCCTCAGGGAAATCTAGATGTTTCCTCTTACATGTTTTCTTCCAAGGGACCTTCCCCAGAGGGATACTCTGGGGAGGTTTTGGAAGAGAGGGACTCACCCAATGGGGAATCCTGGGGCATTGGTTCGCTATGCCTGGGGGAGGGGAGATGATGGTAGAGAGGCAGACACAAGCCCTTTTGGGGGAAGAGTGCTAAGATACATGAGTGGAGCCGTCCAGGATGACGGCACACTCCACCTCAAAGGCACCATGACCCGGGCCCGAAGAAGCATCTGGCACCAAAGAGCCAGGAATTCCTCTCACACCAAGGAGGTGGACTCTGAGGCAGATGTAGGTGCCGAGCTCACCTGCGCCGATGCCCAGAGAGGTATATTTGGATCCGACAGGGGTCTGATCAGACTCTCCTCTCCGGACCAGACAGAGGAGCGTTGGCTCCCAGAAACTTCGACTGAAGATGGTAACGAAGAGGTTGGAGCAGAAAAGGGGACCGAAAAAGTACAGTTGTGTACCTACCATAAATGTAGACGTTGAGTGTATTCACTGCTGCAGTCATTACACTTAGGTTATCCTGCTGGTAGGCTACCCACAGTCTACCTGAATTCCAAAGTCTTGGTCCGGCATCAGTTGCGGCTGCCTCTTCCCTGACGTCAGTGTGCCAGGGGTATAAAAGATGCAGCAGACGCCATTTTCTTCAGTTTTTCTTGCCCCAGATGTCAGGTGCCCCCAAAAGGGTAGGATAAAAAACATTGCTAATAAAAGCATGCACTAAAATAAACAATACCTTCATCTACAAGCAAATACACCACATAGGTTGTATAGGATAGAGAAGTACAGTTAAGTCCCAGCAAAGAAAGGGGGGTGGTGGGTGGGTAACCTGGACTGCAACAGTGAACACACTTGAACATCTACATTTATGGTAGGTACACAACTGTACTAGGTTCGTGTTTCATTGGTGCAGTCATTACACTTGGGTTGAATCCCAAAACTGAGGTTGGGCGGCTGGGTCTAAATAGAATTAGGAGTGGCTATTAGGCCCTGCAATACTGCAGTGGTAAAGCCTGCTTTGGATTTAGAGTAAAGAGGCAAGTGGTAGTGCTTAGTAAAAGTGTGCACTGAAGTCCAAGTTGCAGCCTCCAAAATATCCCTGGTTGGTACTCCTCTGAGGAAGGCTGCGGAGGTGGCTGCTGCCCTGGTAGAATGTGGTCTAATGCCCTTAGGCACTGATTTACCATGTTGTGAATAGCAGAAACAAATGCAGTGTCCTATCCATTTTGAAACAGTCTGCTTTGAGATAGCCTTTCCTTGTGATCCTGCAGTATATGTCACTAAAAGTTATTCAGTCTTTTTGAAAGCTTTAGTTTTGTCCAAGTAGAAGTGTAGCTGTCTGTGTATGTCCAAAGAATGCAGAAGTATCTCCCCTTTATTCTGCGGGTTTGGGTAAAAAGTAGGCAAATGAATGGTTTGGTTAAGAGCCACACTGGACACTACCTTAGGCATAAATGTTGGGTTTGTCCTTAGAGAAACCCTGTCCGGATGGAAGATCATAAAAGGTTCCACAGCCATTAATGCCTGTAACTCTGAGACTCTTCTTGCTGAAGTTATTGCTAGGAGCGGAGCCGTTTTCCATAAGAATTTTATCACAGCTGTATTGGCTGGCTCAAAAGGAGGCAGTGTGAGTTTTTCCAAAACAAAATTGAGGTCCCATGCAGGTATTGGTGCTCTCCTTGGAGGTCTTATGTTTTTGGCCCCCCTGAGGTACTGTCTAAGCATTGGATATGAAAAAATAGGCGGGTCTGTATTGTAATGAGCTGAAATGGCAGAGGCAAGGATCTTAATTGATGAGAAGGATAGCCCTTTGTCCAGCATCTCAGTTAGATATTGTAAAATCTGAGGAATATTTGGAACAAGCGTGTCAATTCCTTGTGCCTGGTTCCAAGCACAGAATCTCTTCCATTTTTCTGCATAAGATTTTCTGGTGCTGGGCCTCCTGGCCTCCAAAATGACATCCATAACCGCTTTAGAGAGAGGTGTATTCTGAATGGTTACAGTATCCGCCATGCAGCTAGATTTAGAGTTCTGAGTTGGCTGTGCAGGATCGGATTGTTTTGTTTGGTCAGTAAATGAAGAATTTGAGGCAATTTCCAGGCTGGGCCTTGGGACAAGCTCCTTAGGATTGGGTACCAGTGTTGGCGTGGCCAATCCGGGGCAATCAGAATCATTTGTGGCTTCTCTTGTCTGACCTTTAGGAGTACCTTGGGGAGGAGAGGCAGTGGAGGAAAGGCATATACTGTAAGGTTGTTCCAGCTGAATGACAGAGCATCCACATTCCATGCTTATCTGTGATAAGTCCTTGTGCAGAATCTCTGAAGTTGGCAGTTGTGAGGGGAGACAAAAAGATCTATGTCTGGGCATCCCCATTTTGTTGTTATGCTGAAGATTTGTGGGTCTAGTTTCCACTCGTGAGGGTCCATGAGGTTTCTGCTTAGTTTGTCTGCCAGAGCATTTGTTTTTCCTGGCAGGAATTGTGCTTGCATGTGTCCTTGGTAGGTCAATGCTGTGTTCCACAAAATCATGGCTTGTCTGCAGAGGGGGCAGGAATGTGTGCCCCCCTGCGTGTTTATGTACCACATGACTGTGGTGTTGTCCGTCTTTATCAGCAGCTGTCCTGGATGAAGTAGGTCCCTGAAGGCTGTTAGGGCATTTTGTACAGCTAGCATCTCTCTGATTGATGTGTAGATGCCTTTGGCTTGGGGGCCATGTGCCCTGAATACATTTTCCTGCCATGTGGGCCCCCCAAGCATAATCTGATGCATCTGCTTTTAGTGTTTGCCTGGCTGTGGGTAAAGTGAATGGCTGTCCCTTGTTGTGGTGACAGGCCTGTGCCCATCATCAAAACGCCTGTTGCAGACAGGGAATGAGTGAAATTAATGATTCCAGGCTGTGGCAATGTTGAGTCCAAACACTTTTTAGGTACCATTGTAGTTTCCTCGTATGCAGTCTTGCATATGGAATTAGCAGAATGCAGGAGGCCACGTAGCCCACAGCCTGCAGAATTTTTCTTGCAGATAACTGGGTCTTTGTTGCCATGTTTTCGAAGTAAGAAGTCAGTTGCCTTTGTCTGGCATGAGATAAGCCATCTGGACAGTTGTATTTAAGCTTGCACCCAGGAATATTATCTCTTGAGAGGGTACTAGTTTTGATTTATTTTCGTTTACTGTGTACCCTACGCAAATTAGTAATCTTTTTACAAATGCCAGATGCTTTAGTAGAATGTCTTTGGCCTCTGCTTGAATAAGGCAGTCCAAGTAGGGATATATTTGAATTCCTCTTTGTCTGCAAACTGCAATTACTGGTGCCAGGCATTTGGTGAAGACCCTGGGAGCAGTAGATAAGCCAAAGGGCAGTGCAAAGAATTGGTAGTGCATTGAGCCAGCTATGAATCTGAGGTATCTTCTGCAATATTGTCTGATTGGGACATGCAGGTATGCCTCTTTGAGGTCCAAAATTACAAGCCAAGCCTTTTTGCCCAGCATGGGCAAAAGCTGCTGCAGTCTCAACATTTTGAATTTCGGAACGTCCAGAAAAGTATTTAGAATAGACAGGTCCAGAATCGGTCTCCATGCTTTGTCCTTTCTTGGTACTAAGAAAAGTCTTGAGTAAAATCTTTGTCCCTGGCTCTTGTCGTGGCACTGGCTGACTAGCCCTCATGTCCATGAGAGATGAAACTTGGTTTTGTGCCTCTGCCCATTGATTGTGTGGCAGGTCTGGCATACCTTTTGCCTTTGGAAGGGTGTGAAAGTGGATCCTGTAGCCCTGAGAGACTATATTTAAGATCCATTTGTCCTGGTTAATCATGTGCCAATTTTGTGAAAAAAGTGCTAGCTTCCCCCCCAAGGGTGCTGCCAAAAAGCGGTAGTGGTGCTGCAATAGCATTGTCGCCTCACAGCAAGACCTTGTCCCGTTCGATTCTCAGCTAGAGCGTCTTCTGTGTGGAGGCATGCGTGAATGAGCGTACCTTTGTTGAAGGTTGTGCGTCAGGGCTGGTAACTCGGCATGTAAAAATCCACTACCAAACATTAGCGGACTGGAGTTCCACTGTGGAGACCCCGAAGCTGAAAGACACAGCAACAACACTGGCAGGGGGAATTCATTGGGACTGTTTCCTATATGGCTGTGTTTTGTCTTCTCCGCTTTTGGAGGTAGAAGCACCCCACTGTTTGGGCCTGTATGAGCCCTGGGGCTGTTGTCTGCCTCTAGGGCATCTGTATCTGCCTCTTTGTGGCCTGAGACGGGAAAGGACCAATTTTTAGAAGGCCAGTTCCTGCTAAATCTGGGTGGCTGCACCTGTAAGAAATCCTTCACTGTCTGCATAGATTTAGCTTTATCCTCCATTTTCTTTAACACCTCTTCTGCCTTAACATCAAAGTATCATGCTGTAAGGGAGCATCCAATAATTTTGCTTTAACATGATCAGGCAGAGTCTGTTCCTTTAACCATGCATGCCTTCGAATGACAGAGCCTGTTACAGCGGCCCCGCAAGAGGCCTCCAGTGAATCATAACCACATTGCAAAGTATGTTTTCCCACTTGTTCAGCTGCATGCAATAAATCCTGCAATTCCTTGTTCTCAACACATTCAGAATTTGTCAACATTTTCTGTTTTAACAGACACATTAAATATTGCTGATATTTAAGCATCCAAAAGAAAATCCAACACCAGCCAGAGAGTCCTCAGTAAATATAAAACGATAAATAGTAACAGAAAACTTCGGACTCACCACGAAATAAATAAAAAAAGTATATTTTATTAAACAAACGGTAAGCGCTTTCGCATATTCAGAGATACGCTTCCTCAGACCATGGTCTGAGGCGTCTCTGAATACGCCAAGCTTTACCGTTTGTTTAATAAAATATACTTTTTTATTTATTTCGTGGTGAGTCCGAAGTTTTCTGTTACTACTGATATTTAAGCATATGAAATTGACAATTTAAAGCCCTTACAGCCAAGGTAGCATAAGTGTAAACTTTTTTCCCCCATCTGTCCATTGCCCTAGAATCTCTGAGGGGACATAGTTTTTTGCAGTACCCGCCTTGACCCCTTTGCGACCCTGTGAAATAGTTTCTGGGTCAGCTGCAGGGTTTTTATATAGAAATTTATGAGAATCTGGCACCCTGTAGTATCTGTCTAGTTTAACAGGTGCAGGAGGTAGAGAGTCGGGAGACCGGCCGGATTCTGAAAACACATCATCTACAATGTCTAGAACAGGAGGAATAGCAAGAGGTCTGTGCTGAGGTAGTAAAAGAAAGTCTCTGAGCCTTTTCTTAGAATCAGAATAACCTTGGCTCTCCCAGTGGAAATGCTCCCTCATGGTATGCAAAGTTTCCCCACATGAATAATCCTCAGGAGGAGAAGCTGATTCTTCAGCATCAGAATCCTCATAGGGAGGAACAGAGTATCCCTGTTCTGAAGAGGAGTCAGAGGAAATGGAAACCTCATCAGAGGAATCATATTCAGTGTCTTGCCTAGGCCTCTTATCAGGAGGGGGATGGGAACCCCTGATCAAAGTAATTAGGTCTTCGCCCATTCTGAGCATCTGTTTCATAGGCATGATGTCTGTCCTGGAGAGTGCTGTACTTGTTTCTTTCTCTTTAAAACTGTTTCAGTCTTTGTCTTTGATGCTGAAGTTGGCTTGATATAAAGCTGTGTAAGTCTGAAAACACCCTCAGAAGTCGATGACTGCTCAGCAGCTCCGGACCCATCTGAGGGATTATTTTCCGAAGGCCCAGTACCTTGAGTATCCAGAGACCTAGCTGTCTCCACGTGGGAGTCTGAGGCGGCCTGTGGCTCTGAGGTAGACTGGCCTAGAAGAGGCTTCATCGTTGGTTTTGGACCTCGGATGCCTGTCCTTTTATTTTTCCTTGCGCTTTTTATGAACTCCGGTCGTCGGCTGTTCCGACGGCATTATGTAGTTAAACCTTCGGCCAAAGTAATGAAAAGCAAAATCGTACCGACGCTTAATAGTGCGTTGGTTAAATCTAGCACAAAACCGACAACTAGCAACATCATGGTCAGGGCCCAGGCAAGGAATACAGTAAGAGTGAAAATCTTTATGAGGTATTTGCTTCCCACAAGAAATACATTTGGGGAAACTTTTTTCTTGCTCCAGACTGATGTCAGAAAGTTTCCCCAATGGGGTACTTAGCTTTATAGAAGACTTCGGATCTGAAATTCAATTTCGAAAATCTCAGGAGTCGGCCGACTGGCACTTGCGAACTGCTTTTGCTTCGGGCACCATGCGGCAAGAAAGACTGAAGAAAATGGCGTCGGCTGCATCTTTTATACCCCTGGCGCACTGACGTCAGGGAAGAGGTGACAGCAACTGACGCCGGACCAAGACTTTGGAATTCAGGCCGACTGCGGGTAGCCTGCCAGCAGGATAACCCAAGTGTAGAGACTGCAACAGTGAAACACTATGAACATCCCTGGGGTGAGTCTTGGACCCGATGGTTCCACCACAAACACATCCAAGCACTCTGGCTCCGAAACCACTTGGGTCAGAGGAGGAACAGAAGACAGGGCAGAAGCAGAAGTTGGTTCCAATTCCTTTTGGGCTGGACTCAAAAGGATCTTGGCTAGAACCGGAGTCCGAGGCAGCCTCATGGCCACCTGCTCATAGTCATCCAACAAGACTCCTGGATGATTGACAGGACGGGACGGAGGGTTTTATACCGTCAGCCACAGATTGCAAGATAGGTGACTGAGGAGATGAGCTCCAAGATTGGAGACCAGCTCCGTATACAACTCCTAATCGGTTTTGATAAGACTGGCGGAACCAAAAGAGCAGTCTTTTTGCGCACGAAAGCCTTCGGGTCCAAAGTCAAATCCTTCGACAGCTTCTTAGCCAGCTCAGAAGCAGGAGACGAAGAAGCCCTTTTGGTAGACTTGTCCGATTTTGGTGACTGGGATGATTCTGAAGAAGTCTGTTTCCCTTCTAGAGCCTCAGCAAAAATCCCTTAATCATCAATTTGTTTCTATGTTACTGCAGCACCTTGGAACTAAAACCATGACAGACAGAACAAGGGTCGACGCACCGTACCTAAACAGTAGACACAAAGTACAGTTGCGTACACTTACCATAAAAGTAGATGCTCGAGTGTATTCACTGTTGCAGTCATCACACTAGGGTTATCTTGCCAGGGGTAGCCCTTAGTCGGCCCGAATACCAGAGACTCAGTATTTCTGCGTCGGTTGCTATCGCTTCAGGACTGACATCAGGTCATCATGGGTATAAAAAAAGGCAGCCAATGCAATTACATCAGTTTTTCTTGCCCCAAATGTCAGGTGCCCCCAAATAGGGAGCTAAGTTATGGTTGAAAAATCACCACCAGTAAAAAGTAAATACCAATAGCCCTGTAAGGAGTGAGTAAGAGAAATAGAGGAGAGAGAGAGAGAGACAGATAAGGGGGCTGGAGGGTGGGAAACCAGGACTGCAACACTGAATACACTCAAACATCTACATTTATGGTAAGTGTACACAACTACTATGTTCTTCATGTTTCACTGTTGCAGTCATCACACTTGGGTTGATTCCCAAAGCTGAAGAATGGGTGGAGGCAGTCAAGAAGAGTGTGGGCTGGCTAGTATGCCCTGCAGGACTGCTGTTGCAAAGCCCGCCCTGTATTTGGAAAAGATAGGCAGGTGGTAATGCTTGGTGAAGGTGTGAACAGAACTCCAAGTAGCAGCTTTCAGAATGTCCCTGTTAGGGACTCCTCTGAGAAAGGCTGTAGAGGTTGAAGTTGCCCTAGTGGAATGCGTTGTGACCCCCTGAGGGGGCGGTTTTCCCATGGTGTTTGTAACAGAAATGGATACAGTGTGCTATCCACTTGGAGATGGTTTGTTTTGATATGGAATTGCCCTCTGCCCCTGGTGCAAAGCTGACTAGAAACTGCTCAGATTTCCTGAAGGCCTTAGTCCCATCAAGGTAGAACCTGAGCTGTCTGTGCACATCTAAACAGTGCAGGATCCTTTCCCCTTTATTTTGAAGATTAGGGAAAAAGGGCAAATGGATAGATTGGTTGAGAGCCAGACTGGGCACCACTTTAGGCATAAAAGTAGTGTTAATACTGAGGGAGACCCTGTCAGCATGAGAAATAATGAAGGGTTCCACAGCCATAAGTGCTTGTAGCTCAGACACTCTTCTAGCTGAAGTGATAGCCAGAAGCAAGGCTGTTTTTCAAGAGAGGAATTTTAACTCTGCTGACGCTGCAGGCTCAAGGGGGGGGGGGTAGCGTGAGCTTTTCCAACACAAAATTAAGGTTCTAAGCAGGGGTGGGGGCTCTTCCTGGTGGCCTTAAGTTGTTAGCCCCTCTCAGGGATTGTTTGATGAGAGGGGAAGAGAGGTGGCTTAGTGCTGTAATTAGCAGAGATGGCAGAGGCATGGATCTTAATGGAAGAGAAGGATGGGCCTCTGTGGAGTAGTTCTGCTAGGTAACCCAGGGTGAGAGGTAAGGAGGGCTGTGCTGTATCCGCACCTTTAGAGTCAATCCAGGAACAATACCTTTTCCACTTACCAGCATAGGATTTCCTTGTACTGGGTCTTCTGGCTTCACAAATGACATCCAATACCTGCTTGCTTAGGCTGGCCACTGGAGGAGAATTCAAGGAATAAGCCAGGCTGCAAGGTTCAGGGTTTGCAATTGCGGATGCAAGATCTGTCCCCACCTGCTGAGTGAGGACGGTTGGGATCTACGGTAGGTGCCATGGTGGCACCGGTGACAGACTGCGCAGTAGTGGGTACCAGTGTTGGCGTGACCAGTCTGGGGCAATCAGGATTGCCCTTGGTCTTTCCTGCCTTATCTTGAGTAGTACTCTTGCAAGAAGAGGCAGAGGGGGAAATGCATAGATTGAGAGGTTTGCCAACTGGAAGGATAGGGCTTCCACTTGCCAGGCCTTGCTGTGGGGTACCCTGGTGCAGAATTTGCTGAGCTGGTGATTGTAGGGGGAGGCAAATAGGTCCAACCTTCGGGGTACCCCATTTCTGGGTTAGAAGGCTTTAGGTATTGTGGTCTAATTGCCACTCGTGTGGGTCTAGTAGATTTCTGCTTTAGTTGTCTGTCAGAGAGTTTTGCTTGCCTGGCAAGAATTGAGCTTGCAGGTGAATATGCATTGCTGAGGCAGTGTTCCACAGGGTCATGACTAGCCTGCAGAGTGGGTAAGAGTGGGCTCCCCCCTGCTTGTTGATGTAACACATCACTGTGGTGTTGTCGTTTTTATTAGGAGGAGCCTTGGTGAGAGTAGGGATCTGAAAGCTGTCAGAGCGTGCTGAACAGCTAGCAGCTCTTTTTGGTTGATGTGCAGATGAATTTGGTTTGGGCTCCAGTGACCCTGAATGCACCTGCTGTCCAGATGGGCACCCCAGGCATAGTCTGATGAGTCTGTGGTTAGGGTCTGGGTGGCGTGTGGTTGTCTAAAGGAAAGTCCTTTGTTGTGGTTGCATGCTGCTGCCCACCAAAGAAACTCTGTCCTGAGACAAGGTATTATAGGTATGAAAGTTTCCATGTCCTGAGAATGTTGGCACCAAAGACTTAAGTACCACTGAAGTTACCTCATATGCAGTCTGGCATATGGAATTAGTAGAATGCAGGAGGCCATGAACCCTAGAGCCTGCAGGATTTTCCTTGTGGATAGTTGGGTTCTGGTGGCCATTTGAGAGAAGTAGCCTGGCAGATAGGCTTGTTTTTCTGGAGTAATGCCATCTGGGATGCTGTGTCCAAGCTTGCTCCCAGGAATACAATTTTTTTTTTACTGGGGACTAGTTTTGATTTCTTTTCGTTGATAGTGTACCCCAGGGAGGTTAGAAGGTCCTTTACAAATGTCAGGTGCTGCAAAGAACAGTTGTGTACACTTACCATAAATGTAGATGTTCGAGAGTATTCACTGTTGCAGTCATTACATTTGGGATAATCTGCTGGCAGGTTGCCCTCAGTCGGCCTGAACTCCAAAGTCTTGGGTCCTGCGTCGGTTGCTGTTTTCTCTTCCATGACGTCAGGGGGTATTAAAACATGCAGCCGATGCCATTTTCTTTAGTTTTTCTTGCCCCCAATGTCAGGTGCCCCCAAAAAGGTAGCAATATTCTAAATATATATATATATATATATATATATATATATATATATATACACATATACATACACACACACAAACACATGCATCAATATAAACTTTACCTTCATCCACAAGCAAATGCACCATATAGGATGTAGAAGATAGAGAAGGAAAGATAAACTGCAGAATGATGGGGATGGCGGGAGGGTAACCTGGACTGCAACAGTGAATACACTCCAACATCTACATTTATGGTAAGTGTACACAACTGTACTATGTTCTTCATGTTTCACTGTTGCAGTCATTACATTTGGGTAGAATCCCAAATCTATGGTTGGGAGGCTGGAGCTAAACAGCATTAGGTGCGGCTATGAGGCCCTGCAGCACTGCAGTGGCAAAGCCTGCCCTTGACTTAGAGTAGAGAGGCAAATGATAATGCTCTGTAAAGGTGTGAACAGAACTCCAAGTAGCAGCCTCTAGAATGTCTTTGGTTGGTACTCCTCTGAGAAAGGCTGCAGAAGTAGCTGCAGCTCTGGTGGAATGAGACCTAATGCCCTTGGGCACAGGTTTACCATGGTGAGTAGCAGAAACAGATGCAGTGGCTTATCCACTTTGAAATTGTCTGCTTTGAGATAGCCTTTCCTTCTGATCCTGCAGCGTATGACACTACTAATTGCTCAGTTTTTCTTAGAGCTTTTGTCCTGCTCAAGCAGAATCTTAGCTGTCTGTGTACTTCCAAGGAATGCAGAATTCTCTCCCCTTTGTTCTGCTGATTTGGATAAAAAGTTGGCAGATGTATTGTTTGGTTAAGAGCCACATTGGAAACCACCTTAGGCATAAAAGTAGGATTTGTCCTCAGACACCCAGTCTAGGTAAAATATGATAAAAGGCTATACAGCCATGAGGGCCTGTAGCTCTGAAAAGTACAGTTTTGTACCTACCATAAATGTAATTGTTAGAGTGCTAATACAGCTGCAGTCATAACAGATGGGTTTTCCTGCCGTCAGGCGGGTCCTCGGTCGGCCGAATTCCAAAGTCTAGGTCCGGCGTCGGATGTCGTCACTTCTTCCCTGACGTCAGTGCGACAGGGGTATAAAAGAACCAGCCAAC